>NC_092213.1:75098548-75316420 GCF_043381705.1 Parasteatoda tepidariorum | reverse complement strand
AACATTTTGTTGAAAAAGATCATGAAATAAAAGTAAAAAGTAATCAAACTTACCAGCGTGTAGCAAAATGCGGTTTAGGTTTAAAAGTATACAAAAGTATTTATATATATATATATATATAAAGCCTATTTTTTTCAATATAGCAAACGAATTGAAAATATAAATGTTGCAATGTTGCAGTATAAGAAACAGTCTATAAAACTGTAATATTATTTGTACTGAAAAAAAAAATAAAAGTACCGTCATAAATATTAATAAAATTTCCTAGAAATAAAGAGGTATTGCACGGTTTCAAACTAGTATAAAAGTCATAGAAAGTGCTTTAGGCCAAAGACGATCCTTCTTTTACAACATTCTCTAAAGCCCCTTTCTTTACTTTTTTTTTTGGAGGGAAAGGAAGGCCCCCTCTATTTCCTCTCGCTTTTTGATTCTTACACAACCGGAAATTACGTCTGTGAGACTTTGGAGGGGCTAAGCGAGGAGGATAACTCCTGGGGCTTCTCTGAAATTGTTGGGGCGCCAAATATTTACGCCTTTGCTTTCAAACTATGGGATAGTGAACATTTTTTTTACCCCTTTTCTCTATTCAGTACGAAAGGCAAAGGATTTCTTATATTACTCTAGAGGTATAAAAAACCATTACCTATGCGCCAAGTTCTATTATAATTTTTTTTTTGCTTTTTTATTTTATTTTTTAATTTTAGGTGTTATTAAATAACGACTGCCACTTTTTCATGCTTTATAAAATTAATCTTTTATCATTCATACTGAAATAAATGATAACATATTTTATACTAAGACAGATCTTAACGTTACCCGATATAACTTTGTAATTTTCTAATCAACTCACAAAACGAATAGTTTTTGAGTCAAACCTCAGAGTTAATAATAACAATTTACCCTCGTCTCGTTTAACCCCAGTGTGTTGGTGGTTAAAGCACTGAGAAGAATCAAGGTTCGATCCCCAGTGGAGGCTTGATGCCCACCCAGATATAGATCAAAAGACACCAGCTTGACTGAGAAGTAAAGACAGTTTGTGCGAAATGCCTACCACATTGCCATCAACATTTCGTTGGTCAAGAAATCGTGGACACCATGTTGGCCACCTTAAGCACCATGGACATCTTACACACCATGCTGGCCAACAACGGGCTGTTACCGGAAAGCTTTATTTTAACCTCCCCTCTTAACCATAAGATCAGACGATTATTTTAAAATTTTGAGTTTTAAGCTTCTAATTGAACATACAAAATTGAACATACTAATTGAAAATACAAAATTGAACATACTAATTGAACATACAAAATTGAACATGCTAATTGAACATACAAAATTGAACATACAAAATTGAACATACTAATTGAACATACAAAATTGAACGTACTAAGTGATCATACATAGTTACAAAAATTTCTAAAATAATAAAGTTTTTCATATTATAACTTCTAGAATGATAACTTTATATATACCTATAAGTTTTATAATTATAAGTGAAAGGTTGATAAAAAGGTTGCTAAAATTTGGAACATATGATACAAAAAATAATATAAAATCTTAAGATGATAAAATTAATGCTATAAATACATCAATAAAATATTTCTTTAAAACTTCCAACATGGCATAAAAATGATTAAAAAAAAACAGCATGTCGAATAATGAATGATAAAATAAGTTACAGTACAGTTAAAATTTATAATAAAAAAAAATATACCATGATGAAATCAATGATAAAACTGAAAGTGTGATAAAAAGCGATTGATATAAAGTGATATAAAAAGAAATTGTAAAAAAAATCACAGCGTGATAAAAATGATAGATAAAAATTTACAGACTGATAAAAGGATTATTAAAATCTTACAGAATGACAATAGTTGATAAAAAGTCACGGGAATCTAAAAAAATATAATTCAGAAACAATTAATTACAATTACCATCTTTTCCATGTAGTATAAATTGATTTAATGTCGTTGATTTTTATCTATAAAAAAGCAAGACAAATACAATGACATGAGAAGTGAAAAAAACATACTTTAATTTTATAATTACATGTAAAAGCAAGATAAAGTGTTTGATGAATTTCAGAGTTTGTGATAAAAAAGTATTGTAAAAAATTAGAGTGTACTTAAATGAATGATATAAACTCTACAGAAATCTTAAAGGGATTGATAAAAAAAAAACTCTCTGCCTAATAAAAAGAAAGTTATAAAAAATCTCAACGTGATAAAAGTTATTGATAAAATGCCACAGTTGGATAAGGATACGAATTCAGAGTGTGATATAAAAGGATTGATAAAAACTTACAGTATGATAATCAAAAATAGATAAATAGTCACAATTAGATACAAAAGGATGATAAAAAATGATTGATACAAACTCACAATATAATAAAATAGGATCGATAAAAAGTCATTACATGTTATAAAAAAATTAATGAGTTTATAGTACAATAAATATGATTAATTTAAAACCAACAGCGTGAAAAAATGTTTGATAATAGGTCATAACATGTTAAAAATGTTTGATAATAGGTCATAACATGTTAAAAATGTTCAATAATAGGTCATAACATGTTAAAAATGTTCAATAATAGTCACAGTATGATACAAAACAAATTATTAAAATTCACATCATGATAAAGAAAGGAAATATTTTTATATTTTTATCCCATCATGATAAAAATATAATAAAGTGATTGAGAAAAAGAAATGATAAAAAAAAACTCTTTTAGGTCATAGAATTCTAAAAAGAATTGATGTAGAAAAAAGTTCATTAAAACTTCATTAATCGATTTAATGTCATTCATTGAATTTTATCGATATAAAAAGAAACCGAAAATAAAATCTAATATTTACCGAAATCTCGTTCGACTATTTAGCCCCTAATACGACCCATCATAACTAAATCTCTTCCTTCGAAATGATCCCTTATATCCACCCTCATTTCAGATAACTGTCAACCGTAACTGTCAGATGGTACTAAATGAAGTGTAAGAGAAAAGTTAAGGAAAGCACACAATGGACCTTTCGATTGTTTTAAGGCACGAAAGGGATTCCTTTTGTTTACCTTAGACGAATCTTCCATATCTCTCTTAAACTGTAACCGTTGATTAAGATACCCATTGATGCGTCCAAACATAATCTATTTTGGAGTTTAAAGGTTAAATTGATACTAAAAACCGTTAAAGTTTTGATTATGAATAGTCGCTGACTCGGAATTACTTTGGTCGTTCAGTCGCGACGCGATAATGATGCCGCAACGCGCGATTAAAGAAGGAAATATGTATCTTAATAGCCTTTGTTATCAACTGTGGTTTCTGTTGGGGGTAATTGTTAATCGATAGAGAATTATTAAAAGTTTTTAAACAAAAATGGCAATGAGCTTAAGAATGTTAAAGTAAGGTTACAGATACGTAGATTAAAAACTATTTTTTAAACAAGGATTGGCAACGATTTTTTGACCGCATAAAGATCGTCTGAAATTGTAGGCATAAAATCAAGTTGAGTTGATAATTCAATAAGAGGAACGATTTTTTGACCGCATAAAGATCGTCTGAAATTGTAGGCATAAAATCAAGTTGAGTTGATAATTCAATGAGAGGAAGTGATTTCATCGTTTGCTGTTTTAATTTTTTTCTTTACAAAGGCTAATGTTAACATGGAATTTGCTGGGTTGTTTTAATATAGATCCTTTTAAGCAGCTCTTTTTTTAAAAAATGAAGTCAAAAGAATGTTATTAATGTCCGCCAATTTACATTTAAGCGAAAAAGAAACAAAAATGCTTTCCAAATTATCGAATGACTGCAGAGATCGGTTAGAGGAAAAACTTAAAAACCTGTTTCTTTACCTGATGAAACTTTGAGATGTATTTAGCAGTCGCTTTTTCACTCTATTTTGTCTCTTTCGGCAGGTTTTGATTTCTTCAGCTCTTAACTCAATTTAACGTTTTTAGCGATTCATTAAATTACGATTCCGGCAGGTTTTATTGTTTTCAGTTCTTTCCCCAATTTAATGTTTTCGGTGATTCGTTAAATTACGATTCCGGTAGGTTTTGATGTTTTCAGTTCTTTCCTCAATTTAATGTTTTCTGTGATTCGTTAAATTACGATTCCGGCAGGTTTTTTGATGTTTTCAGTTCTTTCCTCAATTTAATGTTTTCGGTAATTCGTTAAATTACGATTCCGGCAGGTTTTGATGTTTTTAGTTCTTTCCTCAATTTAATGCTTTGGGTGATTCGTTAAATTACGATTCCGAAAGGTTTTGATGTTTTCAGTTCTCTCCTCAATTTAATGCTTTGGGTGATTCGTTAAATTACGATTCCGGTGGTTTTGATGTTTTCAGTTCTTTCTTCAATTTAATATTTTCGGTGATTCGTTAAATTACGATTCCGGTAGGTTTTGATGTTTTCAGTTCTTTCCTCAATTTAATGTTTTCGGTGATTCGTTAAATTATGATTCCGGCAGGTTTTTTGATGTTTTCAGTTCTTTCTTCAATTTAATGTTTTCGGTAATTCGTTAAATTACGATTCCGGCAGGTTTTGATGTTTTTAGTTCTTTCCTCAATTTAATGCTTTGGGTGATTCGTTAAATTACGATTCCGAAAGGTTTTGATGTTTTCAGTTCTCTCCTCAATTTAATGCTTTGGGTGATTCGTTAAATTACGATTCCGGTGGTTTTGATGTTTTCAGTTCTTTCTTCAATTTAATATTTTCGGTGATTCGTTAAATTACGATTCCGGTAGGTTTTGATGTTTTCAGTTCTTTCCTCAATTTAATGTTTTCTGTGATTCGTTAAATTACGATTCCGGCAAGCTTTGATTTTTTCAGTTCTTTCCTCAATTTAATGTTTGCGGTGATTCGTTTAATTACGATTCCGGTAGGTTTTTTTGATGTATTCAGTTCTTTCCTCAATTTAATGATTTCGTTGGTTCGTTAAATTACGATTCCGGTGGTTTTGATGTTTTCAGTTCTTTCTTCAATTTAATATTTTCGGTGATGCGTTAAATTACGATTCCGGCAATCTTTGATGTTTTCAGTTCTTTACTCAATTTAACGATTTCGTTGGTTCGTTAAATTATGATTCTGGCAGGTTTTGATGTTTTCAGTTCTTTCCTTAATTTAATGTTTTCGGGTGATTCCGTAAATTACGATAGTGTTTTTTAAGACCCTACTGTGAACACTTTTTTCTTACTTTCTTTTTGAAAATGACTAAAAAAATATGTTCATCAAAACACTCTCTGCATTTTAATGATACTATTTCAACCTAAAAAAAATTTTAAAATTAAGCGTGAGGAAACGGAATAAATTTATGTGTTTTGAATTAGATTCTTAACAATTAACAAACCAATTCTGTAATAACTGAATTATGCAATTTTGTCTGGAAATATATTACTACGTGTGACGAAACTTTTTGATGTATTCCTGCTCAGAAAATAGTAATGCTTGGTCAAATTTTTCATTGGCTAGAACAGAACAAAACAGAAATAATTTTATTGTTAAATAAATTTCGACAGAACATATTTAGAAAGAACTTAGAAGATTGCATATTCAATGAAATATAGACCATTTCTGCAAAACGCAGTTTATTTTATTTGCTACTTAAAAATAATAGTCTTTGCATCTGGAAGGCTTGACGATATTTTTACCATTTCATTCTGCAGAACTGCCTGCGGTAAATAAATACCATTCTAAACAACATATGGTATATTTTTGCAATAAATTACACTAAAAATGCTGAGTTAAATTTTTCAATTTGTTAGAATAATATTTCTATTTCATATGTTACTCACTTGTCAGGCACTGCTAGATTTACGTTAAAAAATAGAATTTATCTCAAAAAGAGTAGCGAAACTTAATAAATCTCCTAGTTCTACTTCGATTTCAAAAGGCTGTTTTTGAAAGAAATTTTCAATTACTAGAAGTTTAGTTAAGTTTCAATTTCTCCAGTAAAGAGCTTTAAAGAATTTAACGTATTTATTTTATATAGGAAAAAAAAATAACTTAAAACTCTCCTCACTTTACAAGGCTTTTCCAAACAGTTATCAGAAAAGATTTTCAATATCCTGTCTTTGTGCATAACGATTTTTTTAGATTACAACCAGGCTTTAGCGACTCCATAAACATAAGCAAGATTGGCGACTCTTGGGAAATAACTTCCCATCCACACGCGCCAAATGGCGTAGAAAATCTCTGATTTCAGTACACATGCGATTGAATCGTAAGCAAGCACCAATAAGACCCAGCTCTTCTCTTGCATTCGCTTGCAATTCATCTGATTTATTTAGAGAGATTTTTGCTGCAGAGGACACACTTTATCCAGGTACAAGAAATGAATATTTCTGTGTAAACAGTCGGGTGGGGAGAAAGATTTGCTGGAGTAGGGGGAAAACTCAATTTCGCACTGTAAGTCGAGTTACTCGATAGTTATACGAACAAAGGGGAGAAAAAATGAAAGAGAGAGAGGAATAAAAAGAAGGAATGAAGTTAGAGAGGGAAGAATGTAGTGATTGAAATCCTTTTCTCGTGCATCTCTTAATCCCGTATCTAGAAGCTTGTAAAGATTGGGATTTAGGAAGGGAAAAATGCTTTTGAAGGAAAGCAAACATGAGTGCTTGCAAGAAAACGTGATTGAATGAATAAGGAAGAGGAATTGCGTTATTTAGAGGCTTGTAAAAGTTGGCATAGGAATTGATTTATTGCTTCTTGGTTTTCACCTTACCGCATGTATTTTTCTTGCCAACATGTAGTTTAAAATATATCATATTTCAATATGTGGCATGGAGCCGTGGTGGATCAGGGGATAGAGCGTTCGCCTTCCAATGCGGCGAACCGGGTTCGAATCCCAGTCGATATGAATTCCGGCTTGCGCCAACCACAGTGCTGACGTGAAATATCCTCAGTGGTAGACGAATCATGGGTTAGAGTCCTCTTGCCGTGAGGCTAACCGTGGGAGGTTCTCGTGGTCTTCCTCTCCATGTAACGCAAATGCGGGTTAGCTCCATCAAAAAATCCTCACAAAGGCAAATTTCTCCAAATACTCGATCCAGGAGTTCCCTTGTCTTCTGGATTGGGTTCAAAATTGCAAGGCTACGGAGTTGAATATTAGTAGTCGTAAACCCATAAAATTGAGTCGTCTGTTCAACGACAGTTATAAAAAAATATGTGACATGGAGCCGTGGTGGCTCAGGGGATAGAGCGTTCGCCTCCCAATAAGGGGAACCGAGTTCCCTCATTAGCGATGGCTCCAGCTATGGCTGGTCGATACGATATCCGCACCCGGCTTGCACCGACCTCAGAGCCGATGTAAAATATCCTCAGTGGTAGACGGATCATGGGTTAGAGTCCTCTTGCCGCCAGGTTAACTGTGGGAAGTTTTCGTGGTTTTCATGTCCATGTAACGCAAATGTGATTTAGTTCCATCAAAAAGTCCTCCACGAAGGCAAAGTTTCTTCCGATATTTGATCCTGGAGTTTCCTTGTCTTCTGGATTGGGTTCAAACTTAAAAGACTACGGCGTTGAACACTGGCAGTCGTAAGCCCCAAAAATTGGGTTGGCTGTTCAACGACTGTTATAAAATAAAACTTGTGGCCGGTTTCAGATTTTATGATGTCGCATGATTGATTTTAATTACATTGACTGTGAATAACCATGTTTAGATTTATCTGTGATTTAATTTAACCTCCATTGTATGAATATGATTCTTCAGATCGGTGGTTTTAATTTAACCTCACTAGTGATTAACCGTGACTGTAATTAACCTCATATTTAGTTTAACCTCATCTGTGAGTCACATGACTACGATTATCCAGATAATTAACTTAATCTCGATTGCGTACATTAATATAGATATGATTCTTCAAATTAGTGATTAAAATTTGACCTCATCTTTCAGTAACCATAACTATAATTATCCAGGTATTAAATTTTATCTGGGCATAAACTATAACTATGATTTTTCTTTGTGATTGATGAATTTAAATTAACCTTAATTGAAGACAACCGGGATTATGGTTCACAAATTTTTATGATGTTTTTCTTTTTCAATTAACTCTTAATTTACGACCCCACGTATGTAAGTCCAAGTAAATTTATTTTTCGGAAAGACTGTATATATAAAGTTGCTAGAAAACACTTTCTGCTTGATACTATGATAACAATGGTACTATGATAATAATTTTGGTAACAATGGTATATTGGTAACTATGATAATAATGGTACAATGATAACTATGATAAAAAAAAATTATATCTCGTTTTTCCACATCTACTATTTTAGACTGTTTGGTTTTTACTATAAACAACTACAGAAAATAAACTAAAATTTATACCTCAGCTGTGTATCTGTACCTCAGTAGGGGAGAGTGGGGTCAATTGTAACAAGGTACGATTGTAATAGAGCAAAAATTTCGAGTGTCGGGTTCTAGATTTGGTTCCTAGGTGGCGCACAAGGTGTATTTAATAAATCTACATGTACACCCCTGNAGAAGCTTGTAAAGATGGGGATTTAGGAAGAGGAAAATGCTTTTGAAGGAACGCAAACATGAGTGCTTGCAAGAGAACGTGATTGAATGAATACGGAAGAGGAACTGCGTTATTTAGAGGCTTGTAGAAGTTGGTTGGAATTGATTTATTGCGTCTTGGTTTTCACCTTACCGCATGTATTTTGTTTTGCCAACATGTTGTTTAAAATGTATCATATTCCATTAAGGGGCCGGGATAGCTAAGCTGGTAGGGCATTGGGCCCATGTTCAAGAGGTCGTGGGTTTGATCCCCGCAGGCCAAGGACTCCCTGTATAGTAAATGGTGACTGATACACGTTAAATCTCTCTGGTCACAAAAGGCCTCCATGTTCCCATAACAAATCAGTACTTCTGGGGATTCTGATCCAGGAGTTTCCTTGTCTTCTGGATTGGTTCAAAACTACTAGGCTACGGAGTTGAACATTAGTAGTCAAAACCCAAAATTGGGTCGGCTGTTCAACGACGGTTATAAAATATAAAATATGTGGCATGGAGCCGTGGTGTATCAAGGGATAGAGCGTTCACCTCCAAATGAGGTGAACCAGATTCGAATCCCAGCGGTGGCTGGTCGAAACGATATCCGTACCCAGCTCGCATGGACCACTGTGCTGACGTGAAATATCCTCATTGGGAGACGGATCATGGGTTAAAATCCCTTTGCCGTTAGGCTAACCTTGGGACGTTTTCATAGTTTTCCTCTCCATGTAACACAAATGCGGGCTAGTTCCATCAAAAAGTCCTCCACAAAGGCAAAATTTCTTCCGGTACTTGATCCCGGAGATTTTTGTCTTCTGGATTAGGGTCAAAATTACAAGGCTACGTAGTTAAAAATTAGCAGTCGTAAACCCGAAAATCGGTCGACTGTTCAACGATGGTTATTAAAAAAATAATAGGCGGGAGCCGCAATGGCTCAAAGGACCGGGTTCGAATCCCTGCGATGGCTGGTTGATACGAATTCCACATCCAGCTGGCATCAACTACAGTGCTGACATAAAATATCCTCAGTGGTAGACGGATCATGGGTTAGAGTCCACTTGCCATCAGGCTATCTGTGGGAGGCTTCGTGGTTTTCCTCACCATGTAACACAAATGCGGGTTAGTTCCATCAAAAAGTCCTCCACGAAGGCAAAATTTCTTCCGGTACTTGATCCTGGAGTTACCTTGTCTTCTGGATTTGGTTCAAAATTACAAGGCTACGGCGTTGAACACTGGTAGTCGTAATTTGAATGAACTAGACCGGTTTCAGTTTTTATGATGTCACATGATTGATTTTAAGTTAACATCGACTGTGAATAACCATGTTTAGATTTATCTGTGATTTAATTTAACCTCCATTGTATGAATATGATTCTTCAGGTCGGTGGTTTTAATTTAACCTCACTAGTGATTAACCGTGACTGTAATTCACTTCATATTTAGTTTAACCTCACCTGTGAATCACATGACTACGATTCTCCAGCTAATTAACTTAATCTCGATTGTGTACATTAATATAGATATGATTCTTCAAATTAGTGATCAAAATTTGACCTCATATTGGAGTTACAATGACTGCAATTCTCCAGGTATTTAATTTTATCTGGACATTAACTATAACTATGACTTTTTGATTGATGAATTTAAATTAACCTTAATTGAGAACAACCGGGATTATGGCTCACAAATTTTTATGAAGTTTTTCTTTTTCAATTAACTCTTAATTTACGACCCCAAGTATATGAGTCCAAGTAATTTCATTTTTCAGAAAGACTGTATAAATAAAGTTGCTGGAAAACACCTTGTACTTGATACTATGATAACAATTTTGGTAACAATGGTATATTGGCTACTATGATAACAATTTTGGTAACAATGGTATATTGACTACTATGATAACAATTTTGGTAACAATGGTATATTGGCTACTATGATAACAATGGTACAATGATAACTATGATAACAATTTTTATACCTCAATTTTCCACATCTACTATTTTAGACTGTTTGGTTTTTACTAAAAGCAACTACCGATAACAAACTAAAATTTATCCCTCAGCCTACTCTGTATCTGTACCTCAGTACTCTGTACAAGGATTTGTATAAATGTTTGTTTTCATTCTCTCCTTCGTGACCAATAGTATTTCACTCAGAAATTCAGTGTATTCTATTACGATTTATATCATTCAAAGCAATGATACAGTTTTGCATAAATATACGATTAAATTTGAAAAATACACACATGCTGATAAAATATGCAACAAACTCGTAAAAAGAAAAATTGGAATAATTTTTTTTTTCTTTCTTGAGAATGCCCTCCCGCAGGTAGTTTTGAGAAGAAAACGTCACCTGAAAAAGCGTAACGAAATCGAAGAAAATATGCATGGATTTGGCGAGATCCCAAAAATATCTTTCGCTTTTGGGGAGTTTAGGTGCGGTGTTGCCATCGTCTTCTGATGAAAAGATATCATTTATTTTCCGCGTTTTTACTGCCAAGCTTGATCTTACGACTAGATAGAAAAATCTCCGTGATTTATGTTTTGGCAACACCCCGTCCTAAGCATCTCGTAAATATGTTCTTCTAAGCAAGGTGTAGGCACACGAAATTTTTCTTCTGGATCTTTTAAGTTTGTAGAAATATTGTTTCTAAATATAATTTCGTACGAAGTTTTTATGCATTGAGCTACAAACTACAACATTTTTGCGCATTAAAACATAAATCGAAGAAACCAAGTGCTCTGAACAGTGAGGCAATAAACTTTAACGAATCATCAAAATTCATTAAGTAGAGAAATGAAAATTCAGAACTCTTCTTTAGTAAACTACTAATATCAATCCAAGTATCTTTCTACATTAAATCGAAAGTATTGGAACCATTTTGCAATAAATCCTAAACCTCAAAATGGAATAAGTTTCTGACACTTAATGCATTAAATTCTAAAGATCGAAATACAGGACTCTTCGGGTATTAAACTTCAAGATATCGAGACCAATATGCAATTAATTCAAAACATCAGAATCAATATAAAATAAAATAAGATCATTTATGATATTATTTTTAAGTACGGAAACCATTATGGAATAAATCCCAAATATCGAACTAATATGCAAGGAATCCAAAATATTGAACAAATCCCAAATATCGAAGTAATATTCAAGAAATCCCAAGTATCAAACTAATATGCAAATCCCAAATATCGAACTAGTATGCAATAATTCCCAAATATCGAACTAATATGCAAGAAATCCCAAATATCGAATTAATATGCAATTCCCAATTATCGAACTAATATGCAAGAAATTCCAAAACTCGGAGCTTTTATTCAATAAAATCTAAATATCAATCCTTTCATGGAGTAAATTTCTAAATATCGGAATCATTGTGCAAGAAATCATGAACTTCGGTATCTTTATGCCTTAAATCCCGAACTTCGGAAAATTTATGAAATAAATCTAAAAATTCGGTATTTTAATGCAATTAATTATGGCGATCCAAACTCCTAAACAATATTTAGAATCTTGTTGTCCTTCCAAAAGAAGCTATAATTTTGATTAAAAAATCACTACAGTTTGTTAAAATGGAGTAAATATTCTCTAAATTCTTTATATTAATAATTCTTTAAATTTATTTAAATGGATTAAATATTCTATGAAATGTAAACATATTAACTAAAGATAAAATGCAAAAAAAGAATTGAAATTTAAGCAAATGGATTTTTTTTTTGATAATTATTTAAGATGAACTACTTTATTTTTCAAATGTTTACTTTTCTGCGTTTTATTTAATTAAAAAGTCACTTTGTTACATTCAATTGCCCTTTTTTATGGTTTTTTTTTAGATTTAATAAATTAGGATTGATAATATTTACATTTTATAATAGCTAGAGAATACTATTAAAAATAAAAGTTTTTTATCTAAAAAAATAATTAGCCTTTAATGTGATAACTTTAAAAAATTTTAGTGCTTTAAAAACACAATAAACCACCAATTTAAAAATTATACGATGAAAAATTAGATATTCTGAAAACTTAATGATGAGCAAACATTTACAAAGGAGTCAGAATAAACAGAAAGAGATCAGAGGCAGTTTTTAACTTGAGATAGTGTCCCCAATGTTTTCATACCTTTCAAAAAGAATTATTTCTTTCCTTGTCGGATAACCGTAACCGTGCCTTTGCATTGCTTTCAGAAAACCTCAGTGAGATTCTATGGCTCAATACATCATATTTATGACTTCGTATTTTGTGGAAGAAAAAAAAAGAATAACTTTCATCCAATGTAATAAAAACTGAAATACCTGCGAGTCAAAATCATATTTCAATACCCGGAATACATTTGAACTTTGAATTTTAAAGAGTAAATGGTACCATTACTATAGAAACAAAAGATAACTCTATTTTATAACTTAATATTTTGTTTGAAGTGCAAATATGGCGACTTTTTAAATATACAAAGCTGAAAAAACCATAAAAATGTTCTATTAATTGTTCCAAATGCTCACAGAAATGTCTTTTAAAATTTATTATTTAAAAGAACCCTTATTTCACAAAGTAAAGAATAAAATATGAATAATTTTTTTTTTCATCCTTGGTTAGAGAAAATATGCTTTCTGCTTCCTTCTGCAAAAATAAATATTTGCTGTCATTAAAAAAAAAGTAAAACCAAATGTAAATGAGTTTAAAAGTGTAATTTTTAGAAATGTATTTCCATTGTTTTAAAGTGCATTTAAAAATCCATCGTCATTTATTTTTTAAATGTTAAATGGGTTTTTTTAATGTCCCTAATATTTTGCCGTGAAAGCTGAAACTGCTTTTGAAAAAGAAAGCTTTTTTCTTTCCATTCTTTCTTTTTTATAATGCTAAAAAAAAAAAAATCGTTTTTCAAACTAGTTTAGTTCAAAAAAAATTTTTAAGTCAAAATATTTTTTAAATGTTTATTCACTACAAATATTTTCATGATTTCTAATTTTCGATAGGATTTAAGTATAACTAATAAATAACCCATTAGTAAAAAAGATCTTGGTTTGGATTTGATGGCCTTCCACACACTTTTCAACTACTTTCAAGAGTAATAGTAAGCAGTACGCATGCGCCGTCATTGCATGCGTTGCTATGGCGACCTCTGCTGTTTTTCTTTTTATTTTCACTAGCAGGCCTTTTTACATAATAATATTTTAAAGTATTTATTATATTCTTTTTATTTTTAACGTATAATTATTGTCTTAACGATGATTTTAATATAAATATGAATACTGAAGAAGGAAAAGTATTTTGTGACGTCTTGAAACACGTACATAGGCAGGATTCGAAAACCAATCCGACGACAAACATCAATTGAGACAGTTTTTACAACCCATGATTTGAAATGCTGTGGCGTTTAAACGGAGTCAATCCAGAAAGAAAAAGCATTTGACCAATGGGTAGCCAATGATCGTAATTANTAATGCTAAAAAAAAATTTTCGTTTTTCAAACTAGTTCAAAAAAAAAAATTTTAAGTCAAAATATTTTTTTAATGTTTATTCACTACAAATATTTTCATGATTTCTAATTTTCGATAGGATTTAAGTATAACTAATAAATAACCCATTAGTAAAAAAGGTCTTGGTTTGGATTTGATTGCGTTCATACACTTTTAAACTGTGTTCAAGAGTAATAGTAAACAGTGCGCATGCGTCGTCATTGCATGCGTTGCTATGACGACCGCTGCTGCTTTTCTTTTTCTTTTCACTAACAGGCATTTTCAATGTATTTACACAATAATAATTTAAAGTATTTTTATATTCTTTTTATTTTTAACGCGTAATTACTAGCTTAACGGTGATTTCAATATAAATATGAATGGTGAAGAAGGAAAAGTATTTTGCGACATCTTGAAACACGTACATAGGCAGGATTTGAAAACCAATCCAACGACGAACATCAATTGAGACAGTTTTTACAACCCATGATTTGAAATGCTGTGGCGTTTAAACGGAGTCAATCCAGAAAGAAAAAGCATTTGACCAATGGGTAGCCAATGATCGTAATTAGGCGCTGACAGCTTTTTTTTATGATTTCCATTTTTTTTAATTCTAACTGGAAATTTGTATATATTGTTTTGTTATTGTTACTGTGATGCTACAATCAATAACCTTTTGAACTCTACAATCTCTTGTAAATAGCAAACATATTTGTTAGTGCTAATAAGTTGAAAACATCAGTGTAAATTCATAAAATTTTTTTTTTTCTTTTAAGGTTGCTATAACTATTTACCTTATTCCTCTAAATTTTTAACTTCTTTAAATATTTTTAATTATATATCTTATACCTTTGTAAAATTCAATTGCTCAACAAAGTTATAAAAACTTCCCAAAATAATCATTAAAACTTCTTTAAATCTTTATAATTTCTTATACACGGTTCGAAATTCTCTCGCCAACTCGCCAAGTTTTGTCCCGTAGAATGTCGTCTTTCAAATCAGTACTTATTCCATATTTCTCCCACAGTTGGTGCTTACGTCTTATATCTATGCAAATTATAGAGCTTTTTGTATCATATTTGTTTCATGCCCTGTCCTTTTTCGTTATAAAAATTACTTTAGTCGTAAAATTTACAAAATTAATCAGAATCAACTTCTTTAAATTCTATCCGCATGTATCTTACTAAAACCCCATTGCTTTACAAAACCATAAAAATAGACAAAATAGCCAGAACTAATTTCTTTAAATATTTTTATTCATCATAAAACTATATTGCTTTACGAATCCATAAGAAATACCCCAAAAAATAGTCAAAACTAGTTTTATCTATCTTAGATAAAACTGTAATAACCAACCAACCGAGCTTTAAAACAAGATTACTTCATTTTGATTAGTTTAGAAGAAGAAGGGAAAAAAAATAGGTGAAAAGTCGCCAACTGTTCGAATTATTCATTAAGCCAAGGTAAAAAGAAAAACTCATAATCCTTCCTATGTTTTTCTTGCTGTAATCACAAGACTTGTGAGAAGATGGGTTCGAAAAGAGAGTACCACAAAGCTCTTTTCAAGCTCTTCTCCACTAAAACCACACCTCAAAGAAAGAAAAAAAATATAAGGTACGAAACTGCATCCTTTTATCTCTTTTCCTCAATATATATTCATTTTTTTCGCTTCTCCTGGAAAAAGGAAAATCCGGGCATGAAAGATACATTAACAAACTGCCGGATAGCAAGTGCATGGGGCGGGTAGTATTTTTATCCTGCATATTTCATGCATGCAGGATACTTTTTCTCTACCCCCTACAACCCTGGGGGTTAGGGGGTGTGAGTATGAGGTAAAAAAAAAGGCCTTACCTAGGAAAGAAAAACCGCGAACAGCATTTATAAGTAAAGATTTTTCTAAAAAAAATAACATATTCAACCATAGAAAGGGGATCCTCGAACAAAATTGCGCAGCCTTTAGAATTTTTAAAGTCATGCATCGTTAAAGTGATGAGGGCTGAGAAGGATATCTTTTGCTATCTCTACTTATTTTATTTTGTTTTTATGACATGGTTCTGTTAAAAAATGCATCACCTGATTCAAGTGTAAATGTGATTAGGCTACGGGTTTTTTCCAGTTTATGTAACACCTATATACTTAAAAAAAATTTATTATCTAATATGAAGAATAACGAAAAATAAATAGCTGAATATAAGGGTTTTAAAAAAAATCTTGCAGTAAATTCTTGTGACAGGGGATGAATTTATTCTCCCGAAGTTTCTGATTTTAATTTAAAAATTCTTCAACAGGTGGCGCTGATGGTAGTAAACCTGTATATTAACTGAAAATCGCTTCACGACATGTCACATTACGACATTTGATTGCGGCTTATGGTAGATAATTCAAAACCTTTGTTGTGTGGTTTTTATTTAATAAAAGTTTTTAAAAAAGTTGAAGTTATTTTCATTTTTTTTTTCGCATTGACATGCTTACTGTCTACTGAGTCATATGTTGAATTTTTTTAAAAACTAAAACCAAAATTTCCAGCCATAAAATTTATGCCTTGTCTAGTAAATTTGCTGCAGGAATTGCTTGCTTATTTTTTTTCTTATCCTTAACTGTTTTCTTATGTTTTTAAATCTCGTTTTATCTCGGTATAATTAAGAACACTGTGGAAATAATTGTTTTCTTTATCGGTTCCGCTTGCATAATAAAAAAATTTGCATTGCGCCATTTTAAATAATGCTTCTAAGGCTTTGTCGCTTTTTCTTTTCCTTATTTTAATCTGTACAAATTTAATTTTCCTTGTTTTAATTTTAAAAGTCTTTAATTATTTACTTCCCATGCAACGCTCATGTCCTAGAAACTTTAAAAAATTGTATTGCCTCACTTAGTACTGCAAAACTTTTAATAAATACAAAATGTACAAGCTTTTTTGTAGTTACTAAAATTTTCTTCAGTTTTCGTCCAAAGTAGTTTCCACGGTTTGTTTGCAGTTCGTACTATGAAACTCTTAATAAATGCCGAATGTACAAGTATTTTAATAGCTACTGAAATTTTCGGTTTTCATTCGACAATACAGTTTTCCATTTGTTTGTACAACAAAACTCTTAAATACAAAACATACAAGGTTTTCTGTACTTACTGAGATCTTCTGCAGTGTTCACATAGCAGTATTCTCTGCCCTTTTGTTTGCAATTTGTACTATGAAGTTTTAAATAGATACAAAATATACCTGTATATCTATCACTACTGACATTTCCTTTGGTTTTATCCATTTTATGAAGGTCACAAAAATTAATCTATGCAAGCGTGTACTTTACAGATATTACTAAAAGATTACCCTACATAAACTGTTATACATTGTATATTAGTTTGGTTAAAATATATAACATATATATTTTATCCAAACCAATGTACAATAATTTTATTTTCGTATAATTTAATTTAACTTAATTCTAGTAAAAAAGACCACCTGCAGTGAATGAGGATTTACTTTTTTTTTGACTTACTGTACTTTAAAGAAAATACTTAAAGATTACCCTACATAAACGATTTATGTCATATATATTTTATCCAAACCAATGTACAATAATTCTGTTTGCGTATAATTTAATTTAACTTAATTTTAGTAAAAAAAGACCACCTGCAGTAAATGAGGATTTACTTTTTTT
The DNA here is from genome assembly GCF_043381705.1 of Parasteatoda tepidariorum. NCBI lineage: Eukaryota > Metazoa > Arthropoda > Arachnida > Araneae > Theridiidae > Parasteatoda > Parasteatoda tepidariorum. The sequence continues at coordinate 75,298,820 of NC_092213.1, read as the reverse complement.
TTGACTTACTGTACTTTAAAGAAAATACTTAAAGATTACCCTACATAAACGATTTATGTCATATATATTTTATCCAAACCAATATACAATAATTTTGTTTGCGTATAATTTGCTTTTTTTAGACAACCCTACCATTTATTAGATTTTATGAAATACTTAAACCAGTTGAAACAGAATAAAAATTAGAGTAAAAACTGAAGTGCACTATTTATCTTTTTCATCCAGGGCCTCAAATCTTCCCATACAGTCTTTTTTACGACCATTTTCAAGAAGTACAATCAATCAGCGATATTTGCTTTAGGAGGGGGTGGTCTCCCCTAGGGCTGCTCTCTAGAATTTCAGTTTCGAACATATATGTCACTGGCAGAAGAAAATAGAACTTTTTTTTCTTCTGCTGTTCCCCCACACTGCGTCTTACTAAGGCAAACACGGTGAATTTCTCTATTTGACAAGGGTCCTCGTTTTCCAGATCTCCTGGAATTGGGCGTAGGAGTGGCGTCGGGATCTGGAAAAAGAGATATTTTTCTTCGGCCTGATACCCCCAAAACCGGATTACGAATGTCTTTTTCTGTGTGCTCTGATTTTTTTTTTTTTACCTTCTTTATTTTTGGATTTCCCTTAGAAGAGGTCTCTTACAAAAAGGAACGTCAGGAAGAAAGTCACGAATTTCGAACACTTAAAACGACGTACCGGAGATTTTAGTTTCCTTCGGAAGGAAACATCACGTGACTTATTTTGTTTGTCCACATTGATTCCAACCTAAACACCTAATCGAGAAACATTAATGCGGTGTTACGGTTAGATCTTTATTATCTTTTTTTCAAGATTATCTTTCAAGATTATGAGATTTCCCACATTAATGGGATATCTCGTAGCGTGGGTATCTCGATCCTGATTGGTTGTTGAAACGTTTCTTCAAACGTTGAAACGTCAATTATTTTACTATATATTTCTAACTTACACAAAAACGGACTCGAAGCCATGTAGAACATAAGCTAATTTAGCATCGAAGTTGTACCAAATGTATTTTCATAGCTGAATTGTGTACTGCTGGCTAAGTAATCACCCCAAAGATGTTCGATTTGATTTAAATCAGGGCTGCGAGAAGAAATTTTTTTTAAGAGTATCAAACTTAAAGTGTAAAGTATTCATACCCAAAACAGTGTATTAAATTATAGATCATGTGTTGAATATTAAATTTATACTGTAAAATGCTCATATTTAAGATCAAGGAAACAAATTTCTTGTGTAAAGTAAGGGTGCACAACCTGTGGACTGCAGGCCACGTGAGGCCCGTGGGAACTTTTGAAAGCAATAAAACAATTTCTTTTAATTTAGTTTTTTTAAGCACTATAAATTTTCTTTAATTAAAAATGGAAAAAATTTCTTAAAAAAAAGTATTAGTTTTTTTAGTTTTAACTGCAATATTTGCAGTTAGCACTAAAACGGACATGTATTAAATATGTTATTACGTTTACTGATATTATTATGTATGTATTAAATATGCATGTATTAAATATGTTATTACGCTTACTGATAAAAATATTTAGTGCTTCACTAATATTTATAAAAATTTTCATATTTGCCGATTGCATGACTAAATATTCGTGCGGCCTTTCGTTAATCTCCCTGCTGTGCAAGTGGCCCTTCACTCAAAAAGGTTTTGCACCCCTAGTGTAAAGTATTTAAGCCGAAAACAAAGAGTATTCAAATTAATTTGTAATGTGTTCAAATCAAACACCAAACGTAGAGCATTACATATATAATTAAACGTCTTTAAATCAAATATCAAGTGTAGGGCGTCAAATTTGTATTCATTNCCGGACATCTAGTGGTACAAATTAGCTCAAAAGAGTGCATGTTAATTCCATTCCATTTAAAAACAGTATAGCGATGTTGAAATCCCTTAGTTCTGTTCTGTAACAAATCTAAGTAAAATAGGTTTCACGTTTAGCTCTCAATTATAAAATTGGCTAAGCATAACACAATTGGGCTAAACATAACACAATTTGGTTAAACATAACACAATTTGGCTAAACATACCCGGACATCTAGTGGTACAAATTAGCTCAAAAGAGTGCATGTTAATTCCATTCCATTTAAAAACAGTATAGCGATGTTGAAATCCCTTAGTTCTGTTCTGTAACAAATCTAAGTAAAATAGGTTTCACGTTTAGCTCTCAATTATAAAATTGGCTAAGCATAACACAATTGGGCTAAACATAACACAATTTGGTTAAACATAACACAATTTGGCTAAACATACCCGGACATCTAGTGGTACAAATTAGCTCAAAAGAGTGCATGTTAATTCCATTCCATTTAAAAACAGTATAGCGATGTTGAAATCCCTTAGTTCTGTTCTGTAACAAATCTAAGTAAAATAGGTTTCACGTTTAGCTCTCAATTATAAAATTGGCTAAGCATAACACAATTGGGCTAAACATAACACAATTTGGTTAAACATAACACAATTTGGCTAAACATACCCGGACATCTAGTGGTACAAATTAGCTCAAAAGAGTGCATGTTAATGTGTTCAATATGCTGTTGCCGCCCTTTTTGCATAGATTACAGTCTGAGTCGTGATGCCTCAGGGCGAACGTTGACAAACGTTTTTTGGTCGAGGGCCAAAAATCGAGAAAAAAAAGTTTGGTGAGCCGAGTAAAACCTTCTAAAATAAAAATTCTAACTTCTAAAATAAAATTAAGTCAATTCATCATTGAACGCATGGCACTCTACATCAACTTTGCATCTTTTAGTTGTCATTTTGGGGTAAAAAAAGTTACCAATTACTCAAAAAATCAATAGCCATTTTATGCATTTAATAATTTCACCATTATTTACAATGACGTTGTTTGTGTGCAATCTTTCCATACGCAGTAAGTGATGTTAGAACTCGAGCAGGTAGAAAAATCCGCTCGTTGGAGCTTAAAATGCGCAGTCTGCAACATGTGAAGTACAATTCGCCTATATTAGATTCCACGTGTCTGCTCCTCGAAAAAGACAAATGCTCGTTGCAGCCAATTTACGGCTATTCTACAATGAACTTCTGTTTTCATCATTTTACCAATTGAAGCTGTCTGTGTGAAGCTAACTATTTCCATCAATTTATGTTTTATAGAACAAAAATGGAGAAAGTAAAAAGGTCATCAGTACTTTGATAAAAAAGAAAGAACAAAAATAGCTCTAAACAAAGTAGACAAGAAAATGGATATATAATGTATATTGTTTATATTCGCCACGGATCGGCAAGTTAAACTCTGTCCGCGGGCCGGATAAAACCTTCCGGCAGGCCACAGTTGGCCCGCGGGCCGTAGTTTGCCCACCCCTGCCTCAGGTGATAGAGCGCTCGCTTTCCAATGAGGTGAACTGTATTCGAATCCCGGCGATTGCTGGTCGATACGATTTCCTCACCGGCTTGCACCGACCACAGTACTAACGTAAACTATCCTCAGTGGTAGACGGATCATTAGAGTCCCCTTGCCGTCAGACCAACCGCGGGAGATTTTCATGCCTTGTAAATTTCAAATTTTTCCCAATACTTGATCTAGGAGTTCCCTTCTCTTGTGAATTTGGTTCAAAATTGCAAGGCTGCAAAGTTGAACAGTAGTAGTCGTAGACCCAAAAATTTGATCAACTGTTCAGCGACAGTTATATTATAAAATATAAAATATATTACAGCCTAGTTTGATTCCTCTCCAGTATTTAACAGTTGACCATAGAAAATGAGTCCCAAGAGTCATTTCCATAGCTGAACTGTGTACTGCTGGCTACGTAATCATCTCAAAGATGTTTGGTGGTATTTAAATCAAGGCTACGAGAAAAAAAAAGTTATAAGTATCAAACGTATAGTGTAGAGTATTTATCCCCAAGACAGTGTATCAAATTATAGATCAAGTGCTGAATATTAAATTTATACTGTAAAGTGCTCAAACTCAAGATCAGAGAAACGAATTTCTTGCGTAAAGTATTTAATCCGAAAACGAAGAGTATTAAATTTAATTTGTAATGTGTTCAAATCAAACACCAAATGTAGAGTATTAAATTTAGAGTTAAACGTATTTAAATCAAATATCAAGTGTAGGGCTTCAATGTAGGGCTTCAAATTTGTATTCATTTTGTATATAGCATTTAAAGATAAAATGTAGAATATCAAGTTTATAGCGCAAAATATTTAAATAAAATTTTAAATATAAAATTTGCTGTGCAAACTAACAAAATTTATTGTGCAAAATTAAGTGTCAAGTGTAGAGCATTAAATTCAAAGTGCAATTTTTCCAAATCAAATATTTTCATTAAAGAATGAAATTTATATTAAAAAGTCAGACCTAGTGTTAAGTGTAGAAGATTAAATTTCTATCGTCAATTATATAAATCTACTTTAAAGTATCATATTTTGGGCATATGAAGCCATATTTTATATAAAGTATATTAAGTTCTGAAATCAAAAGTAAAGTTTCATAATTATATCGAGAGTGAAATTGATAATATGAAATTTATATTTCAAAGTAGTCAAATCAAGAAACATAATAATTTACTAGGAATAAAGAATAAATTAAGAATAAATTTACTAAGCAAATTATTGAACTCTAATTTAAAGTAGGAAATGTTTAGAGAGCTAAGTATTTAAATCAAGAGTAATATATCTCAATTATAATGAAAATTATTAAATGTAATTCTACAATTAGATTATTAAATGCAATTCTACATGGTTCACATCAAACTGTAACATTGTATTTCATTAATTAACAATTCCTATTTAACAAATTATTTAAATCTGATCCTAGGACTCTACATCGCAAATTATTAAAATCTAATATAAAATATCAAGTTTTAGTGCTACGTATTCAAATCAGGAGTCAAATTTGTAATATCTAATTTATATTGCAACGTAGTCAAATCAAAAAAGAAGTGCAAAATTGCTCAATTTTTTTAAATCTAATTTGTAGAATGTAATATATATTTAGAACAAAATATATTTATATCATATTTAGAACAAAAAATATATATTTAGAATATAATTTAGAACAAAATATTCAAATCAGGAGTAAAACTCAAATCTAGTAGGTATTCATATCTAGAGTATTCAAACCCAATACAATTATATTGAAAATTCCAATGTATTCCTTGTTCCACACGTTTATACTATTTAAGCTATTCTACAAAGTATATTTCTCCGTTGTACATATTTAACTGTAACATTGTATTTCGTGAATTATTCCATTTAGAACAAAAATGTTCCCGTGTTCTTTCTACCTGAAAAAGAAACATGCCTGAAATCGTAGTGGAAAGAAAATTTCCAATTTTGTATTCGAGATGTGCATCTGCCGTGGTAAGAAAAAGGAAATAAAGATTCCAACCAAAAATTCAGTCCTTTTTTTGCCACCGTCCAATAAGCAGGAGTTTTCCGGAAAGATCCGACTATTCCGGTTCATGGCCTGATCTTTCACGACTCTATAGGGAGATATACCAGAACACGTACCACCTCCTCCCTCGCTCTCACACCTCCCCACTCCTTCAATGTTGCCACCTGTTCTGAACGAAGTATTGAAGAAGAATGGAAGAAAAATATATATGATATCGTTTTGCGTTTCTTACATAGCCTATAGTAAAATTTTGACGGTCCCGTCTTACAAAGCAAATAGGATTTACGGCGTATACGGCGAAATCCTCCCCAATAAAATACTCGAGAAAGATTTTTATTCTTTTATATCCAGATTATACAGATTTCTTTTTTCCTTTTTTTTTATAGGGGTTAGGATGATGCATTTTGTTCAAATATCTTTTTTGTCCGCGTTGTTCTTAAAGTGTATTTAAATAATATTTTAATCTTTCTTTCAAGGTCTTTTTAAGTTTTATTTTTAAAAAAAGGAAAGACTACTGACAAAACAATGTGTGTTACGGCAAATATTCTTTGCACCCAATCGGTATGCCCGCTTGCGCCTGTATGGTCTTCAGATCATCATTAAAAATGTATCCCTGTCTTTAATGATCTATTTTTATTTTATAACCATCGTAGAAGTAGTAATAGTAATTTTAGACCCAATCCAGAAGACAAGGGAACTCCTGGATAAAGTATTGGGAGAAATAGTCTTCGTGGAGGGCAATAGATTAGTATTTTATTTTATTTTATTTTATTACCGTCGTTAAACAGCCGACCCAGTTTTTGAGTTTATGACTACTAAGGTTCAACTCCGTAGCCTAGTTATCCGAAACCCAATCCAGAAGACAAGGGAATTGTTGGATTAAATATTGGGAGGAATTTGCCTTCGTGGAGGATTTTTTGATGGAGCTAACCCGCATTTGCGTTACATGGTGAATAAAACCTTCTATGGTAAGCCTGGCGGCAAGGGGACTCTAACCCATGATCTGTCTACCACTGAGGATATTTTACGTCAGCACTGTGGTTGGTGCGAGCCGGATGCGGGATTCGTATCGCAGACTATCGCTGGGATTCGAACCCGGTTCCCCTCATTGGAAGGCAAACGCGCTATCCCTTGAGCCTTCACCGCTCTCAATGATCTATTAGTGTAGTTCTTAAATCGTTATAAAATCTATTTTTTGATAATTCATTTTAGCAGTGCAGTTTATAATTTTTCGCTGTTTTTTTTTTTTTCATTAATTTACTGACATGGATGTTGTTGTTTTTTTCACTCTTAGATTTACACGGGTCCCACAGCCCCAAAGGCTTCCACTGATTTCTTCTTGTGCTCTTTTCTGCTTTAAACCGTTTGTTCAGATTAGCATTATGAACTTCGAAGTAAATTTACTTTAGATATAGTAATAAAAGTTATAATAACGTCTATTTTGCTGTAGTTTTTTCAGTTTCTTTCATTAAATCAGCTATGTTTCCCATTGGTGAGAATGAAATATTTGAGCAGAGCTCCTAAATTTATATAAACCAGTTAGTTTATAAACTTTTCCATTTTAGAATAAAATATATTTCAGTATCTCGGAAACAAAAAAAAATGGTACTTTATGTATAGTAATAACGTTCATTTTGCAATAGTTTTTTTTTAGTTTCTTTCATTAAAACAGTTATGTTGTTTCCCATTTGTAAGAATGAAATATTTGAAATGAGTTCCTAAATTTATCTAGACCAGCTAGTTTACAAACTTTTCCATTTTAGAATAAAATATATTTTACTATCTCGGAAACTAAAAACGGTACTTCAGGTATAGTAATAACGTCCATTTTGCTATAGTTTTTTTTAGTTTTTTTCATTAAAACAGTTATGTTGTTTCCCATTGGTAAGAATGAAATATTTGAACAGAGTTCCTAAATTTATCTAGATCAGTTAGTTTACAAACTTTCACATTTTAGAATAAAATATATTTTAGTATCTCGCAAACAAAAAGAAATGGTACTTACTTTAGGTATAGTAATAAGAGTTATATTAACATCCATTTTGCTACAGTTTTTTTAGTTTCTTTCATTAAAACAGTTATGTTGTTTCCATTGGTAAGAATGAAATATTTGAACAGAGTTTCTGAATTTATCTAGACCAGTTAGTTTATAAACTTTTTCCATTTTAGAATAAAATATATTTTAGTATCTCGGAAACAAAAGAATGAAAAGTTTCTAGTTCTCGCCTTCTTCTTTTTTATTACTCTTATTAGAAGAAGAAAGTGCATAACACTTTCTCTATTTCGTCGAAAGAGAGAAAAAGTAATTTTACGCCACACCGCGTTCTTTTGCCACTGCGCTAACTTGTTGCGCTGTTGGAGCTGGGATGAATGCATAATAATGCAGAAAAGACTTCTCTCTTTCCAGAAACTGGAAAAATCCTGAAAATAAAAAAAATCTAAAGAGTTGCTTCAGAATCTCCAGTATTTTATAGAGATTATTAACAGAGGAGATTTCCCTAGAAGTTTAAGTATAAAATACGTCGTTATTTATTACAAGATTTGAGTAAAAATATAGTAGACTGTAGATTTTCGAAAATTTAACACACGAAAACAAATAAGGTTTAAAATGTATTTCTTGGCGGTAAATAATGATAGCTTGTATTGAATTTGTAATAATAACTTGTATTGAAAGTGTTCAAAATAATTTTAATTTATTTTTTATTTGTGTGCTCCTTTTAGAATTAGAAATTATTATAATAATTATAAAGTAATTATAAATTAATAATAATTATAAATTAATTATAAAATAATAATCATAAATTAACTATAAAATAATAATTAGAAGTTAATTATAAAATAATAATTATAAATTAATTATAAAATAATAATTATAAATTAATTATAAAATAATAATCATAAATTAATGCAAAATAATAATCATAAATTAATTATAAAATAATAATTAGAAATTAATTATAAAATAATAATTATAAAATTATTAAAACAATTATACAATTATGAAATACTTTATAATTGAGCTTGATCTTTTAGGCTTTTTTACTGTGTGAAAAGAAAAGAGCTGCTATTTCAAGTAGTTAAAGCGGAGAATAGGAGAGTGGAAAAGTGTTTGTCCGGCTTTTCTTTTTTTGCCGCACTCTGTAATAAAATTTTTCTGGAAATTATTGAAACTTTCTATTGGAAGCAAAGTAATTTTGAAATTAAAGATAATTTCTATTATGCTTTTGCAACAAAATTTGCGTTTATTATACTTAGTTGTAACAAATTACCCTTTATTTTTATATTAAGTAGTCTGGCATCAATCCACATTGCTCCAAAAAAGGAAAATCACATATCTAGTTTTGGTAAATGTCTGAAATACATACTAGGTCTAGTTAAGTGCCACGGCCCGGTATACATTTGCCCGGTATACCCTACACTAATGTTTTTTTAAGGTTCAGTGCCACTGCCCGGTATGCCCTACAACAATGTTTTTTTTAAGGTCAGGGGACACTGCCCAGTGTGTATTTAACCGGAACTCCGAACACTCATGTTTCTCCTAATCTATCCTCAGCATATATTAAAATATCGAATGAATATTTTTTTTCCAATGCCCACCTGTGTTAACATCCACAGTGAGGACAGATAGTACAGAGAAGGAAAGAACATCCATGCCTGGCCCGGGATTCAAACCCAGAACCTTTCTGATGCAAGGACAATTCCCTGCCCCCTACACAGGCCGGTCGGCTCGAATAAATATAATAATATCATGGAATAAATTAGTATCAAATCGTATAAAAGAAATATTTCGGACATTCATCAAATCGACTATGTGATTGTTGACATTCACCGTTGAAAGTCGACATTCTCTTAATTTCGATCATTCACGGTAGCAGTAATATTTAAAGTTCATTTCCAAGTTTTTAAAGCAAGCATATTAAATTGTAATTTTCTAAAATAAAAGTAAATATTTCGTAATTCAATGCTTATAGCTTTAATCAACTAGTTCAATAACAACTTTTCCCCCTTCTTGTTTTTCAATCCTCCCTCCACCCACCCCACCCCGAATCCGCGCATAATATTCCCCATGAATAATTCAGTGAAAGAATTCTTATCCTTTTTTTTAATCCCCTTTTGTTTTTTTATATTAATATTGCTTTATGTTTAACGAACACAAACGGATAAAAAAAAGTGGATGCGTATTTAAATTTCTTCGATGAAAAATCTTTTTTTATATTTATTTATTTATTTGTTTAAAAGAAATGATATAAACAAGAGAGATCTTGTTCGCCTTTTCAATTTTTCCGTCCTGAGGTTATTGAAGAAAAAGATTAGATATTATTTCCTATCATCCTTTTTCGCGATGTTCTTAAAATATCGTGTATTATTCTAATGACTACGATGCTGTCATCGTTCGTTTTGTAATTTTTTTATTCTAAGAACTAATTGAATTCATCGCTACGGATTTTTATATTTTTATTTTGTAGTTTCGGACATGCTTACACATTCAGTTCCTTGTTTTTAAGAATGTTTTTTTTATTACTTAAAAAACTGCTAGTGTTTCGTAGTTAATTACAAATTATTTAAATTAACATAGAACTTAAGATATTCATTAAAAGTGTTAATTAAAGCTAATAACATACGTACGTTTAAAACATAATTTTCAAAGATCCTCTGAAAAAAAATTTAAATGCTATTTAAAAAATTCGCTTAATAATAAAAATGATTAAAAATTATAAAAATTAAAAATATTTAATCGAAAAATAAATATTTTTATTAAATTAATATAATTATTATATAAGTATAGTAACTAAGTATTTATATAGTAACTAAGTATAGTATACTAGCTTAAGTATATTTTCAAAAATTATAAAAATTAAAAATATTTAATTAAAAAATAAATATTTTTTTAAAATTAATATAATAGTTATTATAGAATTATATTTTAAAAAAAATTTTAAAAATTTTACAGTGGCTGTTTTTGCATATTTTTATTTTTAAGTATATTTTTAAACTTTTGTAGTACAAAATGTACAATGTTCTATGATAAGTATGATCTGCAGTACAAGTACAGAACTGTACTGTACTGCACTGTAGAGTAGTAAAAATTTTTTGTTCCGACTTTCTATGCATCCATACGATTGTATTACGATAAAAATTACCCTGTTACCAAATTGCAAACATAATTTACAGAAACACGCGTTTAAATTTCGGTTAGTTCTAGAAATTATTTTCATAGAATTGGTTTCAGTAAAATACCAAATGAATATTTGAATTTTACATATATATTAAAAAATTTCGATCGTATACATTGTAAATATTTTGAATGCATACATTATTAGCTTTTGGAGTAATTTTAAAGTACTTGAATTACTTTTAAATTAATTTTAGATCTTTTTCCTTGACATTTATAAAGAGTATAAAAGTTGAGTTTCTTACGAGCATATATTATGTAACAGTTTCTAATTACGATATGAAGTATGAGATCGTTGAAGTATCAGTTTTCATTTTTAAAAAAAATGCTAAAATATCTTAATTTTTATTTATTATCATTACGATGGTAAAATAAGTTCTCGAATAAAAAACTTAAGTTTTTTTTATAACGCATCTTATTAAAATTTATCTTATTAACTAAGAATACGATGGAAAAATGTCAAATATTTGAATGGATCATAAAATTTGAAAGAAATAAAAAGAGATTGTCAGGATATAAATGCTGCAATATCTTTATTCTTGTTTATTATCAATAAGATGGCTTGATAAAAAAATAATCAATAGTTTCTTTCGAGTTTTTCTAGCGCATCTTGACAACAAAAAAAAAATTATTTTTCGTTATTAATGCAATGGAAAAATTTCAAATATTTTAATGCATCAAAAAACTTTAAAGAATAAAAGAGCAATTTAAAAAATATGCTACTTTATCCTAATTCTAGATTATTATCAATGCAATAACAAAATAATTTTTTTTTAAATAAGAAAGCATTTTTTTGTTAGAATATTTGAAAAACTTTTTAACAAAATTTATGTTATGTAAATGCGATATGTTGCATGAACACCAAAAAAGCATTAAAGGACAAAAAAGAATTTTTTAAAAAATAACTGTACTATCTTAATTTTTAGATATTATCAATACAATAATGACAAAATCAAATTATTTGAAAAAAAATCAAGCATCTAATTAAGTAGACTTTTTGTAGCGAGTCTTGAAAATTTATAATTCAGAGAAGCTTTAAAGAAAAAACATAACGTCGCTTAAAATTTTATTTCATTTTACATTTGTAAAGAGCAACGGGTTAACAAAAAAAAAGGAAATGAAAAACAAAATTAGTCTTCTTTACATACTCTGATCTTTTCAAGTATAATTTTAAGTTGAGTTCTTTAAAAGAAATAAAAAAGAGAAGAAATTTGAGTTGAAATGAAGAAGGAAACGTAACCGGTGAGGGTTTCGTTGTAATTAAAATAAAACTTCAATTCACTCTTTCACTTCACCTGTAACATCCCATGTTGGCGTTGTTTAAATTGTAAAAGCGGCTATATTTTTCAGTTGGCGAGGGATAATTAATTTTTCGTTCTTATTTAAGAAACTCTCTTTATTTCGTTGAGGTAAAATGTTTTTTTAAAAGAATAAGGTCATTTTATTTTCTCATTTTTACCCTCAGAAAAGATATTCCCTGATGCTAATGGGTCGGGGAACTTGTGTCTCTGAATTCTGTTTTAAAAGAAATGTTTTTTTATTCTATTTCTATTAAATTTTAAAAGGGAATGTGTGTTTTTGGAGACTAGTGGAGTTTTATAGAACGGTAAAATAATTGCTTTTGATTAAATTAAGACTAATTAAGTNAAAAAGCCGTTTTGGACCGAATATTTTTTGAAATAATATTAGATAATTTTATACTTAGAATATAAAATGTATATTTTGAATTAGATTGTGTCTACAAAATAATATTTAGAACAAAATCTTTTATCTAATATCCATTTAAAAAAATCCGTTCTGTACCAAATATTTTTAAGAATATTATTAGAGTAATTTAGAGATATTACTTAAATTATCGTTAAATTAAATATTCGCAATTATGCTCAAAGCGAAAAATTCTTTTTGTACAAAATATTATTTAGATTAATGTTAGAATAAATATTCTAAATAGTATCCAGTTATAAAAAAAAAGCCGTTTTGGACCGAATATTTTTTGAAATAATATTAGATAATTTTATACTTAGAATATAAAATGTATATTTTGAATTAGATTGTGTCTACAAAATAATATTTAGAACAAAATCTTTTATCTAATATCCATTTAAAAAAATCCGTTCTGTACCAAATATTTTTAAGAATATTATTAGAGTAATTTAGAGATATTACTTAAATTATCGTTAAATTAAATATTCGCAATTATGCTCAAAGCGAAAAATTCTTTTTGTACAAAATATTATTTAGATTAATGTTAGAATAAATATTCTAAATAGTATCCAGTTATAAAAAAAAAGCCGTTTTGGACCGAATATTTTTTGAAATAATATTAGATAATTTTATACTTAGAATATAAAATGTATATTTTGAATTAGATTGTGTCTACAAAATAATATTTAGAACAAAATCTTTTATCTAATATCCATTTAAAAAAATCCGTTCTGTACCAAATATTTTTAAGAATATTATTAGAGTAATTTAGAGATATTACTTAAATTATCGTTAAATTAAATATTCGCAATTATGCTCAAAGCGAAAAATTCTTTTTGTACAAAATATTATTTAGATTAATGTTAGAATAAATATTCTAAATAGTATCCAGTTATAAAAAAAAAGCCGTTTTGGACCGAATATTTTTTGAAATAATATTAGATAATTTTATACTTAGAATATAAAATGTATATTTTGAATTAGATTGTGTCTACAAAATAATATTTAGAACAAAATCTTTTATCTAATATCCATTTAAAAAAATCCGTTCTGTGCCAAATATTTTTAAGAATATTATTAGAGTAATTTAGAGATATTACTTAAAATATTGTTAAATTAAATATTCTAAATTATTTTAAGACGAAAAAGGTCAGTTCTTTATAAATTAATATTAAGAATGAAGTTAGAATAAATATTCTAAATAATAATGGAGCCAAATAAAAACCCGTACCTATCTAAGAGACATAACTGCTTTTACCTGCATAAGATATGTTTTGTCTAGCAGCTCCATTTAACCATAACCATTGGGATTGTTTACTGCCGCCAAATAATGAAATTTTATTTACATAATGAATAAATTTTTATTTTCTGTTTTTAATACACTTGAATATTTAATTGATAAACTGCTTTCATTTGTTCACAAATTTAGAGAAACTGTTTGAAAATGTTGATAATTCTATATAATTTTGTCTCCATAGAGACAGGAATGATTTATGTTGTCTGAATGGCAACTTTTATAATATGAATTTAATTGTGTTTCAATTAAAGAAAAATAAGCCCCTGAACAATTTGTGGAATACCAATTACTTAACAATTATCATATTCATAAACTAAGAAACGTATAATTGTTTTCAAAAAAATAGAAGTTACTTATTCATTGTTAATTTGATTAACACGGAAAGCTGAATTTATTGTTTTTGTACGTAATGTAAGAAATAAACATTAATATTGAATCCTCAGCTTATGCATTCGTAGCTAACCTTTTAAATTATTCAGAAAATCTTCTCCGTTTCTCTTAAGAATATAAATAAATAATTCTAAACATTTGTCTACATTTTAATATGAGAAATTTATATTATTGTGTATCATTTCTCAATTTGAATAATTTTGTTTCAATTATGCATGAGGTTTCACCGTTGTAATTACTCGAAATTCTAATTCAATTCAATATTGATATTTTTTTCGTTGTATTTTCAATGTTTCTCTTTATCAAAATGTTTATTTTATACCGTTTTCAAGAGTTTTAACAAAAATTATATTTTAAAAAAAACACGTTTTTCAAACTTTATTTAGAAAATTAACATTTTAAGGAATATGTTATTTAGTTTTGAATAAATATTTATTCTGCATAAATTGATGTTACTATTTTTTTTAAAATTAAAAGTCGGTTTAAAACGATCTATATGTTTTGTGGAATTTTATTGTTTCAATTATTAAAAAAATAAACACATAAAAACAGTTTTAAACGCAATTTAATTTTTTTCTTGCAATTTTATATTTGCTGATCGTATTTACTTTAAATTTTTTCTGTTCATAAAGTTATTTTGGATTTTTAAACAATCATTTTTTTTCACATTAATCACTAAACGGAAATGTAAAAGAAAAAAATATTATAAATATTTAAGTTTCCAGAGAGCTGTCTGTTATTAAATTATGCATTTAATGTAACCAAATATATAAATATCACTTTTTTAATTAATCATCATAAAATATATTTTTTGTAAAAAAATTATGTATTTTAAATCTAATATTTTAATTATTTTTTTTTTCGTAATTTAATTAAATTTTATGAAAAAATTTATATTTTTTTATAAAAATTAATTATACAAAGAATTAAATAATGATTTGTTTGAACGAGACATTTTATTTATTGTCGTTAAATTCTTTTCATTTTGATTTGTTTTCTTTGTTAATTTTTAAACAAATGTTTTTGTTTTTTAGGGATAAAATTTTTCGACTAAATTTGGCAAACATCAACAGAACACGATGCGAGGTAAGTGTTATTTACTCATTCTTTAATTATTTGATTTATGCTTTACTTTTCTATTTCAGAAATAGTTAATAAAACTAGTGTTGTAAAAAAATATCTAATTTACGTAGCTTTCTCTATCTTTTTAAATTATCTCAAGTCGATTTGGCATCGGAACTTGGCGTGTTTTGACAGAATCTAACGTAAACAAAATATCAATTGAACAAAATCTGAAGTAGCCAAACTTTCGTTCCGATTAACATCTGAAAAAAAGATAGCGTTTTGACAAGCTACTATATATAATCTACACATTATATTAACTAAATCGATCATCTAAAAAATTAAACGGAAGTTATGTAAGGCAAAAAAAAAATATAGATCAGACGAAATTCTACTTAGAAAAAATATATAGGCCAAAATTGTGTGTATAAAAATATAGAAGAAAGCAAATTAAGTGGAAATATATATATTATAAAAATTTAGTCATGAAAAAAAAGAGTTTAGACTAAATTCTCTGTGTATAAAATAACGCCAAGATAAAACCCTATGTGGAAAAATATAGGCTAGACGAAATTTGTGTTGAAAACTATAGATTAAAAAATATTCAGTGAGGAAATTTATAGATGAGACAAAATAGTAGAAAAGACAAATTACTTTGTTAAAAGGATGTAGGTTAGACAAAGGAGTCTAGCATATTCTGCTTAGGTCATTGGTTCTCAACTTGGGCGATACCGCCCCCCTGGGGGCGGTGGGAGTATGCTGAGGGACGGTGAACTTGTTTTGGGCGGTAGGGGGGCGTTGGATATGTTTTGGGCGGTAGGGGGGCGATGAGCATGTTTTGTCATCCAAATTTAATTTTAAAACTTACGAATGAAATTATTAAATTAAGATTTCTTTAATAAATAAAATTAATCTAAAATTAATATTAAAGAAAAAAATATTAAATTAATATAATAAATAAAAATTATCCGATACACCATTTGTACTAGCAATAAAACGAACTTAAACAACTCCTATTCTCCGATCCGAACCAACACAGCTCAGCGCATGAATCAGCACTGACTTATTCAAGCCATTTGGTGGAAATTAAAGTGCATGAGCTTTCAGTATGAATGCTTGATTTGATCCGTGTTTCTTATCATGGTCTTCGCTAGCTTCCTTACGGTTTCTCCCCCAGTTTCGATTAGATCTTATAGTTTATTTGGTCAGGTACATGAGCGAATTTGGTTGACAAAAAGAAGTGTCAATACATTACCCCGTACTTGAAGTTGGGATTTGTTCAATCACTGTTGAACTCTCATCTACCCATGTGTTTACTTTGTAATAAATTTTTATCTAATGAGATAATGATATCTTACCCTTAGCAGGAGCATTCGCAAAAAACTCATCCTGAGAAACAAAATAAAGATTTGTCATTTTTCACGAACATCTTTTTTAACGTTTCTGAAGGCACCTTCGGTCTCAGGGTTACTAGCAACCTTATCACAAAAATGAGACGATGATTTAATAGCTTCTTATAATATATTAAAACTTATTGCTAAATCTGGGAAAGCTCATACCATCGGAGCAGAGTTTATACTGCTGATTGTCAAGGAAGTTCTAGAAACAGTTTTACACCAACCAGCCGCATCCAATGTAATAAAAAAATATCCCATAAGTAACGATACAGTGAGGCGACGAAATGATGAGATGGCTGAAGCAACTCTTCATGCAAACTTTTGATATCCAACGAATTTTCCCTTTAAGTTGATGAATCAACCTTGCCAGGTAATGTAGGCTTTACTTTAAGCATAGGTCCGGTTTGTAAAGGTAGGAAAAATTATTCAAGGGATGCTTTTTGCAAGAAGCTTGATTATAGATATCTAAGGTAAATCTATTTTTAATACTGTCAAAGATTATTTTAAAGAGAAAAACATTCCTCTTGCGAATATTATGTCCATTGTCACTGATAGGCTTCCGCAGTGGTGGGGCGACATTGTGGGTTTATCGCCCTTTTGGAAAGGGAGGTACCAGATATTTTAGCTGTTCACTGTGTTCACAGACAGCATTTAGTAGGGAAAAAATCTCAGCGAGCGTTTGCATCAAACCTTGCAATATGCAATGATTCATTCCATTCATTCAGAAATTGCATAAATTAATATGCTGAAGAACAATTGATTTCGGGGGAGGAGTCTAACCGAAGGAAAGATGAGCCACAAGGTCAAGTTAAGCCATATCGGCTGAGAGCAAAATTCACAGTAATGCTCTACGATTGATTATTCAGACAGCTGTGTAAGAAAACAATGAAAAATTCAATCCTTTGCTACTATACACTGAGATTTGCTGGATTTCCAAAAGCTTCTGTCTCAATAGGTATTGGAATCTTTTCGACTCTGGTCTAGAGTTCCCTGAAAACAGAGATGTAGCTCTGAGAGGCGGATTGCTATAATTTAAGAAAGACTTTGGTTGATTTATCTGTAAAATTTAATGGTTTAAATTTACCACTTCAAAGCGACGAGCTCAATTTGATCCCTACAAAATCAGTCATTTCTGCCTTTCTAAAAAAAACTCATTTTGTGGAAGCAGAATTTTGGTTGGAATAAGTTCAGCCAAGCAGGCGAAATTTGCTGTGATGATGCAAAAGAATATAGTCAACACCTTGACTCTTTACACATGGACTTTTCTGACCGTTTTAAAGATGTTTTGTTTCCTGGAAGTCCCTTAATGGGTTATAAACCCTTTTGTGAATATTGAAACAGCAGAAGCTCAGATTTACGAGGAATTGGTTGAACTTTTAACTAATGAAACTTTGAAGTGGTGATCGTCTCAGAGAATTATTGCTTAAAGGTAACATCAATCGCCTCTTCCTCCTAACTTGTCGAACGTGGATTCAGTGTTGTTACGAATCTTGTCCCAAAAAAGAGAAATCGACTCGTAATTGTGCAACAAGGGATTTTGCGTCTTCATCTTACTAACAGTATTGAACCAAGAGTGAAGAAATTGGCTCTGAACCATTAAGTACAATCATCTCATTAACATAGTTTCCTTAATGTTTCGTTAATACTACTTTTTAGTGTTAAAAAATTATTTTGGGTGATTTTTTGATAATCTAATTAAGAATAAATTATTCTTTTCAAGCATATGTTTCTTTGTTGTATTTTTTTTCATTAAACGTATTTATCTTTATCATAACAAATAAAGTGCGATTAATTGCCGTGAGAAAATTATATAGTTAATGTACCTACACTTTTAAAAAAAAACAAAAAACAAATTTAAAGCGTAAAAATTGCTTAAAAAAGTTGACTCTTATAATTCAGCACACCTCACTAAGTTCCATCCTCTGAATAACTGGATTTCCACAAAGGGGGGCGTTGAAATGTTTTTTGCTCCTTAAGGGGGCGGCAACGTTAAAAAGGTTGAGAATCTACGGCGTAGGTAGTCTAAATTCTGTATAGAAGAATATACCAGACAAGTGGGCAATCATTATCAAAACTTTTATCACATGATCCAAGTTTGTATGAACAAAATGTAACTTAGACACTATTCTATGTAAACGAAACGGCAATCATTATCAAAACTTTTATCATATGATCCAAGTTTGTATGAACAAAATGTAACTTAGACACTATTCTATGTAAATATAACAGCAATCACTATCAAAACTTTTATCACATGATGCAAGTTTGTATGAAAAAAATATAACTCGGACACTATTGTATGTGAACAAAACATCTGTTGAATTAAATCATATTGTGCCGAAAAGAATATTTCAGTTTCTTAAGCTCTATTCTAAGGAGAGCAATTATCAAAATTTTGTTTCAGTTAAATTACTAGAATTATACGTATTTTGAAATTCTGTTATTTAAGTGAAATTAAATAATATTTATCAAATAAAGAATCTTAGTGAAAAATAAGAATATCCTTCAAAAGCAAAATTAAGTTTTTGAAGAAAGGAGTTTTGAAGGAGAAGGTAAAATATGCAACGACAGTGAAAGTTGGTATAAAAAGCCAGCACTCGTTTCCTAACAAAAGAATGTCCTAAGCCTTCTTCTCTGTCACCGTACCGTTCCTTTCGCTTTTTTGAACTTTCGCTACAACCTGCTTCTTCAAAAAAGCATTTCTTTCCCCTTTTCTTCAATTGTGGAAATAACAAATAGATTTATTTTCCTTTAGTTAATTTTTTTCTTCTACTACAAAAAAAGATTTTTTATTCTTTTTCTTTTTTTTTTACGTTCTATTCCTACTCATTCTTTTGTGCGTCGCCGCTTGCATTTCGGGTAACTTTGCTCTCTTCACTTCGGCTTCGCTACGCTTATACGTATTGCTCTTCGATAAATCGATACATCGGAAAACAAATAGTCATCTTTCATCGTCATCGTATCGGCGACTTCGATCTTTCGCGACGCGCAGGGATTCCTTAGAAAAAGTTTTTTGGGGAGAAATATATGCGGAAAGTTGTCAAAATTATTCTGAACTTAAGGATATTTATGTTTATGTAAATTTTATTCCAACAATTATATTTTAATTTTGGGAATTCACCTGGTAGGTAAACTTTGCTATTTGTTTTGATCTAAGTATTTGGAATTTACACATGGATTTTTAATGTTAGCACAATCGTGCTAAATTTGAGTGATATATCGATATTTTGATATTAGTGGAATGATCATTCTTTAATCATAAAAATAATAAACTTTTCTTTTGCTCAGGGCTAAATATATGCAAAATATTGCTGACATATTTTTTTTTAAATACATTTTATTTAAATATTTTATTTTCTAAATCAACAGGATTTCGATATATTTATCTTTACACAGGTCAAATAAAGTTATGTGAAAAAAAATTAAAAAAAACTTTGTTAATTATATTAATACGTTTGAACTATAGCACTATATTAAACATGCTAATTCATGAAATTTTATTGAAATTTTTTTTTTTTTTAAATAACTAAAACAGTTCATTTTACTTTATTTTCAATAATTCAGAATAAATTAGATAAATCACACACATTTTATTTTCCTGCATAGCTTACTACATTACTATTATAAATTTTCTTATTTTTTTTTAATCTAATCTTTTTTTTATTTTAAATAAATCAGAGATGAAAATGAAAAAGAGATGGAAATACAGCACTGCTTACAATATTATTGTCCCAATGGCGCATTATAGTGATCTTATTTTTATATTTTATTTCGTACTAGCATAGATTGTTTTAAACTAAAATTTTTTCGTCTAAACCAATTCAATTAAATTTACTTCAAATAAATCAGGCGAAGTTAGAAAAGTAAAAATAAAAAAATTATTTTCTTTTCAAAAAATACTGTTTTATGTTATCGTTATCAACTCCCATGCATAAAAGTATATTTTTCTTCTATCTATCTTCTATAAATCTCGACCACCAAGATTTCTGCCTATTTCATTTATCAAAATGGCGCCCGCAGGATACCGCCTGATTTTGTTCTATTTTATCTTGATAATTCATCCTTTGACTCCAAATATGGAAAGTGGGTAGCAATTTTTATCTGTCCTCCCGAAAAATTCGAATATCCCCGCAAGCATCACTCTTTCCTTATCACTTCGGCAAAAAAATATTCCTTGGGGAAAAAAAATAGTTGAATGACATTTACTCGTAGTCCCGGGCAACTATCTCTGTTTCTGAA
The DNA here is from genome assembly GCF_043381705.1 of Parasteatoda tepidariorum. Taxonomy (NCBI): domain Eukaryota; kingdom Metazoa; phylum Arthropoda; class Arachnida; order Araneae; family Theridiidae; genus Parasteatoda; species Parasteatoda tepidariorum. Next base: position 75,278,189 of record NC_092213.1, on the reverse strand, counting down.
ATTGTCGAAATTATTTTATGTAAGGTTAATATTCGAAATTTATTTTTTTAAGGAATTCTGTGTATTTTGTTGGTTTTTTAGAAAAGTTTTCTATCATTATTTTGATAGACATGAATTCATTTTTTCATATTATTTTTCTTTTTGAATTATTAGAGAAAATCAGGATTAATAGTCAAAATACACTTTTTTTTTTACTTTTTTGTTCTAAACTCAGGTCTATAGTATAGATTGCTCCACTACATAACTATAAATTTAAAATGAAACTATCACTTGAAGTTGTATAAAACAGTTTATAAATTTTTTTAACTATTCCAAGATATTGCATAAAGCTAACATTTAACCCTTTCGGGCCGACTGTCACAAATACGTGCCAGCATAAAACTGTATCATTCAGGGTAAAAAGATAAAACTGGTAATCAAAGTACTTCTTAAGGAGTTTATTTGTGGGCGGAGTTATAATTGTTTGATGTATTTAATTCGCCATTACTTTAGTTCAAAATAAAAGTATTTAGTTATACTTTGAACTAACATTGATTATATATATGATTAAACTAACAATAATTAAAGTAAAAGCAAAGTAAGTCTGTCAAATTAGAAACGACTACATTTAAGTTAGCGTTTTTTATTTAATTACGTCCTGATCCTGATTTTGTACGAATGCTTTTCTGAATCAACCGTCCCCAAGGGGTTAATATACAAAAATATAACGAATTTCAGTAGAGTTTTTAGGATGCACAAACACATTAAGCTTTTTGTTTACTGGGGGAAACATGAGTTGAAATACGACTCATGGAAACACCTTCAACTTTCAATCAGCAATCAAACGGGTTTTGTTGTTCTATAGACCCCGCTTCCTTTAACTGTGGTTTGCCATTATTTCGAGTGTGTTTTTTTAGTTTAAATATTAATTTGGAGCCCTCCTTTAGGATATTATTCAATTCCTATTATTAGTTCATACTGTTACACACACACGCACTTCTATATCTTGTTCATATCTTGTTCTTCTATATCTTGTTCAAATTGTTCTTGTTCTTCTATATCTTGTTCAAATTGTTCTTGTTCTTCTATATCTTGATCAAATTTTTCTTGTTCTTCTATATCTTGTTCAAATTGTTCTTGTTCTTCTATATCTTGTTCAAATTGTTCTTGCTCTTCTATATCTTGTTCAAATTGTTCTTGTTCTTCTATATCTTGTTCAAATTGTTCTTGTTCTTCTATATCTTGCTCAAATTGTTCTTGTTCTTCTATATCTTGTTCAAATTGTTCTTGTTCTTCTATATCTTGTTCAAATTGTTCTTAGTAGGAATTCACTTTAATTTTTTTTTATATTACTTGCTTTTTACATAGATTTCGAGAATGATTCTAAAAATATGCATGGGACAAACTTATCGGAATGTTATGTTGATATAGTATTGGTATAGCGTTCATATATATCTCTATAGGAACAATATCTAAGAAATGTGTGTTGATTAGAACTAGCTTTTTCGTTAAATTTAATACTTGAAATAAAAAACAGATTTTAAAATGGCAAATCTTAACAAATCAAGTTAAATAAGTTATCATTTGCAATTTCTTAAATACTAAGAAAATAAATCAATAGAATGTTTCTTTTTTTCTATAATCCACTTCTTAAATAGGTCTTAACTTTTTGACCAATAGTTTATAACTCCTATTCTGCTATATACCAACTAAGATAATGCATCGCTGTTTTGGTATAGACTTGACTTTATTAGACCAGTTAAAAATCAATACCTGTTATGCGTTAAAAGCCTAACATAAAAAACGCTTCAGTCCGATATTACTAATATTTGCTTATATACAAGGATCTGATAATCGACAATTACTAAACGACCTACTCAAAGTTGCAGATCGAAGCCAGTGTTTGCCAAATAAAACTGAATATTGTGTCATTTTTTAGAAAAATCATCAATTTAATTAAATAATTACAAAAAAGAAAGTGATGGAGCATTTTCTGTTCTAGTTATTTTGCATATGCCTGTTACAGAAATGTACTTGTTACTCTCTAAATTACATGTTACTTTCTAAAATCGTGAAATAAATAGTAAAAAAAAAGGATTTTACTCTTGCATGGAAATCCGTTCTACAGGAGAACTATCGAGTACTTTTTTTTGTAACTGTTATTTTGTATTTGTAATTGAATTATGTGTTTAGGAAATTAGCATGTTAGTCCAAAAATCTATTTAAAATATTCTTGGTAAAAGTAGAAAAACATACATACACATTCTCGCATAGAGATTCCATTCGAACTATTTGTTACAGTTATTGTGTATCTGTTACAGAATTGTATTTATTTTGAAATTAACGTGTTATTTCCGAAATATCTGTTACAAAAAAAAACAGGTGAAAAAATACGAACGAGAACACTTTTGCATAGAGATACGATCTAACTAAATCATGTTTTTAGTAAATTAAGATTTTAGTTGAAAAATCTATCTAAAATATTCTTGGTAAAAGGAGAGAAATGTCCCCATTCTTGCATAGAGATCCCATTCGAATTATTTGTAACAGTTATTTTGTATCTGTTACAGAATTGCATTTGTTTTTAAATTATCGTGTTACTTCCGAAATATCTGTTATAAAAAACCAGGTGAAAAAATACGAACGTTATCATTCTAACATGAGGTACGATCTAAACTTACGACATTGTACTACGGCTAAAAGCTACGCATTTTAATCGAATTTCTTAATGTAAAGTAGAAAACATTTCTTATAAATAATTTAACAAATTAGTTTCCTATTGGTATTTCACTTATCAAAAGTGTTTAAACATCAATGCTTTTCAACTTTCGTAGTTAAATCTCCAAACCAATAAAAATCGTTTAGCTTTAGTCTGCTGATTATCTTCAGGATATTAGATTCTGCAGATTTTAAAATATTTAAAAAAAAAATTTCTAACGCTACCTTTTGGACTTCAATGATATTCTTTTCAAGAATATTCATTTTAGAGAAACTTCGTTGCATAACGAAATAGCAATAGCATTCTTTCCAGCTTTGCCTTCTATTTTTAGCCACAACCTCTCGAAAGTCAAAAAGCGTAAGTTTCAGTTCTCGAACGGAGGAATTTAAGGGAACTAAAGGGAAAGAAAAGAAAAACTATATACATAGATATAGAGAGAGAAAAGGCGCATTAAAAGACAATGATGGATGCGTATGTCAAGAATTTTCCCTTTTTCTGGGGATCTTTAAAGAAAAGACAAATGGTACGAGACATGTTAAACCATATATCCCTGCCTTCGCTTGCCCTTTTCTTTCGCACGTAGTTTAGGGCTATATATTCTTATTTTACTGCCCATTTCTATTATTTTTGCACACGATTTCAGTGTCAAACTACTTTTCTTATGGACAAGTTTTTTTCCCTCTTAGTGTTGGGCATCTGGTTGTTCTCAAAGCTGGTTTATATATTACTGGATGCATAGTTTTGCTGTTGTGGTAGTCTCAGACTTTTATTGAGCGCATAAATTGAATAAATGCTAAGTTTAGTCTTAAACCGTAGGCTGTGTTGTTTCAAAGATTATTTGTAACGTTATTAGATAATCGACATTCGCTGAATGTACGAAACGTCAACAAGACGTTATTTTTCGTTATTTTTTATTTATAGATTAGTTTTTATGTTTGTTTTTATGGATTAAAAAATAAGAACTAAACGGGTTTAAACTATTTATAACAGTTTCTGAAATAAATTAGAAAATAGGTACTTGTTTAATGTGGTAAGTGACCACAAATAAAATATTTATCAAACTAAATAAATATTGTATCGAAAAAATCTTTTAGCCTTGCATATTTTTATCCTAATGATTACCTACTTATTAATGGCGAAGATATTCATTAGTATGGTTGGTAGAGTCCACCATAGCTTAGCTCGGAGTATAATTCCTTATGCTGAAATTTGGGTGCTAACATTATTAGAAATGATAAATTTGAGCCACGATGGCTCAGGGGATAGAGCATTCGCCCCCCAATGAGGTGAATCGGGTTCGAATACCAACGAAGGCTGCTGGGCGATACGAATCAGCATCCGGCTTGCATTGACCATTGTGCTGACGTGAAATATCCTCTATGGTAGACGCATCATGGGTTAGAGTCCCCTTGCCATCAGGCTAACCGTGGAAGGTTTTTCTCTCTCATGTAACACAAATACGGGTTAGTTCCATAAAAAAAACCTCCACGAAGGCAAAATTTATCCCAATACTTGATCCTGGAGCTCCCTTGTCTTCTGGATTGGGTTCAAAATTACAAGGCTACGGAGTTTAACATTAGTAGTTGTAAACACAAAAATTGGATCGGCTTTTCAACGACGGTTATAAAATAAAATAAAATGAAATCTTTAATTTCTTCAACCGTGTCTTAGTAATTTAAAATCCACTCTAATGTAATGAGTACGGTAGTTTTGGAGCCGGAAAAAGGCATGGTTGGGCTGTTGGGAAGCATGGTGCGAAGTACAATTGATTACTCTAGCCACCTGCTGACTGTGGTAATTTTGTGTGCGCATGCGCAAGTATTGTCCTCGTTAAAACTGAATCCCAGACCGTCTCCAAGAGCTCATTTGTATAGTTCTAGTGCGACGTTGACGACCAAAATAATCTAAAAGATGTATCTACGCAAGATATTGCTACAAGTGTTAAATTTGAAAAACTGACGCAAGTGGGCTGTTTCGGAATTGGGTAAATTTTGGCTCAGTGGTAGCTAAAAGGGAAAAAAATCGATGCATTAAGAAAATTTTTAAAAAAATCCATCAAAATAAAGGTTATATTCATAGCGAAAACAGCTTAAAGTAAATAAGTTCAGCTGAAAATGCTAAGAGTTAGATTGAAACCTAAAAGCTGAATAAGTGGATTTAAATCAAATGTAAAAATGTTTATATTTTAGAAATCGCCACAAGTATGTCAATTTATAAAACTTGTTTACTTACAAAACCTTATACGTGACAAAATTTGAACTATGACAAAATTTGAACCTGAGTCAATGGACATGGGGATCATATATAGTGGGATTTAATTATAATTAATATAATTGTAAATAATTACAATTTATTATATATAAATAATTATAATTTATTATATATAAATATTTATAATTAATTATAATAATTACTCCTCTAATTCAGGGATTCTAAATCGACCACTAACGCAAACTCGACATTGCAGATTGGTAGATTTATTTTTTTAATGTATTGGGCGCAAATTAAAAATTCAAGCACATAAATAACTTTTCAGCTAATAATTGAATTTCTATTAACTAAGATGGAATCTTAAGAAATATTTTTGAATTTTAAAGATACAATTGTTTGTATAATTTTAAATTATGTATTTTTAAAAACAAAATGGGAAATTATAGCGTAATCAGCCTGGCACATTTTCAGAATAAATTTTTTTTTTAAAAAAGCCTTTTTTTAATTTAATTTCTTAATAATTATTCAATATCTATCATTTCAATTCTGAATCTTTCATCATTTAAATTGCATAGTTTGATATTGATTATGTCAAAAGTTGTGCATCTAACGTTTCAATATTTTTTTATCAAATTAAATTTCTAAAAATAGCTATTAATCTTAATAAAAATTTAAGTTGAATCATTTTTGGATAAATAAATGAGTCTTCTAAAAAAGTGGGCAAAACTTTTTTCAATCTCAAAAAAGTTAGTGAATGCGGAGGTGCAGTGAAATATACAAAAAGGAAACTAACATTAAGAGGACTAAACTTTCTAAAACCTCTCTTCGTAATCATACGTTTCAGATCGAAGTTACCTACCATATTTTGAATTGTCTGGTCAAGAATCAAATATTCAGCGAAAGTACGTTTTTGTGGCTGATTTTGTAACTTAAAATATGGTCATCACAATGTACCTAATTAGAATATTTATAGTCAATTCATCAAATCATCAACACTATATTTTGGTACGTAAAAACTCGACCGTTCGATCCGATCAAGAACTATCCAGTTTTTTTCTTTTTTTTTATTTTGCTTACTGTACATATTATTTTTTTACTACACAATACCAGAACACGATATAGCTGAGTAAGCACTCATAAAAGTGATACTTCTTAGCTTTAGAGTCATCAAATAGGTTTCTTAAAATAAATAACCCTGAAGACACAAGTACCTAAAAATGACATTTCCTCTTCGAAATGTCCACAAAGTACTCGAGAGAGAAATCTTTCTTTATTCACTTCTTGAGGTACTTTACTGTTTGGAGGTACAAAAGAAAAAGAGCTTCTTCACTCTACTTCCGCTGCAAACCTGAATTTCTTCTCTTCCCAAAAATAAACCTCTCCCGTTGAGTTTGTTTTCTTGAGAAATCCTTTACTTCGGGATTCGTTGCTATGGAGACCATCTTTTCCTGTTTTTTTTCTGTCCTGGAATTTTTTTTTCTTTCCCGGAAAAAAAAAGTTTTTTTAATGGTGATGATTCGTAAGAGAAAGAAGCATTAAAAGGGACTCCTACCTTAAGAATGAAGTTGTAATTAGTGAGCGTGATTGTTAGGAAAACTTTTTGCTCCTGGTCTTTGGCCGGATTTTTATGTCCCTTCTTAAATCCGGAACTTGTCTTTTGTTTAAGAATCGAAAGGATTATAGTTGAAACAATGTTTTTTTAATGTTGTTTTCCTAAAAGATTTTTTATATACATTGTGAAAACATATACTTATGCTAACCTCGTTTTTTTTAAATTAATGATTTCTTTTCATTCTGTCTACACTATTAAAACTTTTGTGTTAATAAACCTGGTATAGACATTAATTTTCCTTTTTTTTTAGTCAAACATAAAGTTTTAGACTCTTTAGTTTTAACGTTTGTGGATTCGTTAACTCTTTATCTTTCTGACTCAAACATTACGCGCTTTACTCCTTGCCTTTATGACTCAAAACAAGGTTTACAACTCTTTATTCTATGTGACTCAAACGTTATACTGTTGACCCTTTATCTTTGTTACTCAAACATAAGGTTCTCTATTCTATATATATTTTTTACTAAAAAATTAACTTTATAAAGTCTTAATTCTTCTGACTCAAAAATTAAGATGTTGACTTTCTACTTTCGCAACTCAGACATAAGGTTTTCGATTTTCAGCTTCATGACTCAAATATTGTTTTTTTTTAACTCTTTATCCTTTTGACTCAAACAATGCGCATTTGGCTCTTTATCTTTGTGAGTCAACTTACGGTTTTTAATTCTTTATATTTTAACTCAAATAATAACGTTATTAATTCTTCATCTGCGCAAATCTTGCTCTGCTGCCTCTTTACCTTAGAGGCTCAAACGTTTAAAAAAAAATTATTTTTAAAAATCTTTATTGTGTTTCTCTTTATTTTTAACCTTATTTTCTTAAACTCTTTGTCTAAATGATCACTTTAAATGTTCTCTAACAAAACTATTTAACTACTTTTTATTTTTTAATTTCTTACGAAAGCAAACAAAAATCTTAGTTTATTAGGAGATTCAAAATATCAAAAAGTTTGAATTTTAAAATTTTTTTCTCAAGGAATTTCATTTTAAAACATTTATATTTTTTAAAACATAATACCTAAACAATGAAAACAGTTCAATTCCTTATATCAAGCATGTCTTGATTTCAGATTTTCAAATTAAACTCTATCAATCTATTAAATATAAAAATAATAAAATGCATGCTCGTCAGAATATGGAACTTTAGGAATAAAAAGGCTAATTAAATGAGGCCATTAAAACTAAACAAAGAATTTTCTGAAACTTTTTTTAATAAATTTAAACTCATTTAGCCACTTAAGTACTATACAGTTTATACAAAACACAAAATTAAAAATCACTTAAGCTTTTTTCAAAAGCTGTCAGCGATATTCTGCACCGGCGTTCTTTATTTCACAAATTTTAAATCGCACACTCTCTCCTCCTTGTAGGCCTTCTAAAAGAGCATAGCACACCTTTAATGTTCGAATCCCTTTCACCAGTCATACTAATTAATCGAAAAGTAATAGAACGTTCGAAAGGAAGGAGCAATTCAAAATCTTCTGAGCGAAGGGTTAAAAGAGACCGCGATTTAATTAAAACATTTCTGGCATAGAATCTATTCATTGAGTTTTCCCTTCAAGAAAAGGGTCTCTCGCCTTCACAAAAGAGAACATCTTTTCCTTGGAAAGTTTTCTCTTCAAAATAGGGTCCCTCTTTCAAAACTAGCTTTACTCCAACCCGTTTTATTCTTTTTGGATACTCTTTCCCCCCACCCCTCCCTCCATACTCCCGGATTCCGGGAGATGCAACTCTTCCAGGCAACATGTCCTCCATGTGTTGGTATTTTCGATTTGAAATATACTGTGTTATGGGGATTGGATCGATAACTCCGGTTCTCTCATTTGAATTTTTGGAAAGTTGAGGAGTTATACTTTGAATGTTTTATTTGAAAGCTTAAATGGCATTTCTTCATTTGATATGGTGGTTCCAAAAGTTTTTTTCAAGTTGTGGAACTCATGCACTATTCAATATTGTCTTAACATCTTATTGAGTACCCCTATCATATAATAATATTGCTGTATAATATCTATTATTCTAGCAGAATACCCATTCTTCATTGGCTGCTGTATAATATCTATTATACTAGCTGAATACACATTCTTCATTGTCTGCAGTATATCTAGCTGAATACCCGTTCTTCATTGTCTGTCCTATAATATCTACTATTCTAGCTGAATAACCATTGTTCATTGTCTGCGGTATAATATCAAATATAGTAGCTGAATACACATTCTTCATTGTCTGTCTTATAATATATACAATCTGAATACCCATTCTTCATTGTCTACAGAATAATATCTATTATATTAGCTGAATTCCTATTGTCCATTGTGTGCAGAATAATATCTATTATACTAGCTGAATACCCATTGCTCATTTTCTGCTGCATAATATCTATTATACTAGCTGAATACCCGTTCTTCATTGTTTGCTGTATAATATCTATTATACTAGCTGAATACCCATTCTTCATTTGCTACTGTATAATATCTATTATACTAGCTGAATACGCATTCTTCATTGTCTGCAGTATATCTATTATACAACCTGAATACACATTCTTCATTGTCTGCTGCATAATATCTATTATACTAGCTGAATATCCATTCTTCATTGTCTGCTGTATAATATCTATTATACTAGCTGAATATCCATTCTTCATTGTCTGCAGTATAATATCTATTATACTAGCAGAATACCCATTCTTCATTGTCTTCGGTATAATATCTGCTGTTGTTGTTCATTTACGTCGCACTAGAGCTATACAATGGGCTATTGGCGTCTGTCTGGGAAACATCCCTGAGGATGATCCGAAGACATGCCATCACAATTTTGATCCTCTGCAGAGGGGATGGCACCCCCGCTTCGGTAGCCCGACGACCTGCTCGCGAAGTCAAGCACTTTACGGTAAAACAGTTTAAGGAGGACCAATATCGCACACCCTCAGTCCCTACGCAGGCTGATCCAAGTGGTCACCCACCCGCACACTGACCGTAGCCAGTGATGCTTGACTTCGGTGATCTGCTGGGAACCGTGTCTTAACAATCAGTCCAATGCGGGACGTATAATATCTGCAATTAAGAGTTAAAAATCACCGCATTAAAAATCAATATCCTAAAATAAGTAATCTTATCTGTTATTTCAAACTAGTAATTATTTAAGAGCTTGTTCTCGGAAATGTGATATATATCATTAAATCTAATTGATTCAAGACGTATTATAGTATCATGAGCTGAAATGATATTAAACACTAATTAATTTTTCCATCTTCACACGTTTAAGTTTTTAAAATATTCTGACATTTGTCGTGAATTATGAATCTTTCTTGAATACTCGAAACTTTTAATAAAATTATTTAATTCTATAAAGCTATTTTTCTTAACAAGCTTCGCTCAAAAATATACATTTTATATGTTGGCTTATTTTAATAAGACTAACTGATTAAATGGACAATTTGAAAAAGTAATAATTTTTAAATTTAATGTAGCATTTTTCATTCTGTCTATTATGCCATTAAAATCTGCATTCTATTTCTTTTATATTTTTCCGAGAAAAATATCTATACGACTAATTAGAAATTATTTAAAATAAATATATTTTTTATATTTCATAGTTAAGAGCGATATTTTTATTAGTCACATTTTTATTATATACTTTTGCAATTATGGCTTAGTTATTTATTTCATTTTTTATTTATTTCGTAAAGTAATAGAATTTTATGTTCATAAAGTTTACTACCAAAAAATTATGAAACACTTTGAAAATTTTTATTAAAATATTTAGAACGACTGAAAATAAATACTTCTTTTAAAGGTATTTTCTCCTAAACTTTTTACTTCTTCAACTGTTTCCTTTTTCCATTTTGAAAAATATCTCAACTGTTGCTATTTTCCAACAGTGATTAAATCTTTTCTCAACCATAAAAGTAAGTAAAAGAGTGGAAGTGACGAACCGGAAGTAGATTTATGCAAATAAGTTTCTATTCCATCTCTTTCTATGGTGTGGTTCCCCTTCTGCTCGCACCGCCCTCTATTGTACTTCGAAGAAAAGAGATTTAAATTAGCTTTGCATACACAGCTAGTCCACTAATTCCTTCCCTTAAAGGAACCGTCAGTGGGACAGACACTTTTAAAAGTAAAAGTAAGCTGTAAGCTTGGCTCAACCCAACACCATCCCACTCCCTTTTTCCTTCTGTCCAATTTGCATCAGTAATTCGAAATTACGACTATTCCTTTGGCATACCGGGGATTTTTATTATTTTTTCTTCAAACGAATTTCTATGGTGGAACGCGATTACGGTTGCGATCAAATGAGATGAAAGTCCGTCTGGGAAAGAAATGTATTTCATCTATTTAATTTAGTTTTTTTATGGGCTTTTTTATTTATCTATCTGGTTTCGCTTTACCAGGTTTAGCCGATATTTATTAAAAGCAAGAAACTTCTAAAAACTCTCTCTCAGATTGAGTTTTTGTACGTTATATTTACAATAATTCTAGTTTCTTTGAAATTATGTTCCTCCTTAGAAATAGTGTTATATTTATTTTTAGTTTTAAATTTTTCCTCGGTTAATTCTGTTATTTAAAAGAAAAACTGAAACGTTTTGAAAAATTTTGCGAAATTTCATTATACTTTGTTTGATTAATTTACTAAAAAAGGGTAAAAAGTTCTTTTTTTGTTCGATATTTTCTAAGATTATTTGATTTAATGATTATACATCATCGCTAATTTTGGCTGTATTTCTATTTTTTAAAAAAATAATGCTATTTATTAAAAAACATTGAACATAGAAAGTATTCATTGCTATCAAAATTTATTAACACAGTTCTTTTAATTATTCGTTTAAGATAATATTATAAAAGTTTAAATATAAATTAATAAATTTAAACTGAAAATTACAGGTTATGTTGCAAATAATATTGAGCGAATAAACACTTTGATTAAAAAAATTATGTTTTATTCTCCTGTCTTTTTCTAAATTCTGAAATATATCACTTTTTATTATTTTGCCATTCTTCCTTAAAAAATTTTGAGGGAAATTCAGCAACAAAAAAAATTATATTTCTTTGGTGACTTAAAATAGATTAACTTCAAAAAAAATTGAGTAAGTTAAAATTCAAACTATATGTCATTATACAATTTTCATTTTTATTTCCAGCAGTTTTTGTGTTTGTCCCGAATAATAAATAAAATGATCCTCAAATATTTCTTTAAAAACTAAGGGCATAATTCTAACAACTGTTCCTCAATGCTTAATGAGAGAACTAATCGATGTTTAATGAAAAAAAAATTAAATTATAAGATAAAATTGTTAAAAATTATTCAACATTATCAAATTAGTAATAAATATAGCATTTAAAATTATTCAACATCGATCAAAAAATATCAACATCAATCATATCGGTTGAGATCTTGTTTTCCCCTCGTATACACTGCTATTGCAGAAAAACAACTTTTACGTAGCTTTTTCTCTCTTTCATAGCTCTTTTCGCAAGGGGAAGCAACTTTTACAGAACTTCTTAATCAATACTAGATACTTGTTTCACCACTACTACTGCTATATTCTTATTCTAAAACAACTTTTACAAAAAATAAACTGGACTTATTATTTGTTGTTCCTGTATATATACTATTCTCTATTTTTATTACCTATAGGCAATTTAAAATATAAGAGTACCTTTTTTTTATTTCCAATATGTTAAAACACCTACTTTTTTCCCTCTAATTTTTTTTCTATTTTTTTTCTAATAAAGCATAACGTATTAAAAACATATAATAACTGTCTTTTAAAAGCAATATTACACTTTTAAAAAAATATTATTTCTGAAGAATAATATAAATAATTATTTACTTTTCCTATCAAAAACTATTTTCAAGCATGTGATTTTAGTTAAAGATTTGCAATGTTAAACAATTAATATTTTCTATAACACTCTGTAAGAATTGCGATTGTGTTTTGATATTGAGCTGCAATTGTGAAGGACTAAGGTCTAATACCCGGTAGTGGGTTGAGATTAACCCAGCCTCCGATCCTGGGGTGCTAGCTTGCCCCCATTCTAAGAGAAACATGCTAGAGGTTGACAAAGTATAATGGTAGAATTTTTACTACCACTATAAAGCCGATATTCTTGAAATTATGCAGCTTTAACTTTACTAGTGTTTATTTTAGACTTCAAAATAAATTTCATTTTCATTTTAGAAAGTAATGCAATATCGACATTTTTTCAACCCATTAACCCATTGGATTTATTTAATATTTCGTCAAGTATAAACCTTAAAAAGAAAAGGGTAAAAAAAAAAATTGCCAGTAATATATAAACTGTAACTGTAGTAAAAGATAAGAAAAAAAGTAAATGGTAGTAGGAGGCAATAGAGCTTCCACCATCTCACTCAAAAAGAATCCCAACGAAACTTATCGAAAACGAGAAAATTTACAACAACTCTGCAATCTGGCAACAGCATTTCGCCCTCTCCATACCTTTTTTCCTCCGCCAAAGCAAAAGAGAAAACAGATATCATGAACGCGTGCGAAAACGAAACATAAAAAACGGAACCCGAATAATATATAAATAAGTCCGAGATGGTGCCGGGACGCAAACAATGAAGGAACAAAACGAATAGCAAAGGAAGAATTGCAGCCATAAAGGAAGAAATTTATCCTCCCCCCCCAACCCTGCCACCCCTCCTTCTTTTATTTATTTATTTTTATGGGGAGCGACTTTGTTTAGGCCCGACTTATTTACTTGGGTGTAATCCTCCCGACTCTTTCATTGGCTGACGTTAAGAGTGTGTGGAGGAGGGTGGGGAAAAGGAAAAACAATCAGATACCGTGATCAGGGCGTATAAAATAATTCTTCCTTTTTTGGTGGAATCCTTTGTTCTTTCCGATTTTTTATTTTTTGTTCGAAATCGTCCTTTTTCGCCGTCATGGGGAAGGTGACTTTTGGAAAGTGGCATATGTCGATTAAATTTGTCAGAAATACGAAGTTAAGGGTTGCTTTTTTTTGTTGCTTCTTTATTTGTTTTTTTTTGAGATTTGGCGGTAAAAATAATTTAAATTCGCCTATAGAATACTATTTTTCCACATTAACGTGTGGAATAAAATTTATACATCGAATTCGTTGGAATGCCAATTGGTCCAAAATTGAATGACTTCCAAAAGTTATGATAAATACTTTTTATATTGATTTTAATGCATGCCAGGGCAATTAAAAATATTTTAATATAACGCGTTTTTATACTTATATCGATTACTTTTTTATTTATGAAGTTACATGTAGTATTTAATAAAACTTTTAAATCAATATTGTATTGTTTTTGTGTATATTTCATTCAGGAAATAATATACACAACTCCAAATGAGGTGATCTAGGTTCAAATCCCAGCGATGGCTGGTCGGTTTAAATTTTGCTTCTGGATTACAGTGTTAACATAAAATCGTGGGTAAGAATCTCCTTGCCGTCGAGCTAACCGTGGGAAGTTTTCTACTCCATGTAACGCAAATACAGGTTAGTTTCATCAAAAAGTTTTGCCATAAAGGCTAATTTTTACTAATGCTTGATCCAGGAACTCCCTTGTCTTTTGTGTTGGGCTCGAAACTTTAAGGTTACTGATTTGAACATTGATATCCGTAAACCCCAAAACAGGTCAGCTGTTCAGCGTCAGGTTTAAAATAAATGTTGCTTTCTCAAATATCGATACGATTATAATTTTTTCCTCACTTAAATATTATTTTGCGACCCCAGTGTGGAAAAACTTATGTCGCCAGTTTTGAAAAATATTGTAAAAATATGTATTTTGATCATTCATAACGAAAAACCCTGCATTTACCGTTTTTTACTGTAAAAAGGGACTTCACATTTGCTATTATTTTATTAATATATGTAATGTAGATCAGTAAATTAATTGAATTCTTGTAAACCCAAATCTGAACGCTAAACGGAGCGTAAAATACCGAAAATAATTTTTACTCTGGTTAATAATTCAAACATTTCGTTACTTTCATTTTGGATTAAAGGAATAATACTCTCTTGTCAAACTAAAAATTAATGAGTACACTTTGTTCCGGAATTGCTCACCAAAAACAAAACTGTAATATAAAATAGGTGAACGAGCAAATCGGCGCCCCATTTTATTGGCGCACGTGACCATTCTGTTTGGCGACTACAATTCATGCCAAACTAAAAGCGCTCACACCCTAAAAAGTTAAGCGAATTAGCGGTGATAACAGCACTTTCCTTTCAAATCATTCTGTATTGATTCTTTGAAATAGTTAAGTACTGTTATGGGTCTTAATACGTTATGAGGTACATAAAATACTTCTTTAAAAGTCTACGTTGTTATGCATGCTTCTGAAATTAAATAAGGTCGATACTAAATGACAAATCCTATTTATGTAACTTAAACTTTAAACTCTACTTTGATTTATTATCTATGTTATATTTTGGTTGGAACGGTTTAATATTCTAAATGCATTTGAAAATATTTTTGGAAAATAAACGAATATTAAATTTATGATCTTAACTGTCATGATTGATGCTCTCTACAGGATAAAACGTACTTTTGTTTTATTGCCGTAAAATAAATTTAAGAAAAATGAAAACAATTTAATTTTTTATTTATTGATTTCAAAACTTATTTCGACAAGCGTTTCAAATAAGAAAGTTTTAAAATTTGAAAGCAATACTAATTTTATTTTATTTTTTATTTAATTCATTTATTTATTTAATTTTTTTATATACTTCATTTCCTTATTTGATTGAATAATTTCTTTTATTTATTTTATTCATTATTTTAACTTATCTTTTCTTTCTTTCTTTTTGTTGTTGATGTAACTAAAACAAGTTTTGATCTTTTTCAGAATTATCATTTCTTAACATTTTATAGGGTTACCAAAAAATATTCTCTATTAATTTAATATTTTGATTTAGAGTATCTTCTTATAAAATGAAGAAAAATTCAAAGAATTAAATACAAATGGACATATTTCGCGTCGTGTAATGCATGAAAAAAATAGATTAAATACATCGTTAAGCTGGTTTAAATAATTTAGAGTTGTCGCACAACACGCTATAACCTCACATACATTTCAAGAAAAAAGTAGCAATAAACATAAGTTGTAAAATAAATAAATGCGCCGAGGAATATTGAACTTTTTTTTGAAAGATTCTAAACCCTTTTTGCAATATTCTTACCTTTTATTCCTTCATAGTCTTATCGTGGTGGAATAGGACCATCTTTTCAATCGCAGATCTTTGATGTTTTAGATCTTGATCTTCCAGGCTCAATTTTGCGCCATTTTCTTTGACCTTTTTTCTTCTATTTTCATTTCCATGAAATATCAATTTTACCTTTCCAGTACGCTTTTGCTACAAGAACCCCTTTTTCTTCTTCCAGCTAAGCCCCCTGGGGGATTTTGTAAAATAAAAACACCGACAGCCCCCTTTTATTCTTGGCAGATACTTGGAGATGAAACATAAATAGCTGCGCCCAAAAAAAATTAAATAAATATCGCCAAGTGATCTCGGCTTACAATTCAACATAAAAATAACACTTATGATGAACCTATAATATGTAGCACAGAACTCGTTCGAAAAGTTTCGATAGTTTTTTTTTTATTATTTTTTGCCGGAGGTGAGTTGTTTAATTTTTTGTAAGAAAAAAAATCGTTTGCCTTAAAGGCTATTTTATTTTTTTTCCTTGCGTGTTCGGATTCTGCTTTTCGATAATGGCATTGCTTCCTCATTGAACCTTTTTTTTTTTATCAACTTCATTCTTTAGAATGGCAGTCGTTCAGGATTTAAATGAGATGTACTAAAGGGGTGTCGAGAAGATTTTCGAAGTTATTTCTATTCTGTTTGAGTTCGGATTTCGGAAATGATATCTCTTTGTGGTTAAAATGTTTATCGTCTGCTCTTTGTATGCAAATGGGAAACCTTAGACCACCTATGGCGGTTTATGAGTTCTTTTAAATACTATCTTAAGGGGGCTGTGATTTATTCTTTTTTTTTTCGTTTTTTTTTTAAACCATTTGCGTGCTTTTTATAAAAGCAAAATTGAAACGGAAGCAAGAAAGAGTTTCAATTTTCTAATTTAAATAAATCAATAAATAAAACTCACGTAACGAGATTAGATAGGCGAAAAAAATTGGATTGAAAAACGGAAACTGAATAATCTTAAAAGCATTCAATACTTTTAGAACACAAGCTGTTTATTTTACTGAAATTGCAACAACAACAACAAAAATAACTGCCATAAGTCGCCACCTTATTATAAGTACATGACAGTTTTATGTAAACAAGCTATTTCATCAAATGCCAACGCTACCACTACCCTTGAGTAGCTTGTGTAGCTCTCGCATGCTTTAAATCGAGTTCATGACAATTTGAATAAGACGTTAACATCAATGTTCACCATTTTTGCATCCTGTAATATTGGTGATAGATATACATATAGATTAATAAGGGAAGTTTTGGTAATACAGGAGTAGCTAAAATTTGAAGGCTTGTTGGCGCGAAAGTGTACGAACTAGAAATTGTTTGATTTAATGAAAATATTTATTATTTAGTTGTATACAATATATAATTTCTTAAATGTCATTAATCTACTACTTTTTTTTATAAATTTTTTCCCAGGAAATGTCAAATCAGCCGTTCAAATCCCACTAGTAAGATAAAACCACTTGCACATGTTAACTCTATGGGGAATTTAGAAATACTAGAATTTCAGCGAGACGGTAGCAGACATTTCTGTTTTATATAGCAATTTAAGAAAATTATGCGTGTAATTTACATGTGATGTAGTCGAGGCCTTGCTCAAGAAGGTTACAAAGAGGAACAATTGTCCTAGGTCCTGGGACTAGTGTGGGCCCGATCGAAATTCCAATATTCAATAGTGCTTGTTAATTAGTTTTCAAATTCAATAGTGCTTATTAATTAGTTTTTTTTTCAAGAAAATTACAGAGAATTTCGTTATCCATATAAAAATTATGATTTCGTATAAAGGGTTTTTAAAAATTCCACAAAATATGAGAAAAAGGCTTTGAAGAAAAATCCTGCAATGCTATTGGACGAAATCCTTATTGTTTTTATGGTATGAGCCTTTAGTAAAGTTATAATAAACTTAGAGTAAACTGAACTAGAAATAATTTGTGTAACTTTAATGACCAATAACTGAGGATAGCTTAAAAATAAGAACATTGGCGAGTTGGCGTAGTAAAACTTGTCTACATAGACGCCGTGAATTAATCGGCACGTCAAAAATATAGTACGTTCTTTATCATAAAAAATTTTTCTCTTAAGACAATACGGTTAGTTGACCTAAATGATGAAGACCAGTGTTAATAGAAATAACGTATTTAACATCAAGTATAACTAATACATAAACTAGCCATTACGAAAAATAGATAATTAATCACTATGGTAACGGTTTCACATGCGAATGCACACTTGTGAAATATTGATGCCATTTCAGAGGAAGGGAATGTATTTTCGATGTACTTAATTTCTTAGAGGAAATAAAAGAGAATTAAACAATTGAAAAATTTTAAGTATTTGATAGTTTCCAATTTCTCCAATTAAATATTCGTTGTCGAAAAAGGCATAAAATGTTAGAGGTTAAATGTACAAATTCGAAAAAAAAATTTTTGGAATAACAAACTGTAAACAGGGGTCTGTCCAGACATTTTGTGAAAGGTCCTGCTTTCGTGAAATTGTGAAAAAATTACTCACATTCTTTCAACCAGGATCCGCTTTTATGAATTTGTGCAAATAGGGTCCGGTTATTGCAAAAAACTTTTTCGTGGAGTTTTTAAATTGTAAATTAGATACAAGATTATGCTCGGCACTGTAAAATTATAATATAAAAAAAATTAAATTTCAAAAATAAGCAGCAATTGCTGTTTCTAAATTAGAGATGCAACATACAAATATTTGGTATTTAGCCTATACTGCTGAACGCAGACTATTCATTTCGGTCGAATAATGGAAGAAGCGTCTGCCGAAGACAAAACTTAACTCGTTTACATTCATCTTTCTTATTTTCTGCCCTGGGAAGGTTTTATTCGATTAACAAAACAATAATGATGATAAACAAATTTGTGAAGGGTCCGTTTTTAGGTTAAAATATTTTGTGAAAGGTCCGTTTTTATGAAAAGATATTTTGTGAAGGGTCCTTTAACGGACCCAAATTTCTTCTAAACAGATCCCTGGTAAACATGAATAAATAATTCGTAATTATTCTCTTATATTTAATGTTATTAAATTCTAAAGACAATTTCTTATTTAAAACCATTTTAAACATTGGTGTAAATTAAGTTCTCCAACAAAGTTCGTCCTCTTAACGAAGTGAAGTAGTTACAACATTTCCAAAGTAGTTTGTAATCTCTACCTTTTAAAAAAAGTAGTTGTACTTAACCACATTTGTAGCAAAGTAGTTGTACTTATATTAAACTACAAAAATAATGTAGTTTTTCCGACCACTGATGAAGACCATTTAAAAAATAATAATTTTCCCGTATGTATCACGTGATTATGACGACACTTTTCCCTAAAAAAATCCCTATTATATTCCACTTTGATAGATTATGATGCTCCTACGTACAGCTAAAATGATGATCTTATATACTATTATACGAGATAGTTCTAAAAAAGAATGCATTTAGAATTTTTGCAAAATGTAGTCCATTTAAATTATTCTTTTATAAAAAGAACGAAAAGTTAGTGATGTTAATCTTAAAGAATCGACTTCGATGCAGAGCAATTAAAGATGTAATCTTTCTCTTCCCTGGAAGAAGTCAGGCTGGAGCCTGATGGACGGTCCGGCTCTTTACCGCGCCCGGATATCTGTGCACATTTTATCTCCCCTTCCTTCAAGAATCCTGGATACCTTTAATTGATCCATTAGTGATTCTGATCGGATTATATTTGAAATGTAGTTCCCATTACTTGGAGAAGATTATTTTAATGGAAGAAAGAAGATTTATGAAGCAAATGGAAGATTCGTTGGAATTTTTAATCGATAAACTTTCACAAAGAAGAGTCGTCGACGCTATCAGTTTTCTAAAAATATATTTCTTTTCAATTCGAGTATTGTATTTTTTTATAAACCTTGCATAATATTTTAATTATTTCGTTAGTTATAGGTCTGATTTTCAAAAAAAATGCATACCTGCCAACATTCACTCTTTTCGAGAATGGATTTTAAAATTGGTAGTAAAACAATTAGCGAAAAACTATCTTCCTCAAAAATATATTTATATTTTAACCCCGTTGAAATTCGCTATCGTAAGAACTTTTATGCTTTTATATTTCCGTTGTAATTATTTATATGTAGTGGTCGTCAAATTCATTTATAATTATGATTATATTTTAAAAAGTTCAGTGGAAAAAACATGAATTTGCTACCACTTTAATGTGGAAATAAAATCTTCCGAGAAAACCGGAAGAGTTGGTAGCTATGCAAATGTCAATAGATATCGTTTGCATTACCCCCTCTTTCGAAATTTTGTTGTTTTCACTGTCTATAAAAAAATAATCTTTTTTGTTAAAAATTTTGTATGTGTTGAACCATAATCTTATTACGTTTGCGGAATCCTTAGCTTTGCCATCAATTGAACCATATAACAGTGCTTCTAAAAACTTTACTAAAATACTATGATTCAACTTGAAGGGGAACATGGTTCAATTTTAAATCTTACTAAGATTGCCGCCGCTAATCTGCACTTTATCAATGATTCAACTTTGAGTACATTTTTCTGGGAATGTTTATTTATACCATTCTTCTTTTTTTTTCAATTGAAATTAATATCCAGTAAGTGTTGATAAAGAATCTGACTGCTACACATGCTTGAAATCTGTCTTTTTTTTCTTCTTTTTTTTTAGCCGTAAATTTCTTTTTACAGTTTTGCAGAGTCCGGGCAGCGGATAAATATTTTTTCCGAGTGGTGGTTTTTTAATGTATGATTATTGATTTAATAAATTCGAAGACTTATACATTTCGCTACTTAAATAGAGTTTAGTCATGTTATAGATTTTAAAAGGAGCAAAATTTACCAAATATCTGCCAATTTTAGTTTGTAGTTTTTTTAAATTATTTTGTCGTATCCGGAGCAATTGGCATCTCTGGTTTTGAAGGAAAAAAATGAAGCAAAATGTGACAAAATTAAGATAAAAAGAGTAATAAGTTACACCTAAAGCTCGAAAGCCTTTAACATGAACAGTACTAGTTAATCTACTGATTAACTACGATTAAGGTGTGGTATAAAATCAAGTATTTTATTCCATTCACCAAATTAATCTGTGCATCAACGATTCCGTATTGTTAAAGTGCACAAGTTTGATTTATTCATTTTATAATGTGTTAACAGAATTAATTGTGTTTATTGACTTCACCCTTTAGACATTAAAAAAATAAATAAATGGCATTCTGTTAATTTAAACTGCTTGATCATTTGTATTATACTCTTTATTGTGGGATTTTAGGCACTCGTTGAAAAGAAAAAATAAGATCTTTGTTCCAACAAAGATCTTATTTTCATTTTAACGAGCGCTTAGCTTGCAATGTGCAGATTATCTAAGTAATTCACCATTTTTTTAAACTTTCCTAACAAAATCAACGTAATTACAAAACGAATTTAACAAAATTAACGAAACTACAGAGTCAGCGTTTTTCTTCTTGAGTCAGTAACCAATGGTTAAAAGAAAATGTTTCGAAAACAAATTACTAAGTAAAAAACAGGAATGCTAAAACTCTATTGAGTATGGCAATTAACAGGAAAGCAGCATTACATATGTCATTTATTCATTCTATCAACTAATTCGCTGATAGAATTGATTAATTGTTTACGTGGACTTAATCCTTTAGATATTAAAAATTAAATAAATGACATTCTGTTAACTTCTTTAATTGTAATTATATTTTAAACTGCTTGATTATTTGTATTATGCTTTTTAAAGTGAAATTTTAGGCACTCGCTCAAACGAAAAAATACGATCTTTGTTCCAACAAAGATCTTATTTTCATTTTAACAAGTGCCTAGCTTGCAATGTACAGATTATCCTAGTAGTTTTCTATTTTTTTAAACTTTCCCATTTAACAAAATAAACGAAACCACAGAATCAGCGTTTTTCTTCTTGAGTCAGTAACCAATGGTTAAAAGAAAATGTTTCGAAAACAAATTGCTAAGTAGAAAACAGGAATGCTAAAACTCGATTGACTATGGTAATTAACAGGAAAACAGCATCACCTTATTAGTTAGAAATAAGAAAATAATCCATACTGAAACAAAAGAGGAGTATAAGATAATTCCTGGAAGTCATGTTTTAAAGCGTTTTAATTTATGCTTGACATACCGTGAAAATTCTTTTTAATTTTATACAACAATACGTTTTCTACATTACTGACAGATACACAATATTAAGTAGACACTCGCGTGTCCATAATTCTCCCAGACTTATTTCAAAATGTTCTAAAAAGCACGTAACTAGCAAGAGAATATTTAAAAATACCTAGTCTGGTATCGTAACCTACCTTTGGGACTCGCATAACAGATGGAAAAAAACTTAGTCTAGCTTTTAGCTCTCTCATACCACTCAATAACGATAACGTCTAGGAGGCCCGTACATTACTTTTCTATACATTAAAAAAAGGGTTTTAATGGCAGTTAATGATCTGTGAGTAGTTTAACAGAGTAGCAATCTAACAGGGTACTTGAGTGTCCTCTTCAATCGACTGCTTCATTTTTTTTACAAACGATTAATCGATTCAATTGTGTTGCTCAGAAATTTGAAATGTCTAGAAGTGTCATTACATCGGGTTGAGTTGCAAAGCTACTATGTTCGTAATGGGTGTTTTTTATTTTTTTTTATTTTACCCTGGAAGTGGCTTTTATATCATTGAGGGCTTGCGTGTCATTTAAATGGCGATCATTCTTTATTAACTTCAAAACATGAATTTCAGTTAGAGTTTAGTGATATTTTAAAGTTCTTGTTTCCATTGTTGCATTTGATTTTAAAAACCAAAGCTTTTTCCTGAATGTTTAGTTTATGTGATTTGATTACAGATTAAATTTATTTCACTTTTTGGTACAGAAATATATGCGCACGAGTACTATTTTTGTTCACCGTTTTTTTTAACTTGAGTGCGTTATAGCGATTAGCATTCTATAACAC
Source organism: Parasteatoda tepidariorum (assembly GCF_043381705.1). Lineage (NCBI taxonomy): Eukaryota > Metazoa > Arthropoda > Arachnida > Araneae > Theridiidae > Parasteatoda > Parasteatoda tepidariorum. Next base: position 75,255,521 of record NC_092213.1, on the reverse strand, counting down.
GCTTAGTGAGTGTTACACCATTGATGATTGTTATTTAATCGCTTAAAGCTTGCGGTTCACATCTGCTCCATTCCTCCTTGACATTGAAGATCTTCATTTACAAGTCAATGAGAACTAGAGTTAGAGGTAGGCCTAAGATCAGATAGCTTGACTGCCTGAAAGAGAATTTATTTTAAAATCCTTAGAATTACTATCTGGAGAATAATCACAAATAAAAAAGCAAAATGGAGAAAGGTTCTATGGAAAGCTTTGGCCTACAAAGGGCTGTCATGCCAATAGAAAAAGAAGAAGAAAGTTATTGAAATGACAGCGTTAAGTTTACACTAATAATTTATGAACATAATTCCAACGCCAATGTTAAATGTGCCCTAAATATTAATAAGCCTTATATAACCACCAATGTTAAGCTTACACTGAATATTAATGTTGATTCAGAAACTATATTTTTATGTGGTATCTTGGATTTAAATAAAGCCCAAACTGAAAAAGTAGGGGAAAGTGGGGTCAATTGTAAAATTTTTTACTTAACCTTTTTTAACTAACAAAAAATCCAATATATTATTAGTATTAATTGACAGACGAGTAAAGTAGACTATCCTCTACTAGAAAAAAAATTAAATACCTGATTTTAAATATTATTATATTAGTTATTAACAATTTTTGACAGTCGTGCACTTGTTACAATTGTCCCCACTTACGGGGTCAATTGTAACAGTTCATAAATTCAACTAAAACATAGTTAATTATACATATTATCATAGTTGTGATATATTTTTTTATTGATCAAAATAGTAGTGATATTTTAGGAGTAAAAATAATAATGAGCAGAGACCTAAAGGGTTAAACTTTTAACTTTAAGGGGTTAAAAATTTTAATTTATGCTGTGAAAGGTGACAAATAAAATAATGCACATGCAACATAATATAAATGATATAGGAAACTATTGGTGGTTCTTAAAGAGTTAAGTAATGGTTTGTAAACATAAGATTATTTATTTTCAGCTGTTACAATCGTCCCTTTACTTATTGTTACAATTGTCCCCAAGACGCCATTTCAGCTTCATTTGTTAAAAACAATGCTAGTTACTTAACAAAGCTAATATTTCTTTTCGTTGAAATGTTAATTAAGGTGTCCAATTACATATTCGGTTAATAATTTTTATTTGTTTAAACAAAATTACTTTGTTACAATATAATATTCTAATATCAAAAAAAGTACTTACGTAGCGTGAAAATATCTTTTGTGATGTAACTCTTTCAAAAGTACATAAAAATGGTTGCCAGCAGGGGTGTACATGTAGATTTATTAAATACACCTTGTGCTCCACCTAGGAACCAAATCTGGAACTCGATACTCGAAATTTTTGCTCTGTTACAATCGTACCCTGTTACAATTGACCCCACTCTCCCCTACTCAAAACAATATCCTTATGCTTTAATACAGTAAAAAAGAAAGCAATGTCTTTGTTAACTTCACCATTTCTACTTTTAAAAAAAGCATTTATAGCTGCATTCTACTTATTAAAAAAGCATTTCTTTAAATCCTTTTTCCCTTCCTTTGACCGCAGTCAAGTAGAAATCAAAGATCAAATGTACTGCCGTATTAATTATTAGTATTTAAGCGTGTGAAACTACTACTTCATCAAACTTCTAGTCGTAGTTCTCAAAAAACAATCAAATTAACGACCAATTTTAAAAATGAATGAAATCCTGACATCACTTTCCAGAAAGCAAAATGCCCGTCTTTAGTTCATAACATCGACTAATGTGATAAGTTCTTTCACAATTTCTTCGCCAAAGGAGGGAAAGGCTCTTAGTAAGAACAATTCCAGAGACTGCTACTAATAATTTCTTTTTGAAGTTCCCCTCTTGGATGAGGAGTGGACAAAAGGGAGGGGGTCAGCTCAAAGCGATGACCCTCTGGGGAGAACCCTCTCCACTGGAGAATAGATGAGAAGATTTCCGAATGATGCAGCAAAGAGGGTGGAGGATACTGGGGATGGAGATAACGTGCAGTGCACTCTTAATCACGGGATTCTTTTCATTTATTAATCAAAAGGATTGCTTTTGTTGTCAAAGAGAAGAACGCTATCATTTTGCCCAAGATAAGATCAGGTACTTCTGTTGGACATTTTCAGACCCAAGATACTGCATAGAATGTCATAGTAGCTGCCAAATGCAAAGATTTTTAACACCATCTATGCTATCTATGCTTCAGATTTATAGAGCTCCTTGTTAAATTGATAGTTTTCAGCTTCTTTTGTAAGGCATTTTTAGACCCGAGATACTGCTTAGAATGTCATAGTTGCCAAATGCAAGGATTTTAACACCATGACTATGATTCAGATTTATAGAGCTCCTTGTTATATTGTTAATTTTCAGCTTCTTTTCTAAATCATTTTTGGATCAAAGATACAGCTTATAACGGCATAGCTGCCAAATGCAATGATTTTAACACCATGAATAAGATTCAGATTTATAGAGCTCCTTGCTAAATTGATAGTTTTCAGCTTCTTTTGTAAGACATTTTTAGACCCGAGATACTGCTTAGAATGGCATAGCTGCCAAATGCATTGATTTTTAACACCATGGCTATGATTCAGATTTATAGAGCTCCTTGTTATATTGTTATTTTTCAGCTTCTTTTCCAAATAATTTTTGGATCAAAGATACAGCTTAAAATGCCATAGCTGCCAAATGCAATGATTTTAACACCATGGCTGTGATTCAGATTGATAGAGTTCCTTTGTTTCAATATCGTTAATGTTAAGCTTCTTCTGTAAGGTCTAAGCTTCTTCTGTTAATGTTAAGCTTCTTGTGTAAGGTCTAAACTTCTTCTGTTAATGTTAAGCTTCTTCTGTAAGGTCTAAGCTTCTTCTGTTAATGTTAAGCTTCTTCTTTTAGACCAAAGGTACTGCTAAAGTTACTATATTTTTTGTCAAATGCAAACCATTGATAACTTTCAAATTTAACCTTAATAGGTGCCAAAGTGAGCCATATTATCATGCTTATTTAATTTGAAAACACGGTTTGGTTATGGTTCAACTTGAACCGAAGCACATTGCCATTCAATACTATTTTATAGTTTAAATTTGAACCGATTTGCAAATTTTCTCAAATTTAAATACGGTGTGAAATCAAACCATATTTGTACATAAATCCTGATATAGTGCAAATTCGCTTCAACATTAAAAAGATATTAAACTAAATCATTATATATACTTTGAATTATAATGTGATGCAAATTTGCTCTTACAATAATAAGGTGTTAAATTAACCCATGGTATCTGTGCCTTAAATCATAGTAAGGTGCAAATTTTCTCAAACATTAATAAGGTCTTGAATCAAACCATAATATAAGTACCTTGAATTACAATTGTTGAAAATTTTTTCCAACATTTATAAAGTGTTAAATTAAACAATGTTTCAGTATAATACGGGCCATAGTATAGTATGATTCAGTTAAAAAATGCAATAATATAGTGTTTCAATTTAGCACCATATTAATGTTTTTAACTTTAACAGTATTACAGCTCAATGCTTTAACGATGAAAATATAATTCAGACTTTTTTAAAGATTACAACATCCAACCACTAACATCAACCTTTAATGCACAATATTTTTTAAACATCGTTTTAAAAAGAAGGGTCTGATTTCTTAAAAGCCGAAAATTAATTCGATCAATTCACAATATTTTCGACAAATACCATTTTCAGTTCCTTTGAACAGAAGTCAAATACCTTTTGTTTTTTTTCCTCTAGATGTTCTGTTTGATTTCCCAACTCTGACGTCATTGCCGGGGAAATTCTTCTAACTTCAATTACTTTCTCGGAGTGTTATTAAAGTAGAAGTTATTTATTTCTCCGAAGAAAAATCTACTTTCTTTTAATATGTAGTAAAATATCCTGTCAGTGTAAGCGAGCAACAGCTTGCTACGTGGACCATCGATCGAAATGGCCTTTCGTTCGAATAACCTGTAGAATCCCTTCCCCCATTCTTTCCTTTTGGGAAATCGAAACTTTATAACTGAAGCAGCCGGTTAAATTTATTTTATTAACTTTTTCGTAAGTCTTGAAGCCCATGTATTTCTTAATATTAAACTTTCCTTGACCTGTATTATATTTATTTATTTATCGAAGGCTGTGAATTATATTCACACATTTTCAGATATTCTTCTGATTGAATAGCTGAATAAACTTTAACGTTATTTTAATCATTGCTTTTTATTACATCAGTAGCCTGTATTTTATGGTATCATAAAACTTACTAAGTTACCAGTAATGTTGGAAATGATCACATTACCGTATACATGGCATTATTGTATAACAGTATACATTGCGAAATGACAAATCGGCAAAATATGAAATGTAATTACATATTTCGTAAGTATGAGCACAGGAAAGGAATATCTGGCTGCTATAAGGAGTCTTAAATTTCCTAAGTATTTCAGTTTGCAAAAAAAAAATTAAACTTTATATTTATCTTTTATCATTTTAATGATAAACCCTAAGGGAAATTATCTATTCTCTTTAGAATGCATTACTAACCTTTTTTTTAATTTTTTGCTTTGTTTTTTTTTCTCTCTTTTTTGCAATATAGTTTCTAGTACCATTTTCTTTTTTTTCCGGTACAATATAATAAAACTACATCCGTCTCTTGTTTAATAAATTTTTACGATTAGTACAATTTAACCCTTTTAATTTTATTCTATTTTATAACAATCGTCGAACAGCCGACCCAATTTTTTGTGTTTTCGACTACTAATGTTCAACTTCGTAACCTTGTGATTTTGAACCCAATCCAGAAGATAAGGGAGCTCCTGGATTAAGTATTTTATTTTATTTTATTTTCTAACCGTCGTTGAACAGCCGACCCAAATTCATGGGTTTACGACTACTTACGTTCAACTCCGTAGCCTTGTAATTTTGAACCAATCCAGAAGACAAGGAAACTCCTGGATCAGTACCCCCAGAGGTATTGATTTGTTGTGGGAACATGGAGGACTTTGAGACTCGACAGATTTAAAGTGCATCAGTCACCATTTACTACACGGGGAATCTTCGGCCGCCGAGAATCGAACCCACGACCTCTTGGATATGGGCCCAGCGCCCTACCGACCAGGCTATCCCGGCCCTTGGATTAAGTATTGGGAAAAATTTGCCTTCTTGGAGGATTTTTTTATGGAACTAACCCTCATTTGCGTTACATGGGAGAGGAAAACCTCACACGGTTAGCCTGACGGCAGGAGGACTCTAACCCATGATCCGTCTACCACTTAGGATATTTTGCGTCAGCACTGTGGGCGGTGCAAGCCTGATTTGAAATTTGTATCGACCAGCCATCGCTGGGATTCGAACTCGGTTCACCTCATTGGATGGCGAACGCTCTATCCCCTGAGTCATCACAACTCAACACATTTAATTATAATACATCTTCAACCGAAAAGCATGGAATATCCAGTTCAAGTATCTCACGGTAGAAACTTAAGCTCATAAATATCACCGTTTATATTTTTCAGAGACAAAATATCATTGTTCAAATATTGCTAGACTAATAAATCACGTGGTCAATCTATCGTGGATAGAATTCCACATTGACTGATTGTAATGGGATATAACTCCACGTAGGAAAAATATCTTGGAGCTGGACATCATAAAACAGAATCTTACGCGAACAAAATATCGCAGGACAGAATCTTTCTTTGGTGGAATTTCAATAAACAGAAAAATATCTTGGAGCTGGACATCATAAAACAGAATCTTTCTTTGACGGAATTACGATAGACAGAAAAATATCTTGGAGCTGGACATCATAAAACAGAATCTTACGTGAACAAAATATCGTAGGACAGAAACTTTCTTTGGCGGAATTTCGATAAACAGAAAAATATCTTGGAGCTGGACATCATAAAACAGAATCTTTCTTTGACGGAATTACGATAGACAGAAAAATATCTTGGAGCTGGACATCATAAAACAAAATATCGTAGGACAGCATCTCTCTGGGATAGAATATCGATAGGCAAGTAACTCCCACTATTAATATTGCTTACTATAGAATTTCACGTTCATAAATTTTCGATGGATTTAATCTCGCGCTCACAAAATATCATTAGAGAAAATCTTACGTGGACAAACAATAGAGAGATAGAATGCTACATCAACAAAACATCATGAAACAGAATAAACAAACTTTTGCTGTAGAAATTTTCTAAAATCAGGCGAATTTTTTTAAAAGTGTGTTTATTCGCTTGCTGCATAACTAAAGGCGGATGATTAATGACTAATTCAACTATTTATGTAACTTTTAAATCTAGCGATGTTTTTCGTTCTAAAGTTTTATTTAGTGTTTAAAATGGCATACAAAATATATCGCCTACATTTGAGAAAAATAAGAAGTCTTAAAGACAGAAAAAGTATTATTTTATAGAATAACCATTCACAAAATAACTGTATATGTGAATGTTAAGTTCTTAAAATCCTCCTTCTCATCCCATTAAAATGCTTCCTTTTATTTTTAAAAGAATAAATAGATTCGAATTTTGAGATCTCATTAAATCGAAGTGCGCCAAGACAAAAATGCTACAAGAATCTTACTTTTTTTTCTCCTTCTTAAATAAAAAAAGCACCTTTTCTTCAACAGAAACCTCATGAATTTCTTCTTTTTCTGCAGAAAAAGTCTCAATTCATTGTTAAAATATTTGTCTTCAAATTAGATGCCATTGTGGTTTGCGTTCGGTTTTCAATGAGTATTGAATTTTCTTACCTTTTTTTTTTTTCAATTTTTTTTCTTTTTATCTTTCATCCAATTATTTCGAAGAGTTTTTTTTTCCCTCTCCCATTCCATTCAAAGTTCTCAATCTCTTCTCCAGAGTTTCTTTGAAACTTAATTTTTAGCGGGTTTTATTTTCATGATAATTGGGTGCGACAGATAGGGGCCGAGGCGTTATTTTTAAATGGCTAAGTCTATATTACTTTCCAGTATGCTTTCTCTATTGAATACTGAGTTTTTGACATAAAATGATTCAGTGGCATAAATTAATTTCATTGTTATTGTCACACATTAATTTCATTTTCATTGCCATGCATTAGTTTCATTATTATTGACATAAATTAATTTCTTTGTTACTGGCATAAATTAATTTCTTTGTTATTGACACACATTAATTTCATTTTCATTGCCATACATCAATTTCATTATTATTGACATAAATTAATTTCTTTGTTTCTGGCATAAATTAATTTATTTATTATTGACACACATTAATTTCGTTTTCATTGCCATACATTAATTTCATCATTATTGACCTAAATTAATTTCTTTGTTGCTGGCATAAACTAATCTCTTTGTTAATGAAGTATATCAATTTCATTGTTATTAAGATACTTTAATTTCATTGTTTTAGATTTGCTGCATTCTTTTTAACATAAATTGATTTCTTTGTCGAAATGCATTAATTTCATTGCTACAGATATCGATTTACTACATTCTTTTATTAAGTAAATTGTTGAGATATCTTAGTTTCATTGTCATCAATTTAGATTAATAGCGTTGCAATTGACATAAATTAATATTGTTATTAACATAAATTGTATTATGTAGTCATTGTTATTGGTCTAGACTAATTATATTATTATTGGCAATTATATTATATTGGTATTAATGCTTGCCAATTGTTAAATTGTTATTGGCATTAATTTATTTTATAATTGCTGTGTTGTATTTAAAATTCATATTTCTCTCAAATATGTTAAATTAGTATTAGATTTTAAGTAACTTACAAACTACGACTGTAAATTTTATTTGTTAACTAAAATATGTCTAGGTTGGCCTGATTTTGTTCATTTAAATGTGCTTTTAATCAGTTCTGAAAATGTTCTTTTTTAAATCATTCGCTGAAGAAATATCGTTTTTACATTTTGCAATAAAATAAATTATACGCAAGGCCAATTCAACTGCAATAAAATAATTTCCAGACTTATTTCCAAATAGTGCGAAGTTCTGTCAAAAATATAATTACAAAATGTTCAATTAAAAATATTTTTTTAAAAAAAAGTAGTTTGCTCAAAATTAGAACGATTTTCTTGCCTGTCGAACATCTTTAAATTCGAACTATTTTATGAATGCTTTAAAGTCTTTTTAAACGTTGCTCTCAATAAAATAAAACACTCCGGAGTTTACTTGTGTTGAATCCATCTATGCCAGTTCATGTAAACAAAGTTACTCGGAATGAGAGGAATAAAAACATTATTAAATCGTCTGTTGGAATGCTTATTGCTCTCTAATGCCTTTTTCGAACAAATCAACAAACAGACGATTACGAAAACTAAATCTAATCTCTAATGAAGGATTATATGGCCGTTCGAATAAATGGCATGGAATTCCGCGAAGGAAAATCGAAGAATTCTCATTTCCTGGGCTGTTACACGATTGCTTCTTCCAATTCAGAAAAGGTCTCGATTTCATCGCTTTTATCTCACTCTCCCGATTTCGATTATTGCCAAGCTGTTTTCTCATATCGATGAAAAGCGTAATAAACAGACACCAGGAGATACGGCACGCTTAATGGTTTGTATCTTAATCGCATCTCTTGAGGAACAAAACAAAGAGAGCAGAAGTAACTTCATTTTCCTTCACACTTTCGGCATTTTATCGTTGTTAATGAATGAAATGTGAACATTATACCGAATCTAAATGGCGCCGTGCGATTTATTTGGAAGTTTGTCTTTAGATTGGCGACTATTTGAAATGTTTGCTTTTGAAGTCCTTTTTAAATGATTTCTCATGTTTGCGAAGCCCATCCAGATTTGAAACTTGACAAAATTTGTTTCTCTTCTCAGAATGACTAATTTGTATTTTGAAAAGCCTGAAAAGACTTTTTTCTTTTTGTTGTTAAAATTTGTTCGATGATTGGAAGGAATTTAATTTGGAACGAACTTAATTGTTAGGAAATTAAGAATTTAATTCATGTGTGCATTTTTAAGATAGATTTAAATTAGTGCTTTATCATTATCAAAAGAACTCAATTAAATCTTCCTTTTGAGTGTCAATACCTGGAAAGTATTTTTACAAATGCAAAGTTAAAATTATCCATCGATTGTTTTAAAACTATCGCTAAGTTGCAGTTTACTAAATCCTGTCTTTGTTTTCTGTGATATTTTCTGCATTTATTTCAAAGAGGGAAGAGTTAATAAAATAATTAGAAGCTAAATTAAATTTTGCAAGAAAATATGACGAAATTTGATGAAATTTTAAAAAAGGTAATGTTAACAACTTTGCCCGTTTCGTATTTGAGTTTCACTCTCAAGTCTGAGTTTTCGAATGCTTTGAAAGTATTTTCTATAATCATTAAAAATTATTTTTTCCTAGCTTACGTTTAAATTGGAGCAAATGAAGTTCTTAAAAAACCCTTAAAAAGTGCACTTGCTTTTAAAACCATTTATTCTAAAACAACAAAAAGATCACTAAATTTAATACATAATTTTTTTTGCAATTTATATTTCTGAGCTTAATCGAGATTAAACTTAACTAGGAGGCTCCGCCCCCTGCTCGCTAACGCTCACCAACCCCCGAGAATTGCTACGCAATCCTATGTGGTTCACGCCGTGAACCATGGCTCGCTGCGCTCGCTCGCCAATGAACACAATGTTCTAGCACAAAGACATAATATATTATCATCAAAGACATAGTATTTTATCATCAAAGACATAGTATTGTACTTATGTAGAAGAATTCTACCAATGTTCTTATTGGCTTTTAAAAAAGTATATTAGCTATTTAGATTGTACATGGTGAAAAAATCAAAACATTAGCTAAATAAGAAACATATTAGCAAAATAAATTATCAAATATTGCTTCACTAATATTCTGCATTTTAAAGCGTGAAAATTCAATGCATAAATAAACGCGAAATATAAAAAAATTCAATGCATTCAATACAAACACTTAAACGTTTTTTAGACGTTTAGGTAGCTCCCAGTAGAAAAATATCAATTCAACAGCGGCCTTTTAAAGCATTCTCACTTCAATTAATTAATTAATTCCTAATTGAGTTTAAATTAAATATTGTCATGTTTTTAGTGCATGAATCTGAATTGAACAACCTGATAATGCTGACTCTGGTTATTGTTATCTGGTTGCTCACTACGTGCTCTTGCGCGCCGAATCCAAACAATTTAAAATGAAAACTGTTGCCAGCGCGAGAAAAGAAATATCATCGGTTTTATTAATACATACATACATACGTACGTATTAGCGTTTTATATGATATAGATAGCTACTGGGATAAGTTACTGATCTAGTTCAGCCCGTAACGTTTAAAATGATGCTATACAGCATGGGAAACCCTTCATTGAAATTGGGTACTTGCACTTCTAGAAGAAAAAGATCACGGATAACCACACTATGCCGTCATCGCCAACTGATCTTTTACAAGCAAAATGGCCTGTTAAAGTTGAGCTTAGTGTCTCCACATAGGTTAGAATGTCAATTGAGGTGAAGTTAATTAAATACAGTACCATATCACACATCGCAATTTGCTGAAATAAAATTCTTTCTCGTCTGCGTTTTTTTACTTACCTTAGATTTATTATTTGTTTACATATTTTATTGTAACCGTTATGTATTTTTGTTACTATATTTTTGTTTTGCGTACCTGGCAACTTCAATGCACAATTAGTTTGTTTATGTTCTACGTGGATTCATGTCTGTCTTCGTGTTAAGTAAGAAATGTATAGTGAAAGAATTAAAATATTTGTGAAAGAATATAGAATGTGTCACTTAAGAGAAATGATGCCTGACGGGGCTTGGTTTACTCGAAATAGAATGGAAAGAACAGTTGTTAAATTAAACGAATGCCGATACGTTTCAACGCCAACGCCGCGTCACTTGTTGGAATCTCATTTATGTTTCTCATACATTAGTCATTTGAAAATTAAAAAAAAAAAGAAAGAGAGGTTAGTTAAACATGGAGTAAACCATAAACCAGAGTAAACTCCAAAATTTAATTTTTTTTTCTTATTATTATTTTCTTGTTTGATTCTTTATTCTTTTTTTTTTTTTGCACTCATTTTTTTTGACTATTTCACTTTAATACTTATTTTTTTACTTGTTACTGCTTTTCTTTCCTATTTGTTTTTTAAATATTCCCCTGCTTGTTTCCTTTTATTATTTTTTTTTTCTGTTTGCTTCTTTTTTTATTTTCTTTCTTCCTTTTTTTAATAATTTTTTCCTGCGTGTTCATTTCCTCATTTTTTCTCTCTGATTCCTATATTATTATTTTTTTAATTTCTTCCTTTTTTTAAAAAAAAAAAATATTTTCCTGCTTGTTTTATTTCATCATTTTTTTCTTTCTTCCTTTTTACATTCTTTTCTCTTTTTTTAAAAAAAATAATAATAAAAATTCTGTTTCTGTCCTTTAATTGTTCGAAAGAATAATTAAAGAACAAAAATGGGCTAAAATCAAGCTGACAAATCTATTCCGCATATACTTTCAAAAAATTATCATTTAACAGCATAGAAAAAATATACAGCCAAACAATTTAGTTAATTCTTTTGAAGTTAAGAAGGTATATATATCATTTTCACTTCAATCTTAATACTTCTATATTTTGCGTATATGTAACCACGTGATGGATTTCTAAATCATTTTGTTTCTATTTTGGCACGTGACACCTGAACTTGATGTATTTCATAATACAAGAAATTTTACACATTCGAATTTTCTCCTCCATCTTTTCTGACTTCCAACTTGTTTTGATAAATCCTAGTACGAAGTAGCGCCAATCTAATTTGACAAAAGATGGATTCCTTTGTGGAACTCTTTCATATTTCATTATATTGTGCATAAATTCAGTGGCATTTTACCTTCCCTTTTGTGGCAGTATCTTGTCTCTCGCACGCACAAATTTCTGGTTTGATTTCCATTCGAGCGAGAACTTAAATTCAGGCGAGAACTGATCTTGGCGAGAAATGGGCGTGGTTATCCCACAACTTCAAAGCAGAGGACTTATCCCTTGTTAAAGGTCGCTTTTAATTGAAGGAGAGGTCGGAAACGTCACAAAGTATCTTTCGCAGCGTGAAAGTTAATATCTCACGCCTCGAAGCATTTTGATACCTTGGATCTTTAATGTTACTAAAATGGACTTCTTTATTTCTTTCGACTCTTGCTTCCAAGAGATTTTAGAGTTATTTGTCTCTTAATATTCTTTATTCCTCGTGAATTATTTTTCTAAATACCCCTTTACGTAATAATTTAAAATCTATTTTCATCCAGAATTATTGCATATGAAGATAAATTACGCGTTACATTGTTATTTAAACATCTTTAACAAAGAGGTACTTTTAATTATTTATTTTGAAGGTAACATTCATTCTTAATTGAGCTTGAAATATTCGAAATAAAGATAGTTTAACTATTTGAGGGTAGCATGCACCTTAGATGGATGCTAAAGCACCCAAACGACGGAGATAGTTATTTATATCAAATGAAGGTAACATACACATTTCATTTTCATGAAAAAGTTCGAAATACAAAACTACTTCAGTTACTTCAAATACAGGGCCCGACTTGACTAATTGGGGCCCGGGGCAAAAACTATTTGTAAGGCCCCCCTCTGCTTTACTACTTCAGTAATGAAGAACCAAACTTTATGGAGGTATTTAAATTTTGCGATATGAAAAAATACAGGCTTTGCATTGGCCAAATTTGACAATCGTATTTTCGAAAATTTAACTGAATTCCGTCCTAGAAAACCATGGAATTAGGAAGTATAGATTTTTGGTGTTCATACGATAAATAATGAAGAAGCTAACATAAATCTTACGAATTTTAGACTGTTCTGATATTTTATTTAAAGAAAGTTCAATAAAGAAGGAAACGTAAAATGAATTTTCTATTCGATTTCGAAGCCCCCTCTGATGCGGTGGCCCAGGCAACTGCCCCTTATGCCCGTACCTTAATCAGGCTCTGTTCAAATGTGGGTTACATATAGTATTTCAAATGCTTATCGATTAAGTATGCAAGCTACTTTCGTATGAAATAAAACTATTTTAGCATTATATCCCGATCTATTGAGATATTTTAGTTATTAATTGTAGTGATAGCATGCATATTACACATATATTGAATCGCTCAAAATATTCAGACGTTTCAATTATTTTAAGTGAAGGTAATATACATTATATATTCATATTAAAGTACTTAAAAATTATCCCACACAACCGAATTAAAATAAATAACACTGACATATGATTTTTTCTGAAATATCTCAAGTTCCTGAACATTTTTAAAGTTATTAACTGTATATAGCGTTAAAATAAAGCGTTGCGTATGCATATTAAACATGTATTGAAATGCTCAAAATATCAAGATATTTTAATTATTTTAGGTGAAGGTAATATACATTATACATTCATATTAGAGTACTAAAAAATTATCCCACACAATCGAAATAAAATAAATAATACTGACATATGATTCTTTCTGAAATATCTCCAATTTCTGAACATTTTTAAAGTTATTAACTGTATATAGCTTTAGAATATAGAGTTGCGTATGCATATTAAACACATATTGAAACGCTCAAAATATCAAGATATTTTATTTATTTTGAGTGAAGGTAATATACATTATATATTCATATTAAAGTACTAAAAAATTATCCCACACAATCGAAATAAAATAAATAATACTGACATATGATTCTTTCTGAAATATCTCAAGTTCCTGAACATTTTTAAAGTTATTAACTGTGTATAGCGTTTGAATATAGTGTTGCGTATGCATATTAAGCATATATTGAAATGCTCGAAATATCAAGATATTTTAATTATTTTAGGTGAAGGTAATGTACATTATATATTCATATTAAAGTACTAAAAACTTATCTCACACAATCGAAATAAAATAAATAATATTGACCCATGATTCTTTCTGAAATATCTCCAATTCTTGAACATTTTTAAAGTTATTTACTGTATATAGCGTTAAAATATAGCTTTGCGTATGCATATTAAACATGTATTGAAACTCTCAAAATATCAAGATATTTCGATTATTTTAAGAGAAGGTAATATACATTATATATTCATATTAAAGTACTGAAAAATTATCTCACACAATCGAAATAAAATAAATAATACTGACATATGATTCTTTCTGAAATATCTCCAATTCCTGAACATTTTGAAAGTTCTTAACTTTATATAGCGTTGCGTATGCGTATTAAACCCATATTGAAACGCTCAAAATATTAAGATATTTAAATTATTTTAAGTGAAGGTAATATGCATATTATATTCATATTAAAGTGCTAAAAAAATTATCCCTCACAACTTAAATAAAATAAATAATACTGACATGGGTGACATATTATTCCTTCTGAAATATCTCCAATTCCTGAACATTTTTAAAGTTCTAAACTGACATTTATTTTCCCACTGAAGTATGATCTCCTTTCATGGAAATATTTACGAAACTGTTATGTTTCTGAGTCCTTTGTTGTCCAGTTTTTCCTTTTTTTTTTTTGGTTGAAACTCAGGATTTCTTATCTCGTATTAAAGGTCTTATCAAATCCCATGGGATCTTTCAAGCCACATGCTCGTATCATTAAGGAAAAAGGCAGCATACAACTTTCCATTCTCCATCAAAAAATATCTCCTCCTTTCCCATATTTTCATCTTTTTCGATAGTTATAGATTTATATATTAACATTCATATAAAAAGAAATATTTCAGGCAGGGGTATGTGGAAAATAATAAATAATTCTTTTTTTTTTTTCGTATCTTGTCTGAGTACCATTTTATTCCTTCGCCAGAACAGCTTACATTAGATAATGAAAAATATTTTTAGACTCAGCCATTTTTCCCGATATATCCCCCTCTTTTTCCCCAATTCTATCCGATGAAAGCTGCGTTTTTCATCGCTTAACCAAGAAGAAATGCTTATTTATTTCTGTGTTTCTTTTTATAACTCGTTGGCATTTTTTCCCCTTTAATATGATACATCTTCATTTAAAGAAGAGCTTTTTATTGAGACGGAACCCCCTTTTTAAAGAAAAAGAAGTTCGTATTAGAATCTGGAATAAGAAAAAAAAGGCAATAAATATAGTTAAACAAACAGGAATTATTGCCGTTTATCGATCACTTTTCCCAATTTCGGAAATATGTTTGTTTTAAGACGTATGTTTCTCGGAGCGTTATATTTCTTCTAAATAAATTGCTTAAGTTACGTTTATGAACTTTTCCCTATTCGCCTCTGTGATTCCCTAAGTGTGTTTTTTTTTATCCCTTTTTTTTCGTTCTGTGTAATGAAACATTTCAATCCAATTTTTTGAGAGTTCTTGCTTGTTTGTTTCATTTTTATTTTTTTAAAAAAAGTTATTGGATGTTTTATAACGTTTTTTTCTGATATTTGAATTAGAAATGTTTTTTTTTTTCTTTTTTCAAATGAAATTTAGGTAATGTTTACATTAAAATGATTACTGTTACCTGCTATGCATAAATAAAAAATACCAGTGATTTTTGGAAACCATGTTACAAAGTAACTTTTAAAGTAGTTGTTCTTGTTTTTGAAACATATTTTGGGATATTGTTACAGTTCAGGGCATGTTTTGCAATGCTAAAATACACATATCTTTAAACTAAACAGTTACTAAATTTAATTTTAAATCGATTCTTAAGAGTTCTCGTTATTTTTCATAGATTTTTGTGCATATTTTGTACATATCTATACATTTTTGCACATTTTGTACATATTATATTCAAACAAAAGCAATTTTTAGATGCTTATGTGTCCCACAGTGGGCTGATCGGGGAGACACGGTTCCCAGCAGATCACCAAAGTCAAGCGTCACTGGCTGCGGTCAGTGAGCGGTTGGGTAACCACTTGGATCTGTCTGCGTAGGGTCTGATTGTGTGCGGCATTGGTACTCGTTAAACTGTTCTATCGTAAAGTGCTCGACTTCGCGCGTAGATCTTCGGGCTACCAAAACGGGGGTGCCATCCCCTCTGCAGAAGATCATAATTGTGATGAATGTCTTTGGATCATTCTCAGGGATGTTTCCCAAACCGTCGCCAATAGCTCATTGTGCAGCTCTAGAGCGACGTAAACGAACTACAACAACAACAGATACTTATGCACGCCTAATTTTGCAATTTGAATAAGAAACAGATGTTATTTGTTTAATAATTTTAATAAGAGTCTTTTTACCAATTGGTAAACAAAGTGTTATTTGCAAAAGTTTAGAGCAAAATACTTCTCTATTAGGTTTTAAGAGTGTAAACTTACATTCCATGCCACGTTAGCAATTGTATGTGATCTAACATGTTCATTATCTTAATGAAGCATTTCTTGTATTTTTAAATTAATAGGCATTTTTTTAAAAATTATTTTTAAATTGTGTTTCAGAATCTACAAATAAATAAAATATTAAAGATTTATTGTAATTGGTTTTAAAAACAGTGTTTTTGAAAAATTTTACCTAAGTAATTTGATAATAAATTTTTTTGCGTTATTTGTAAATACTACTCAAAAAGTGTTTTAATTACTACTGTATATAATTATTAACAGGTTTCTTCTATTTCATTTATATATTTATTTTCTATGCTAAACAGTTTCGCTGTTTTACATCTGTGTATTAAAAACTCATTTTTTCTTGTTTTTCAGGTAAGGTTCTGCTATTAATATTTTTGTTCACTTTTTGTGATCCACTTGGTAAGTGATAAAATTATTCGTATTTCAATTATCGAACGTGGATAGCTTTTCTAATTCGCCATCAATTTACAGCTGAGTATCACAAAATATATATCAAAACTGTTGTATATACAAATATATCTATGATATACTCTTGAGCCATGATGGTGATCCTCAGTGGTAGACGGATAATGGGTTGGAGTCCCCTTGCTGTCAGGCTAACCGAGTTAGGATTTTGTGGTTTTCCTCTCCAAATAACGCAAATGCGTGTAGGTTCCATCAAAAAGACCTCCACGAAGGCAAATATATCTCAATACTTAATCCAGGAATTACTTATTCCCTTAATCCTCAATACTTCAGTCCTTGTCTTCTGGATTGGGTTCGAAATTACAAGGCTATGGAGTTGATCATTGGTTGTCGTAAACCCAAAATTGTGTCGACTGTTAAACGGCGGTTATAAAATAAAATTAGTTAAAATTTGTCAATATTTAAAACATATTTTAATTTTTGTGGCCTAAACTGTGCTACCGTAAAGTGCTCGACTTCGCGCGCAGGTCGTCGGGCTACCGAAGCGGGGGTGCCATCCCCTCCGCAGAGGATCAAAATTGTGATGGCATGTCTTCTGATCATCCTCCGGGATGTTTCCCAGACCGTCGCCAATAGCCCATTGTGCAACTCTAGTGCGGCGTAAATTAACAACAACAACAACAATTTTTGTAGCCATGCTATTGCGAATGACCGAAATCGGTGACAGTTGACAATCACCTAATCGCTTTGGTAATTGTCCAAAATATATACTAGGTCAAGTTAAGTACCACTGCCTGGTATACATTTGCTCGGTATGCCATACGATTTTTTTAAGATTCAGTATCACTGCCCGGTATGCCCTACATCAATATTTTTTTAAGATCAAGTGCCACTGCCCGGTATACATTAACCGGTACTCTGAACACTGATGTTTCTCCTAATTTATCCTCAGCAGACATTAAAACATCGAATGAATATATTAATATTAAAGAATAAATTAATATCAAATCGGGTATAACAAATATTTTGGACATTCACCAAAAGTGATTGTTGACATTCACTGGTGAAAGTCGACATTCTCTTTATTTCGTTCGTTTATAGAAGCAACTACAAAAGTAAAACTATAATGAGAATTCTTAACATGCAATGAGAACGCTTCGCAGGGCGTGATATACCCGTTACTTTATCTGAGGGATGTGCACTTATGAATGGGTTAATAAGTATACAAAATAAATGGAGAAATTTTTTATACTTCCCAAATGTTATGGGAAGTTTTAAAAAAGTCGAATTTAAATGTTTAAAGTTTTTATTTCGAAGTTTGAAGAATACTGTTTTTAAGTTTATCTTCTTAATACATAAAATACTTGACGAATTCCGCAGAAGCTTAACTTTATTTAATTCAATTTTTTGTTCTTTGATTTTGAACGAGAGTTTCTTTTTGAATTTCCGAACTACAGTTTTGTTTAAAAAGAAAATTCTTAACAAACTTCTTGTATTTTTTTGTAAAATTCCTATGCGTTTTTCTATTTTTAGGATAACATTTTTTGATATTTTCAGTTTGGAATCATTTTTTAACAGTAAAGCTCACTTTCTATATATAGATATTGACCAACCTGTAATAAAAAACTCGTTGTCTTCTTTTTTTTTTTTTTTTTTTTTTTTTAATTTTTNAAAAAAAGGAAGAAAAGAGGAAAAAAATGACTGAAAAGACCTCGGGAAATTTTCACTTTCATAGATATAAAAAAATGCGAGAAAAGTTTATATAAAAGGGGTATGAAGTAAAGTTTTTGACAAAAAAATAAAGAAAATAAAAAAAAAAGTGCGGAATCGTAGAGGAAAACTGCTGACTTTCTCCCTCTCTTTTCCAGGAAAAAAAACGGGAAAAAAGAAATCCGGAATAACCTGAAAAGACTGGTAGAAAATCAGTATCTTAACTGCCCCGGGCATTACCTCAGGTATCGAACGAAAAGATACTAGAATATATATTTTTCGGCTTTCTTTTTATTCGCCAATGAATTTATGGAATTTTGTCTGTCGCAGGTAGAGTTTATGAGATAACGCCTTTTCGGTTCAAAAGAAAACTTATTTTTGTCAGAAAAAATCTTTGCTTTTGAATTTCTTCTTCTTCTTTATTTTGAAGTGTTTGCTATTCTTGTTTAAATAGGATACAATAAAGCGTATTTCGAAAGCTTATTGAAAAAATATGCTAAATTATTTTTTTTTGAAAAGGCCTAGTTTTTCAGCTATTGAAACGCGTCATGTTTGGTTTTAAAAACGAAGCATTAATTTATTATGCCAACCACGCAAATAATGTATTTTCCTGATTTTATTTTTTTTATCACTGCATTTTTATTAACACGCTTTCGTGTCTGTGATAACGGAATCTTATTTTTGAAATTTCGACTCTTGGGAACTCAAATCTCCACTGAAGCTTTACATTAATGCAAGTTTCAGTCATTTTCTGACTGCTAGTATAGTTCGTTCACCAGGAGTTGGCACTTGGCTCCGCCTTCATCACGTGGTATCCGACGATACTATTTCGCTATTTTTGGGAGAAGGATGTGGACAATCCTGAACAAGATTGCTACTTGGCAACCTTATTTATTTCGCAATTTTTGTGCATTTTTTTAACATTAAATATTTCATAAATTTGATGGTATTTCTCTCTTTCGAATATATAGTTTTGCAGGAGAAATGTCAGTTTTTAAATTTAAAATATATTTAATTAGCTAGAATAACAATAGCAGATGATAAAGCGAAGTAAGTGACTGAAAAGAATTCACTGTTTGCGTTTGGCGCGCATAAAAGGTTGTCTCAATTTCAAGCGCGGAGATGTTTCTCCTCTTACTCCCGAGCTGAAATGAACTCTTCGTCCGAGGAGGTGGAACCAAGTGCCAACTCCTGTTGAACGAACTATGGCATAATTTGCTATTTTAGGTACAAATAGAATTTATAGCTTCTGATATAATTCTGATTATAAATCTAATCTAGAACATTGGGTCTGATAAATAATACAATATTTAATCGTTTTCTGGTTGCTTTAAGCATAATTTTTTGCAATTTTATCGCAAGAACTTATCAATTATGATTTTGACCACTTTCCGAAAATGTAAAATGCTCAAATTCTAAATTGAACTGTGCAGGAAGATATCAAGAATCGATACAGGCAGAATTTATCTCCAAAAAGAATTTATTGTAAATTCAAAATGCGATACTTTTCAACTAGCGAGTGTGTTTTAACCTTGTGTTACCATTATCATCGAACCAAACCAGTAATGCAAGCTTGCCTGATATGATAGGAATTCGAACCAATATCTTCTGTATGATAACATTCAAAAATTGAGCTTTCAACTTACATATCCTATCGAAATCTTTGCGAGTTTTACAAATTGTATAGTTAAAAGGAAACTCTTATCTATATTCATGTTAACAATCCTTCATCTTTCGCCAAGCGATAATTTTAAATTTAGTATTCAATCACTATCGATATTCTTAAGATCATTTGCAATTTTTATCACACGATACAGAAACGCGCAATTTCTGAGCTAGATATCTTTCGATTCTGTTAGGAAACACACCTTTTTGACTGAAGACAAACGATCTCGCCAAGGTTTTTAAAGGAATTCTTCGGAGAAAAATAGATCACATATTCGAAATTAGTATTTGAGATTCTAAAAGTGCTCCTTTTTGTAAAAGAATAAGGGGGTTATCTTGTTGTTTATTCGATGGGCATTCGCAACAGGAAACCATATTATGACTTTTGAAAAACGAGGAGGAATAGAAAATGGAGTTAGGTATTTCTGTTTTATTATTATTTCTTCTCCGAGCAATAGGGAAATGGCAACAGTCAGTTCTCGTCTGCAAAATGTGAAAGGAGGGAGTGAAAAATAGTTTCTCGCGAGATCCACGAAATATGAAATGTTTCCGAGTTATAAATGATTCGAGTTTTCTGAATCAATCTTTTTCCCACTGGGGAGGAATCGCTTGCAAATTTTTTTTTCTTCTATCGTTTTCTTAAAATTTGAAAATCTTATACCCTTTTCGTTCCATTTTCTGAATGGAGAGAATGGGAAAATTAGAGAGGTATGAGAGAGGTATTTTCGAACCCACTCTTTAAGTTTTTTTTTTCGTATGAAACAAAAGCGAATCGTTTTTCATAAGTCTGGGGTATGCGTTCGAAACTTTTAGAACAATTTCATCATATTCTTATTATAATTTTCCCAAAAATGAATTATTTTAGGGAAAAAATGAATTTTGTGGTTTTGGAAAAACGTAGATATTACACTTTTTTAAAAGAACGAAAAAAATTTCTTTTATCATATTCAAAATTAAATTAGAGTATTTTATCAATTTTTAAAACATTCATGAATAATTTTTTAACATAAAAACTGTAATTAATTATTAATAAAATAGCTAACATATAAGCAGTTTAAGTTCAAAATGTTACTTCAAAAATAGTTCTTTTTTCTAAGAAAAAAATTTTTAAAATTACATTCAATTTATTTGATTTTCTTTAAACTAACTTCTTTAATATTAATCTGTAAAAAAAAACTAATATATTATTTTATAGAGCAATAAACTATATTTTGTTTACTAAGTTTGTGATCTATCTTCTTTTAATGCTAAGACTGCTTGATAAGAATAAATTACGCATTGAGTTATTGAAGTGTAAATAACCAAACTTTGAATAAAAATTACTTATTTAGATTTTTTTATTGCTTTATATTCAGCGTTAGTTTAATTCTTATCACGTTTTTGCACCATTTGTCTTCAAAAGAAAAAAAAAGCATTCTAATATAAAAAGCCGGATTCTTACTAACGTTTTAACGCTATTATTGAGAAATAAAGAAAAAAAAATTCCGAAAAATCAATAAATGCTTTAAAAAAGCTGATATTTAACAATGAAAGAAAAGAATTTCAGGGGGGAAAAAAGCAATAAAAAAATAGCTTCCTTTGTTCGGCCACATCTATTTAATCGCTTGACTAGAACAAATTTAAGAAAAAATTCTTCATTTTTAGCATCGCGAATGAATTTTTTTTTCTCTTTAAAAAAAATTCGTTTCCAAGCCACTGTTTTCCAATTGTTAGTTAAACTTCTTTTTTCATTTATAAGAGAAGATATTAAAGCTAATAAGGTGATAAAGGAAGTGCTTTGAAATAAGAACAATATGAATTTATAAAGCAATTAACTTTTTTTATAATAAGCATCAAAAATATACTAAAATATATCGATTGTAAAGCAATTGGAGTGCCTTGAGATGGAAATAAGAACCTAAGAATATTTTTGAAAGCACTATATTATGGAAGGAAATAAAAAGATTTAGAAGTAGTTTTAATAATAATTCTTTTTTTTAGGAAAAACAAACCTAATTGAAATGGAGTTTTATTATTTTTTTTAAAAATTTCAATTTACATTTGTTGTGCGATTATTAAAAGACTCGCTGTGAGCTAAATTTTTATGAATAATATTTAAATGAAAGATAAATAAAAAATCTAAATAAATAAGATAAATAAAAAAGCCACAGTCAAAGTTCCTTACGCTTGAATTTTAGAATTTAATTTTAAACAACGCATGTCGTCGTATCATAAAGAATTATCTGGGACTTAAAACGGACAAGTAAACTATTTTAAAAATTATTAAACTTTAAAAAAAAAGCATTGCCAATTTGGCGTGATTTTTCTACATTGATTAACATTATCAAAATCAATGAGCGATTCTCAATTTTATGAGTTCAGATAATGCAGTAATGGAATACCGTTTTAGCCATTTCGTTAAGAGCGCCGTATTTAGCCGGCGCTCTTACACACGGGGCAGAAGGTTTCAACCTTGTTTTAAAAGGTATCATTCCGAATTAATTTACTCAAATTTTTTTTTAATTTTTCCACATTCACATTTTCATGTATAATGCTTTTCATTTTTATTTTATAACCCCTAGTTGAAGAGCCAACCCAATTTTCGGGTTTATGACTACTATGTTCAACTCCACAGCCTTGTAATTGTGAACCCAATCTAGAAGACAAAGGAACTTCTGTGGAAGTATTGGGAGAAATTTGCCTTCGTGGAGGGTTTTTTGGTGGAGCTAACCTGATTTGCGTTATATGGAGAAGAAGACCGCGAGGACCTCCGACGGTTAGCTTGACGGCAAAGGGACTCTAACCCATGATCCGTCTACTACTGAGGATATTTCACGTCAGCACTGTGGTCAGTGCAAGCTAGATGCGAATTTTTTTCGACCAGACATCTCTGGGATTCGAACCCGGTCACTTCTTTGGAAGGTGAATGCTCTATCCCCTGAGCCATCGCGGCTTCATAAATAATGCTTACAAAATCTCCAAATTTATTGTTATGTAGCCCTGAAATAAAAAAAGATCTGAAAGTCTGTTAACCGGCATTCAATGTGCACGGTACGCGACACTCCGTTCAATAGCGTCACTTAAATAGAACAGACAGATCAGATCAGACCGGTTTTCCCAAAATTGTAGTTTTTCTTCATATTGACAATTTGCCCCATTTTCAAAATTAGCACAGAGGGTTAAAAATAGGCTGAACTTGGCCTAATGAATAGCTGTTAGAAACTCATTAACTATTCAAACAAACTCAACAGTCGTGAATAGCTGTTAGAAACTCAGTAGCTATCCATACAAACTCAACAGTCATGAATAGCTGTTAGAAACTCAGTAGCTATCCATATAAACTCAACAGTCATGAATAGCTGTTACAAACTCAACAGTTATGAATCGCAGTTGCCTGTCACTCACAGTTCTTAAAATGGCTTATTAACCACCAAGAAAGAGCCAATCCATGTGACGATTGAGACTTCGAAAAACAGGCTATCTTGGCTATTGATTTTTCTTTACGATAATTTGACCGGAAACTATATTTACAGTTCGCTCTTAAACTGCTATTTCTATTGATTCGACAATAAATTTTCTTTCGGCTTTTGTAGATATTTAATGGTTGGAGGGAAAAAAATGTCCTCAGGCTTTCCTCACCACCGTTTCTTCACTCCCAAAACATAAATAATGTATGTCCGAAAAAGTTTGAGGGAAAGAGACATTTCGGCATCAGGTGTCGGGCAAAAACCGGATGGTTTGTTCTTCTATTTTTATTTACCCTCTCCTCATCCCCCCACGAATTGAAGGGCACATTGAAGATGCCCCCTTCTCCAAATGCCCGAGATATTGTCCAATCACTTGAAAGCAAAGCCGCGCCAGATGGGGATTTTTCGCTACACACTATTTCAGAGCTTTTAAATTAATATGTAATTCAGAGGGGGGTGTCGGAGAACTCGGAGGTTCTATTCTTTTTTTTAAAAAAGCAGAGGGGGGTGTCCGACTAAAGAGGATAACCATAATCCAATGAAAGTGCGATTGTACGAGACTTGCAAAGGGAATTTCGGAATTGGATACTTTGAAGTTGAAGGGGGGCAGGATTAAGAACTGTATTTTTAGAAGTGGGTGTATAGACTGCGGGATAAGGGTCTCCAGTGAAAGAGGGGATTTGTACAGGTAATAAAATATTCGTCTGTCTGTATCCTCTTGAAATATTTTACATGAATGTTGAAAGTGGAATTGTAAACACAGCGTTCATTATGCAATCAAGATTAGCTGGACGAGTAACAACCAATTTTATCACCCGATCACCAATTACAGTGAATCACCCGATGTCTTGTTCGTACTCCACTGTAATTGGATTTATTATTTCTAATTTTTTTTTTATTAAAATCCTCGTTAAGCAGCCGGTCCCATTTTGGGTTTACGATTATAAATGTTCAACTCCGTAGTCTTATACTTTTGAACCCACTCCAGAAGACAACGGTACTCCTGGATCAATTATTGGG
This sequence comes from Parasteatoda tepidariorum, assembly GCF_043381705.1. Classification (NCBI taxonomy): domain Eukaryota; kingdom Metazoa; phylum Arthropoda; class Arachnida; order Araneae; family Theridiidae; genus Parasteatoda; species Parasteatoda tepidariorum. The sequence continues at coordinate 75,230,960 of NC_092213.1, read as the reverse complement.
AGAAATTTGCCTCCGTGGAGGATTTTTTGATGGAACTAACCCGCATTTACACTACATGATGAAGAAAACCACCCACGGTTAGCCTAATGGTAAGGAGACTCTTTCCCATGATCCGTCTACAACTGAGGATATTTTAAGTCACCTTGTGAACCGAGTGCGGAATTTGCATCGACCAGTCATCGCTGGGATTCGAAACCGTTTCACCTCATTGGAAGACGAACGCTCTACCCCCTGTACCATCACAGCTCTTTTTAGTTCTATTGTACGCCTCGTCTCTAAAATCAAAACGAAACACACATTTCTATTGTCATTGCAGCATGAAATATTAGTAAAATTTTTCCGCCGCCGTTTCTTAATTCCTAGATATCACTCGAAAATGCGAACTTCGAGATTTAAAGTAAATTGTTGCTACGTAGCTGGCCATTTAAATTAGTAGTTGTAGATTACGTAAGTAAAGTATTCTTGCAACAGCTTGTTGTGAGTAATAAAGGTCATGAAGCTAAATTTTCCACACTTTCGTGGTAATGTGGTTACCATTGCGTACAAACCACCTTTCCTTCTTTGACAAGCTGATACCCATGGATCTGAAGCTGGATAGGCTTGTAGCCGCCACTGGGCATCGAACACCAGTCTATCACAATACAGCACCTTAACTACCAACAGGGTACCTCTAGAACAGTGTTTCCCAAAGTGTGGTACGCGTACCCCTGGGGCATGAGAACAGTTCCGCGGGGGTACGCTTTCTTAGGCGAGAAATATCTTGCAACAAACAAAATTTAAAATTTTTTTTATTTAACAACAAAGCAAGCCATGAAAATTTACGATTACGTATTTTTCTAATGGCTATTTTAACAGTTAATAATTAGTGGTGTCAGCAGCCAGCTGTGACTTTTTTACTTTTGTGCAATTTTTTTTTTCTAGTCATAACATTCATTTTTTAATTAGTGGTACACAGCGTTACGAAGAATTTAGAAAGGGTACACAAAAGTCAGAAGTTTGGGAAACACTGCTCTAGAAAAAGAAAATACTAGTAGAAAAACCGTTTCAATCTTTGAATGTTTAAAAAAAATATTGGTTTGGTACATATTCATTACATTTGCTACATATGGTTTGGTGCATTTTGGTACATATGGTTTGGTACATTTTGTATGAATATAACTCAATTTTTATTTATAAGCTTAACATCGCCATTTACTTTTTCCTATATAATAAACAATTCTGTATTAGTTTCTTAATTGGATTTATTTTCTACCCGATTCTCTTTAACATGTTACTAAATTTTCTGAAATTTACTGATTTCAGAATAAATTGGTAGTAAAATATTTTAATACACCGATTCTAAAAACTTTTATACAATTTCAAAAAGTCATTAAAAGTTAGCAGCATTTTATGGTATGTCTTAAGATGGCCGCGCGCATTAGTTTCGTTCCATTGTGAAAATTTTAAGTTTTAATCCCTCCTAAAGCAGAAGCGCATCAGTACTGAAAAGTACCATAAATCGATCATTTATCAGATTTTCATTCACAAATTGGCCCTCCCATCGGAAACTTTTTACGACAATTTGTCGCAACTCCCGTCGATGGAAAACTTTATGAGGTCAAAATGTCAATCCGACAAACTCCAATTTTTTTTAGTTTTTTTTTCATGTATAAAAACATACTGCTTGATAAGAACGAAATGAAAAGGAAGGTGTTAAAGGCAGACGATCTTTTTACGCGCCTTACCTTTTCCAATAAATATTTCCCCGATCGTAAAATATATTACTCCACTCAGTTTTGGCAACACTTTCTTGTTTTATGATCCCCGCCCCACCGCCGCTCAGTAGTAAAATGTGGGGTGAACTTTATCGCTGCAAATTGGTCGATAAATTTATACTTTGTTGGGTGCCTCAACTTCCATGATGACCCGATATAGCTCCATTCAAATTCAGGTACGGATTTGCGGAAGTGGTTTTCGAGTAAAATCTCCCGCTTTCGATTGGACGATTAATCGAAGGCGTCGTAAAAATATCAAATCAAAATAGGCTGTATTTCGTCTAGAGTGGATTAAAAATTATTCCTGGATTTCAATTTTGATAACTTTAGCAGGAAAATTAAATAGTGAAAACACAAAAGTAATGGTGTTTAACGAACAACAACATAATTTTCTTCCTAAATTAGACGACTTCGGAAATCAGTAAAGAAGGGGGTCATATTTTCAAAACGCTTTTAAAATTTAAGACATTAAACGTCTTAAAATTAATGCAATTTTTATGTGGAGCTCAATTTTTAAAAATCACAAATATTTGTCCTTCTTAAATTTTAAAACTATACTTGTGCATTCAAAAAAAAATTTTATGATAAATTCGAGCGAATTTATTTATTTTTAAATAAATAAACAAACCTCTCTCTTTTTACTTAGTAATTTTAAGTGAAAATAAATTTTTTATGTGATTTCTTATAAACAACTGCTTCTGACATTAAATTTACATAATTTTCTAAAATATTCATGGTACACTGTATACATGTTAGTTTATTATGACAAAACGGACAAAACCACCTCACAATAATGTACAATCATGAGAAAAAACCCCACAAATACCCTTGAATTAGAAAAAAAACTGGTAGTAAAACTATTTCATTTCTAGCTTGTTTTCAATTGATGTAAAACATCTGGGACTACCATAATTTATTATTAGTTACAACAAAAATATTGGCTTGCACAATCCCTAATGTTTGTTAGTTTTTTTTTAAATTAATTTACATCTTAACAAATTCTGATTGAAAATTTTAGACATTAGCAACTGTGTTGGTTGGTTGGTGTCTTATCCTCTATTGAATCATATGTCATGGTGTGCTTGAATAGTTTTTGTTATTTCTATGGCATTAAATGAATACAGATCCTCTTCTGTGGGGTAGTTTAAGAGGTGAAGGCCTGCAGCGACTGCAGGGCAGTTAAAAACATGATATGGTGTCAGTTCCACATTAAGACAGTTGCCACAGTTTTGATATTTTCTAGTCCCATCTGTAGAAATTTTCATGTTTTTATGATGTTTTGTTCTTAGTCTGATGAGAGTAGTGGCTGTCTTCCTATCGATGTCAAGATTAGTTAAGCAACTGTGATCGAAAACTGATTTGTTCGATGTAGCCAAAGTCGCATTAGCAAGGTATGTGTTAAATGCCCCAGCAAGTAAGTCAGCAAGCGTCAGATCAGAAAATAATTAGCAAAGCCAGCATAAGTAATTCGATTCTACCTTACAATTTAATTTGCTCTAAAAATTTACCCCAGAATGTTCGAATTTAATTTTGACTAGAGCCCCAAGCAAAATTATTAGAAAAGCACTATTTCAGCAATCATAAGTAATTTTTGTCCCGCAGTGGACTAATCGTAAGGACACGGCTCCCAGTAGAACACCAAAGTCAAGCATCACTGGCTGCATTCAGTAAGCGGGTGGGTGACCACTTTGATCAACCTACGTAGAGACCGAGGGTGCGCGGTATCGGTCCTCGTTAAACTATTTTACCGTAAAGTGCTCGAAATCGCGCGCAAGTCGTCAGGCTACCAAAGCAAGAGGGCCATCCTCTCTTCAGAGGATTAAAATTGTGGTTTCGTGTCTTCGGATTCATCCTCAGTGATTTTTCCCAGACCGTCGCCAATAGCCCATTGTGCAGCTCTAGTGCGACGTAAATAAATTACTTACCATGAGTAATTTTTATTATTTTTGTTTTCAATTTTATCATTTCAAACTGCGTAGGTTAAAAAAAAGAAACTTCCCTTTAAAAAAAAAATTTAAAAAAAAAAAAAAAACGTCATTTAGCGTAGGTGTGAAAATATTCGTTTCTTACGCATCGAGTTATCTTACGTCGAAAGGAGTGAAGAGAAAACAATCAAATTAATGCAAGCGGTAAGCATTCTAGAATAAAAGAGCAAAACGTGAGAACATTACCCCCCAGAAAAGAGGTTGCTTCTTTTGAGGAGATATGAAAAGATCGTTAGCAACTCAAACACGCACCGTAATGTTCCGAAGAACGCGAACGTTTCGTACACCCTTGCATACGAGATAGGACGATAAATCTGAAAAGCGTCTCTTTAAAAATCTCCCTCCGGATTCTGGAATTTGGAACAGCAAGAAAAATAATCCACTTTTCAGCCCTTGTTCCGGAAATCCAGTTTTGATCGGATTAAAAGTTACGTCAGGGAATATATTCCATTTGCTACCTTCTCCTACCCCCCACCCCGCAAGAGGGTTCTTCTTCATTTCCTCCCCCCCCTCCAGGAAACTGGAGAATTAATTTGAAATTCAGACGAGAGAAAAGAGTTCTAAGCTAGGTATGGAAGGGTTAAGTTAAAGTTGAACTGGGTGTTGACATTCGGATATGATTTTTATCCCTGTCTGTAGGGAAAAGGGTAGGGAAAAATGATCAAAGGCACAACTTCCTGAGTTTTAAGTTAAAGTGGTGATATTAATGATTCAAAATTTGCGGAATGCATTTGGCCTTTTATTGAAAAATCATACCTTAAACAGTGTGTTTAATTAGATTTTGTATCATTGCAGTTACAGTTTGATTCATTTGAACTTTATTAATTATTTCAAAATATTTCACAATATCACTTATTTATTAAATAAGCAATACGTAACTGAAGTTGGAAGGATATTTTGGTACGTTCGCAAATGAAGAATTTTAAAATCAAGCTCACTCCATTTTCAAAAATTAATATCTATGAAAAAGTCTCTTATCTAAGTATTTTCGTTTGTTGGTAAACAGGAACATAACATGAATCAAACAAAACAACGTGAATAAAGCTCAAATAAGGGTACAGAAATGGACATAATATTTCCCTTAGTGTTTGAACCATTTTTTTCCCTATTGCAACCTGTTTGTCTGGAAATTTTTCTACTGTCTTTTTGAGCTTGGATGCTGAGAAAAATTCCTGTTTATGGAAGTGAAACAAAAAATATTACCTATCCAAAGCATTTAAATTCTACACCAAAACAAATTCTTCACCAAATATTTGTGCAAACTTTTAAACTTGGAGAAACAAAAAATTATGACGTGTCCAAATATTTAAATGTTGAAATATATCAAATTATTTGTTAAAGACTGATATATTTGTCCAACTGCTTAAATAAGATGATAAAACAAAGAACTTTTCTTAGTCATTAAATTTTTCGACTTAAAGAGTTCGTTTCTTGAAACACAAAAATCTGTCAGAGTTCCAAAAAAGGACAAAAAATCCCAGATTTTTTTTTTTTGGTACAGTATTTAAAACAAAATTTTCAATTTCCGGATTTTTATAGTTTTTGTTTCTTAAATACTGATTAATAGGGAAAAAATAATAAAAAATAACGCAGACGGGAATTCAGATAAGCAGACACTCAAAAAATAAATTAATAACTGAATAAAAAGTTCAAACGACAAATTAAATAGATTAAATATTAAGCACGATGTTGTAATATAAACAATTTATTTTTTTTTATGACTAAAAAGAAACTATAGATGATAAAAAAAAAGTTGTTTGAATAAATATCACCGAAATATTTATTATACTAAATTCACAATAGCTCAAATAATAGTGCAGTGACTCAGAGGTTAAAGTACTCGCCTCCCAATGAGTTTTCCCTGGCTCGAATCCCAACGATTCTGCTCTGTATTAATTCCGCTTCTAACTTCACCGACAACAATGTTAACGTATAATATCCTCAGTGGTAGACGGATCATATGTTAAAACCATATAATCGTCGGGCTAACCGAGGTAGGTTTTCATGTTTCTTTTTCTTCTTTCGTGTAACGCAAATCTAGGTGTTCTTTTTTCTACTGGTTTAGGTTTAAAATTACAAAGCTATGGTGCTTAACATAGTCGTACAAGTTCAATAGTCGAAGACCCAGAAATGAGTCGGTAGTTCAACGCCATTTATAAGTAAAATAGCTCAGATGAAAATGCTAATATAGATTATAAATAATATAGCTCAGATTAAATCTAATACCCGAAACTTATGTATACGAAATGCTACAAATTAGGACGTAGATTTAAAAAAAAATTCTGAAATACGCTAAAATTTTTACAATACAAAAAGGTTTATTTTTTTAATTTTAAAAGAAATTATACAGAAATGATAATAGCTCCTATAGGATATTATTTGAAACACCCGGTAACATACACCCTCCAGCACTAAACATTATTACAGTATCTGTAGATTATTTTCCATCTTAGAACAATTAGGATTTCTGAAGATAGTGCTATAGATTCACTCCGCTAATTCTGTTACAGGTCTGAAGCATTTATACAAAACACTTTTTATTAATTTATTTTATAGCCGTCGTAGAACGGGAGACCCAATTTTTTGTCTGCTGTTCAAGTAGCTACTAATATTCAACTCCTTAGCTTGTAATTTTGAACCCATTCCAGAATACAAAGGAGCTCTTGGATTAAGTATTGAGAGAAATTTGCCTTCGCGGAGGACTTTTTGATGGAACTAACCCTCCTTTACGTTAGATGGAGTGGAAAGACACGATGACCTTCCACGGTTAGCCTAACAGCAAGGAGAATCTAACCATGATCCGTCTACCACTGAGGATATTTTACGTCAGCACTGTAGTCACTGCAAGTCGGGTGCGGAATTCGTATCGACGAGCCATCGCTGTGATATGAACCCGGCTCACCTCATTGGAAGGCGAACGCTTTATCCCCTGAGCCGTCACGGCTCAATACACTTTTATTTTATTTTATTTTATAACCGTTGTTGAACAGCTGACTAAATTTTATGGATTTACGACTACTGATGTTCAACTCCGTAGCCTTGTAATTTTGAAAACAATCCAGAAGACAAGGGAACTCTTTGATTAAGTATTGAGAGAAATTTGCCTTCCTGGAGGACTTTTTGATGGAACTAACCCTCCTTTACGTTAGATGGAGTGAAAAACCACGAAAACCACCCACGGTTAGCCCGACGGCGAGGGAACTCTAACCCATGATTCGTCTAACACTGAGGATATTTTACGGCAGCACTGTGGTCGGTGCGACCCGGATGCGGAATTCGTATTGACCTGCCATCGCTGTGATATAAACTCGATTCACCTCATCTGAGTTGTTGTTGTTGTAGTTCATTTACGTCGCACTAGAGCTGCACAATAGGCTATTGGCGACGGTCTGGGAAACATCCCTAAGGATGATCCGAAGACAAGCCATCACAATTTTGATCCTCTGCAGAGGGGATGGCACCCCCGCTTCGGTAGCCCAACGACCTGCGCGTGAAGTCGAGCACTTAACGGTAGCACAGTTTAACGAGGACCAATACCGCACACCCTCGGTCCCTACGCAGACTGATCCAAGTGGGTCACCCACCCGCACGCTGACCGCAGCCAGTGATGCTAGACTTCGGTGATCTGCTGGGAACCGTGTCTTAATGATCAGTCCACTGCGGGACTCTCCTCATTTGAAGGCGAACGCTCTATCACCTGAACCGTCAGGGCTCAAACCGCTTTTATCTAAAATTAAGCATGACCAGTGAGCGAATCTAAAAATCAATGGTAACGGGCCTTCATCATTCTCGGTAATTCCCAATTAAGAATGGCCACCGATAAATAAATGTAATTTGCTCAGAATTAATTTCCGTTATGTTATTTTGCAAAGTTACGACAAACTCTTAAGACTTTATAGACTTCACGATTTTTTTAATATATTAAAAGTATTACATGTTGATTCATTGCGTAAAATTTTTTGCAAAAAATTCTAAAAGAGTTCGGATAGGATATTAGGTAAGCATTAAACAAAACGCGGTATCTGCAAAATTGCAAATTAAGCAAGGCCGGCGAAAGAATGTAAAAATCGATGGCCTTCATCATTCTCGGAAATCCCCCATTTAAGAATGGCCACCGATAAACAAATGTAAATAATTAGCGCAGAATTAATTTCTCCTAAAGCAAGATGGATGACCTAGAAAGTGAATGAACACTGAGAGATTTATGAACGTTCTGTTTTTGACGCCACCCCCCTTGCCCCATTATTCAAGGGGAAAGTTTTTGAAGTTAACTTCAATCACGGCCTTGGAGGAGGATTAATTCGTATTATCGGTTTTATCCTCTTTAATCCAACTTTTGATAGAACAGAAAATTTCATTTTCATTGGATGATAATTCGTATGGGAAGATATTGATTTTTGTCTGCCGGTCTTTCTAAATGGAATGTTTAGCGGGAGATAGTTTGATCTACTGTATCTAATTGAAACTCTGAAGACAAAGAGATTTCTGAACAAAGCGCATGTATGGGGTGTAGATTAATTAGGAAATCCATCTCCTTGTAAATGTTTATCATTATGTAATGCGACAGACTAATTGGAATATTATTCAGTTCCTTTGTAAATGTTGCCGCCATTTTGAAATGCGTCAGACTAATTGGAAAATCCAGCTTCTTGTATATGTTGCCGTTATTTTCAATGTAACAGTATTATCGGGGACGTACTGCTTTTTGCAAATGTTGCTGTTAGTTTGGAATGTGGTAGACTGTTTAGAAAAGCTAGCTCCATGTAAATGTTGCCGTCATTTTGAATGTAAATGTTGCCGTCGTCTAATTATAATATCCAGCTCCTTTGTAAATGTTTCTGTCATTTTACAATTTGAAAACCTAGTTGGAAAAATTCAACATTGTAAATGTTGCTGTCATTTTGGAATGCGGCAGACTAATTATAATATCCAGCTCCTTTGTAAATGTTTCTGTCATTTTACAATGTGACAACCTAGTTGGAAAAATTCAACTCCTTTGTAAATGCTGCCGTCATTTTGGAATGCGGCAGACTAATTGGGATATCCAGCTCCTTTGTAAATGTTTTTGTCATTTTAGAATGTGACAACCTCGTTGGAAAAATTCAACTCCTTTGTAAATGTTGCTGTCATTTTGGAATGTGGCAGACTAATTGGGATATCCAGCTCCTTTGTAAATGTTTCTGTCATTTTACAGTGTGACAACCTAGTTGGAAAAATTCAACTCCTTTATAAACTCCTTTGTAAATGTTGCTGTCATTTTGGAATGCGGCAGACTAATTATAATATCCAGCTCCTTTGTAAATGTTTCTGTCATTTTACAATGTGACAACCTAGTTGGAAGAATTCAACTCCTTTGTAAATGTTGCTGTCATTTTGGAATGCGGCAGACTAATTGGAAAATCCAGCTCTTTATAAGTTTTACCGTCATTTTGAAGTACGCTAGTCTAATTGGAAAAGTAATGTATTTATAATCTACTGAATAATTTTTAGATTTTTTAGAATCAGCCTGTATATTTTTAATTGGTAAATGTTTGAAGAATTACTCAGATTGAATTTGCTTAGACGTATTTCAATAAACCTTTAATAAGACTATTTACAATAGTCTGAATTAAATCAGGATGTTAGAGCATTAATGATTCGTAAAATTTATGTAAATTCACTGTCATATAATCCTGTGTCATACACTGGAGAGTTTACATTATAGCCTTGCATATTTGCGTATCGCAAAATGATGATATATACATATATATATGAATGTGTGTATATATAATCTTCGCATCAAAGAAAGTAGATAAATTCAAAGAAAACTTATTTTACATTTACTTCATTTCGGAAAGGTACATACAATAAATCTTCATTACGGACCTATTAACATTGGACTGTTAGATTTTGACAATTTTTTTTATTTGCTTTAAAGTTAAATTACGTCTCCTAATATTCATACTTTTTGAATTTATCTTCGACAAGGATTTTAAATATATATACTAAAGGGCAATCAATGCGTATCAATTCCCCTAAAAGTTGAAATGTTACTCTAATATTTGAAAACTAAAATAGTGTTTAACAGGTAAGTGTCATTAAACTTATCAATAGGGGCCTGGTCGCTAGGGCGTTGGGCCCATGTCCAAGAGTTCGCGGGTTCGATCCCCGCCGGCCGAAGACTCCCCGTGTAGTAAATGGTGAATGAGGTACGTTAAATCTGTCGAGTCGCAAAATCTTCCATGTTCTCATAACAAATCTATACCTCTGGGGGTACTGATCCAGGAGTTTCCTTGTCTTCTGGATTGGTTCAAAATTACAAGGCTACAGAGTTGAACATTAGTAGTCGTAAACCCAAAAATTGGGTCGGCTTTCAACGACGGATATAAAATTTAAAAAAATAAACTTATCTATAAAATTGCTACGAATTCGAGTTCTCTACAAACCTGTTCTGCCGTTATTATAATTATTATATTATTGTACAAGCATTGTTTTTTGTTGCAGAATTTGTGTTTGTTGCAATTTTTTTTTTGTCCAAGAGCAGCACAAACCCTGTTATACCATTAATTCTAGTATTTTTTTGTATTAATTTATTTGTTGCTATTCATTTTATTCATTTATTTTACTTATTTATTTTTGTAACATTAAAACCAGTTCTGCAAGTGCTATTTCCGTCTAATTTTAACCTAAACATAATATTTGTTTTCCTGGATATTCTTTTTAATAGCTACAATCCTAAAAAAGAACCAAGTATTTCTCGATATTGTGTACGTTTTTCCCCAAACATGATAGTGCGGTCCGGATAATTGAATAGTGTGCCTAAATGCACAAATACTCTCTTAGGAATTTCTCCTTTTTCCCCTCTCCGATGGGGATTTTCTTCTGCCTCAAATGACACAAGTAATTGGACTACTTCTGCTAGAAAGAAGTATATATTCCCTTTTTTTTATTTACTTTCATGTTATTTATTTATATGTATGTTCCAAATCCTCTATGAAATACTCTATGAGGCATCTAATATGAGATATCCGTTTATTTGCAAGAAAGCATAATTGAATGACCAATAAGCACTGGACATTTTTAAATGATAAATTTACAGGGAGCCCGAAATTAAATTAACCGTTTTTAAAATTTTCGACAGTAAAACAGTTGTAGTTAAAAAAGAAATTCCTGTAGCATAAATATTTCCATGTAAAGTTTTTAAAAAGATCGACAGGTGGAGCTGTGCATAAAGTAATATGTAACTTTCTACAGCACCATCTGTCTAAATTGCTTTGTATAATTTTTTTAAAGTAATGTATAATAGTAATGCGTAATTTTCAGATAACATTTTTTTTAATATTTCCAATGAGCTGCACAATCGGTCTTGCCGATGAGCAGACCTAGAGCGTTCTCCAGAGGTGGTATCCACTCTCTCAGGACCACCACAATGGGTGAGATACCGTTGGTCATGTTAATTTGGACGTCTAGTTTCTGCCACACTAGATGGCAGCACCGAGACNAAAACTGAAAAGAGGCACTCCAGGGATCTTTTACATGCCGCATAATCATACGACATGGCCGCTGAGGATTTTCTGGGTCCGGTGTCTGAGCCGGGGATCGAACCCTCAGACTTGGGGGCTCAGAAGACCGACGACAAACCACTTGCGCCACCCAGCCACTTTTCAGATAACATAACGTATAGCAAATTATGAAAAATTAAATATACGAGTAAATTGAATTGAGCAATTTTTCGAAATGAAATGAATTAATGAAAATTATATTGAATGCATATATAGAATGAATATTTTCGATACATCGATCGCATGTCGTAATCGATGTATAGTCACAATCATATAATGTGATTTAATTTTAAGTTCTTTTTATGTTTATCATCTACAGCGGCAAATGTGGATAACATTTTGCACTAAAACTAGGGCTTCTAGTACTAATGTGGATGCCCTGTTACATGCAAATTCGCTGCTTTTTTTTAAAAAAAAAAACTTTATCCGTTTTCATATAATAAAGTTTTGAAAATGTTTAGTCTCATTTTGTGAACCCGGTTGCTGACATTCTAATTCTAATTCATTCTAATTTTAATTAATAATTGCATTCTAATTTCTCCGAAAATTTGTTCTCAAAGTAGCTTCTGTTTTGAATTTCTTTCCTTTTTAGTTTTAATGATTTGATTCTTAATAATTTGAACCTAAATATTTAGACTTAAAGTTAACTCTATAAAACATTATTATAGTTTTTCAAGTACCTTATACTTAAGATAAGAATTTGGCATGACTTTCTAAGTACACTTTCTAACTAAAATTACTTTCTAAATGTTGAATAAATTAATAACCTTTTCAAATACCGAATTTGCCGAGTATTAATACTGAGAGCCGTGATGGCTCAAGGGATAGAGCGTTCGCCTCCCAATGAGGTGAACTGGGTTCAAATCCCAGCGAAGGCTGGTCGATACGAATTCCGCATCCGGCTTGCATCGACCACAGTACTGACGTAAAATATCCTCAGTGGTAGACGAGGCAAGGGTTAGAATCCCCTTGCCGTCAGGCTAACCGTGGAAGGGTTTCACGGTTTTCCTCTCCATGTAACGCAAATTCGGGTTAGTTCCATCAAAAAGTCTTCCACGGAAGCAAATTTCTCCCAATACATAATCTAGGAGTTTCCTTGTCTTCTGGATTGGGTTCAAAATTACAAGGTTACGGAGTTGAACATTAGTAGACGCAAACTTAAAAATTGGGACAGCTGTTCAACAACAGTTATAAAAAATATTATTCTGAATTTCATCCTAAGTATTTTTATTTAAACTATATTTAAAAATACTTTTTACGAATTTTCATTTTAAATATTTCAACTAAACTTGCATACTTTAATCTAAATAAAATAGTTAATTGTTCCAAATCACCTTTTTCTCCAAATCGTTATTGTCCTCAATTTTTGTCAAAAAAATCTTGATCAAAAATTTTTTCCCCCAAAGCATCGAGGCTTTACAAATCAGTGTAAAAAGTTACTAAAATTATGTATTACCAAAAAATATTTTTTAAACTTTATTTGCCAAGTCTCTTTTGTTTTCCGTTCTCATTTTATCAACAACGTAAACTTCTCTAAAGTAAGAAAACAAAAGTAAAATAAAACTTATTTCAATAAACATTCTGTGCTTTGTTGCTGAGAATATTAGAAAAAAAATTAAATGACAATACTGTTATCTTACTCACAATAAAAACTTCAGTAGCTGGTTTGAATTAAATAAAAATTTGCAAGAAAGATAACACCAAAATTATTGATTTTTCGCACAAGATATAAACGAAAAAAATAAAAGCTCTGCCGATTACAATTATTTTATTACTCTACAAGGCCTCCAGATGTCGCCTTTGTCACAATGCATTTGAACAATCAGTCCTCATTTGGAAATTCCCCGAGGACGAAAGAAAATGCAATGCTTTTTCCTTTTTTTTTCTCCTTTTCTGAAAGATCTCAAGTAACATTCTAATTAAGATAGTTAAGAAAAAAAAAATACTTTTTTCCCTTTTGTGGGGAAACTTTAGATCCTGATCCAATTATTTCATTTATTTGGTTTCAAAAATGACTTCATGAATTTCTTGCGCGATGCCCATTGGTAAATTTTATTCCGAATTGAGAGTTGCATTTGAATTGTGCTTTTGAGACCGAAAAATAATGTATATGAAAATAAAACAAGCCTAAACTGTAACTGGAAACATAATGGCGTATGGGAATTATTTTGAAAATCATAATTTGCATTCAATCAATCGAAAAATGTTTTTATTTTCGTGTATGTTGCGTAATAGCTACCCTTAACATACAGTTTTTAAAACCTCTTTTTGAAAGTGAAGTTAAAGATATTAAAGTTTTTTCAAATTAATATTCACGGGGGAAAGCGAAAATTCCATCAAAATCTAACAAATAATTATTAAGAAAAGCGAGATACAAAACATTTAAAACCGCTTCCAAGTTTCATCAGAAAGGCAAACTATGCCTAATGTTTTCAATCCTGCTTTCCTCTGCAGTGATTTGTTAGAGTTTGATTGCGTTTTATAACTGCGCTGGATTTTAATGTATTTCAATAGCTTGATAGCGTTAGAGTTAACGTCCTTAAAAATATTTAGTAACCTCTCTTAATAATTATAAAAGCGCTTCCAAGTTTGAAAGCCAAACTATGCTTAATGTTTTTAATCCCGCTTTCCTCAGTAGTGATTTGTTAGAGTTCGATTGCGTTCTTTTATTGCGTTGGATTTCAATGTATTTCAATAGCTTGATATCGTTAGATTCAACGTCCTTAAAAACATTTAGTATGTCATTCCCGTAATAGCCCGTTGTTAAGGAAGTTAAGGTATCGAAATTTTGTTCCCAATGGCACAATTATGGCAATGCATAGCTGCCAACTCTACTGGAAAATCCAGTAAACTACTGGATTTTGCCTTGCTTACTTGAATATTTAAATAAGTGCCACTAATACATAAGGAAGCGAGCCTCATTTATTAAATTCAGTTAACTATCTTTAATGAATTAAATGCCTATTTACTATTCAGAATTATGAATAAACATAATACATAACATTTCAAGATGTGAAATCATAATTGGAAAATATTGCAGTTTGTCTATTTTGATGACTAACAAAAAATCCCTGAAACTCCCTAAGTGTAAAATATTTAGTATATTTTGCAACAATTATCCTGAAATTTATATTATTTCGTAAAATTTACTGCATTTTTTCCTATCTGTGTTGGAATGGAAGGCAAAGAAATCAACGTCGTGCCCAAGCCGCCTTTACTTTTCTAACAAACTGGTACACTATATTCCAAAGCTGAATATGCCTGAAGCCGCCACTGAGGATCGAATCTCAGTTCTTAAATGTGACAGCTCACTGTTGTGTCGCGGTTTTTAAAATTGAGCTTTATTTTAATCACCTCGGCCTAATACTGCCCTAACTCTAAACTTTCATATTTTATATCCTTCATTTCAATATTTTTACCCATCTTTCTTGGCGATGCAAATAGTTTTGAGTAACATTTTTCTTTGTGAAATTAAACATTCAGCGTTTCCCTTTATAAATATTAAAACCGCATCCAGAATATCCCTACGTCGAACCAACAAAAATCCCTATTATTTCCCTATGTTAAGCTAGAATCAATTGTGAATGGATTAACCTGAAGAGCACGAATCTGGAACTCTTGGGGGATGTTATTCCTTGGAAACACCTTCCAAAAGTATTCCTCGGCGATATTTGATCAAGGGGATGAAGAGAAAGGGGGGCAACCTTCGGGGTAACCAATCAGAGAATGTGGAGAAACTTGTGTTCGCTTCTTTAACCATCATAGATTCTATCATTCGATTAGTTAAGCTCCCGTCGGGATCTGGTTAGCTCTTTCTTCTATGCGATTATTAACAATTCCGCCTCGGCCACCTGGAAAAACAGGGAGTTCATATCTATAATATGTGTGGGTTATAATAGAATATTAGATTCCACTCGAATCTTGCCGCAGACGATACTTTCTTATTCTGAAAATATTCGTTTGCTTTGTGATGTTCCTTGTTTGGAGCGATATTAAAAGAACTATTTATGAATATTTTAGAAAGTAGTTTGTGTGTTTTATTTAAATAATGTAGATGTGATTTATCTCTCAAAGCTTTTTATGTAGATCTTGTGAATCTGATGACAATTCTCGCAGGATATTTAATATGGAATATTTTTCCTCCCAGAATTCAATATTATTAAAATTTTTATCATGTGTATATGTATTTTGAGGAAAGCGCGGTCGACGTCTTAACATGTGAAATATATTTTAAAATCTTTTAATTTTTTCTTTGCTTCGGTTCATAGACGGATATTGTCTAGGATCTATGGTAAGTTGGCTATAGAGTAAGATCTTTGATAAGACAGATACTGTCTAGGATCTACGATAAGACAGTCTAGGATCCTCTGTTAGACTTGCATTGCCTTAGGATCTTTGATAAGAATGATATTGTCTAGGACTTTGGATCTAAACAGATATTGTCTAGAATTTTTGATCATACAGATATTGTTTAAGATCGTTGATAAGACTGATATTGTCTAGGATCTTTGATCGTACAGATATTGTTTAGAATCGTTGGTTAGACTGATATAGTCTAGGATCCTTCATCATACAGATATTGTTTAGTAAGACTGATATTGTCTAGGATCTTTGATCATACAGATATTGTTTAGGATCGTTGGTAAAACTGACATTGTCTAGGATCTTTGATCCTACAGACATTATTTAGGATCGCTGGTAAGATTGATATTGTCAAGGATCTACAGTAAGTTGGAAATTGTCTGAGATCTGCGATAAGTCGGAAGTTGTCTAGAATTGGTAAGACATATATTGTCTAAGATCTTTGGTGAGACAGATATTTTCTAGGATCTTTAATAAGGCCGGTATTGTCTAGGATCTATAGTAAATCTGTATGTTTCATTTGCTAATTGACTGATCCAACTCTTAGCAAACGGTCACCATCATTTAATTATGCTCCATACAAGTTGGAAAGTTCCCAGCATTTTTTAATCGGTATAATACTTTTTAGGCTTATTGAAGTGAGCCCATAAATCTTAATGCTAATTAGTACATGTATCTTTCATTGCTAATTTACCTGATTTATTTCAAGCAGTGTGCAATAAATCCAGAACAAACAGTTCTTTTTGTAGATAGCCTTAAAGATTTATTGCAATATGCATAAGCAAATTCAGTCTGAGCAATGCTTCTCATATTTACTAATTATCTTTAAAAATATAGGCTTTAAAAAACGCGATGCAGTATATTGACGAACTTTTCATTCAGCCAGTGACATATATAACTTCAAAATGACTTGGATAAATGATATTCCATTAACTTGATTAAAAAAATTATAAAAGATCTCCACAATTACATATTCATCAAATTTTGAATTTCTCTACGCTTCATCCCCTAAATGTTACACCTACGTTATATAATATTATGTACTATGGTAAAATATAGTTCGTAGTATATATAGGCTAATTCATTTGAACTTTAAATACCCGAACTGGTAGATACGATAAACTGAATGTTTTAATGCGATTTAAAAATCAAATTGAAAAAAAAATGGCTACGGATTAAAATAGTTACAATTCAATCAGCAATATGTCGTTATGGGGGTTATTTCATATTCTGTTTGCTTATAAATCAAATTCCCCAAACGAATTAACAAAGAGAAAAATTAAAAATAATCATTTTTTTCTTATCTAAAGTAAATGCGATAGGTAAAACTGTTGGAAAGCATTTTAAATTTACACCCTAATTTTACTCGCTAATCGTCCTTAAGAGAAAATGAGAAGTCATTATGACTTTTTTTTTTTTAAAGTATGTATAAAAATATACGAACGAAGAAAAACGAAACGGTAATTGTCTTGATGGATTTTGGAGAATTGGCGATAAAAAGATTTTCGCAAAGATCGCAAAATTTTTCAACGTAAAAATGCATAATCGATTCGTACTACAAATTTACTTCTTTCGAATATATCGTTAGACTCTTTTGCATATCTTTTGTTAAATTCTTAGGATAAGTTTTTTTTTTAATTTTAAGTAATTAACTAATTAATTTTAAATGATTGATTTCACTTCCTACAGTTTATTAGCTTATTATATTTTCCGGCTTTAAATTCACAACTGGGATATATATGGAATATATATATTATCCGATACTATATTTTATTATATTATATATTATATATAATTATATTTTATATTTATTACTTGAAATTTTTTTCTTGTAATAAATATTTTTTATTAAACAGTTTTTTTCATAGATGGCAGCACTGAAATGTAAATTTTTTTCATATTTTTTCAACCAAATAGGTTTTGAACAATTTTTTTATACGATTTAAGCTATAAGCACTGTTTTATATCTTTTTCTTCTTAGCGAATTTCTGTTAACTGTTAGATTAGAATATCTATTTTTAAGGCATTTTAACTCTTTTAACCCTGATAATCCTTGTAGAAATGGTAACTATAGTAGATATATTATTAATAACTAGGAATATTATATCTTAAACATGTGTAAGATAATACAAGTATGAATGGAAATAATACAACATGAAAAAATGTATATTTTATATCATTCACTAATTATATAATTATTCTAGGATTAGAAAATAAGAATTTGCGTCATTAATGATAATCCTTGTAGAAATGGAAACTATATCATAAATAACTAAGAATATTATGTCTTAAACATGAGTAATTCTAGACATAGAAATTTAGACTAAATGTGTTTAATGGCGATACAAGTATGAACAGAACAAATATTACATAAATGACAATATTGAGTTGTGATGGCTCAGGAGATAGAGCTTTCTCTTCCAATGAGTTGAACCGGGTTCAAATCCCAGTCATGGTTGGTCGATACGTTTTCTGCTTCCGACTTGCACCGACCACAGTGCTGGTATAAAATTTCCCCAGTGGTAGATGGATCTATTAAGGTCCCCTTCCCGTCAGGCTAACCGTGGGAGGTTTTAGTGGTTTTCCTCTCCATGTAACGCAAATGCGGGTTAGTTCCACCGAAAAATCTTCCACAAAAGCAAATTTCTTCCAATCCAGAAGTTCCCCTGTCTTCTGTATTGGGTTCGAAATTACAAAGCTTCAGAGTTGAACATAAGTAGTGGTAAACTCAAAAAATTAGGTCGGCTGTTCAACGATAGTTATAAAGTAAGATAAATTGATTATTATTGTATTTTTATATATATATATAGTTCTAGACAGAGAAATTCGGAACATATATAAATAAATGTAATCGAAATTAAAATCAAATTATATAAATTTGAGTATACTGTCACTGTGTATCTTTCTCGGCGAAGTGTTTTCAAACAGTTTGGAACGCAACCCTAGGAATTTTTACATTTTCCCTAAAATAATACTTTTTTTTTTCAATTTCATATCGTCTGCATTTCAATGATAGTCTAAACATTTCCATGATGGGGGATGATTCGAAACACTTGACTCCCTAGAAAAAGGTACTTCTCAGTTAAAGTAGATATTCCATTTCGAGAAAAATCCATTCCTACAATCTATTCGATCTGAGGAAACAGTTTCCACTCTGCTCGTTTTACATATAGAGTGTGAATTTTCTTCCAAAAATTTGCTCAAATAGAATTGCAAGTTTTCGCGAATATTATGAAAGTTATCGTATGAGGGGCAGTTTGAAAAAGAGTTAAAAGTACTCACTAATCGAGATTTGAAGGGAGTTGAGTTCCATTTTTTAACATAAATACATTTTTCCGATTTTGTTTTAATTATTGTACAAAAAATACAAATAATGCAGAGAAATCTTCAATGATATTTTTACAAATTTTTATTTTATTTTATAACTGACGTTGAACAGCTGACCCAATTTTTGGATTTACGACTACCACTGTTCAACGCCGTAGCCTTGTAATTTTGAACCCAATCCAGGAGACAAAGGAACTGAATCCAAACAAAGGAGCTAAACGTTTCCGATGTATATGTCTGAATATTTATGACATATGCCCTTAAAGACAAAAATATTAATTGGAGGAGTTCTACTGTGAGATAAATATTGACTTTAAACCTAATCTTGACAACTAAACAACAACTAAAACAACAAATTGAGTAAATATATGGGTGAACAAACATACTCTTGGCACTATTCTGACTAATTAAAAAAGTGATAAATTCTGATGGATGTGATTTGTGTTAAAAAAACATAAGACTTCATCAACATTCGGTGATGAAAGAAGTTCTAAGATGATAATCATACACTTTAGTTTGTCTAATCTTAACAACTAGAAAATTTTATTTTCATACACACAAAACTGATCCGAATTGAGTTGATATACCCTAAACTAAACAGCCAAAGTTTACATACACACTCATAACTTAAACGGAATGATATAAGTTGATATGACTTAAGCTAAAAATATTAATTTAATTTTCTTACCCACAATAAACTTTGTCTAAATGATATCAGTTCATATAATCTAAAAATAAACAGCTAAAATTCTCAACATAGACACCCTAAACTTGATCCGATTTTTAAGCGTTGATATAATCCGAAATAAACAGCTAAACTTCTCAACATACACACACTGAACTTGATCCGATTTTTATGCGTTGATATAATCCGAAATAAGCAACTAAACTTCTCAACATACAGACACTAAACATGATCCGATGTTTATGCGTTGATATAATTCAAAATAAACATCTAANTCAACATTCGGTGATGAAAGAAGTTCTAAGATGATAATCATACACTTTAGTTTGTCTAATCTTAACAACTAGAAAATTTTATTTTCATACACACAAAACTGATCCGAATTGAGTTGATATACCCTAAACTAAACAGCCAAAGTTTACATACACACTCATAACTTAAACGGAATGATATAAGTTGATATGACTTAAGCTAAAAATATTAATTTAATTTTCTTACCCCCAATAAACTTTGTCTAAATGATATCATAATAATATTATCTAAAAATAAACAGTTAAAATTCTCAACATACACACCCTAAACTTGATCCGATTTTTATGCGTTGATATAATCTAAAATAAACAGCTATACTTCTCAACATACACACACTAAACTTGATCCGAATGATATGAGTTGATATAATCCGAAATAAACAGCTAAACTTCTCAACATCTACACACTAAACTTGACCCAATTTTTATGCGTTGATATAATCCGAAATAAAAAACTAAACTTCTCAACATACACACACTAAACTTGATCCGATTTTTATGCGTTGATATAATCCGAAATAAACAGCTAAACTTCTCAACATACACACACTAAACTTGATCCAAATGATATGAGTTGATGTAACCCAAATTAAACGGTTAAATTTCTCAAAATACACACACTAGTTGATGTTACCTGAGTTAAAATTTGAAACTTGTACTTTTTCATGCCAAATTCGAAGTAAAGAACTAAAATAAAGTAGTCTAGACGAAAGAATGAGATAGAGAATTTTCCAAAATATTGCCTTACTGTGCGAGATTTTTCCTATGAATAATAGAAAAAAACTTTTCCTTTTTATCTAAAGAGTATTCCGAATTTTTGAGCATGACTTTTAAGTTAACTCTTCGCCGGCAAACTTCAAGGTTGATTCTTCTGGTAAAAAAGGAACCAGGATTTCTGTCAAGAAAAAATTCTGTTAAAAAAAGTGAAAAACTTTTAGCATATGGAAAAGAAATTGCATTGGATACTTCCTAAAACGACATAAAGTTATTTATTTTTAAATCAGCTTTTTTCCCCATTTTTTATGAAATCGAAGAAAAAAAAACTAGCAGTCGGCCTTTGGAATATAAATGGCTATGTTGAGAGTCTTCCTCTTTGGACGAAGAAGTGATTTCACTTCACTTGACAAGTCCAAATCTTGAACGACAACTTCCCTGATAGGGACGCATCAAAACTATTTTTTTCTTCCTTTTTTTAAAAATCGCTTTCAACTTCAGGAAAAAATAATAATCTTTAACCGCAGGGTTAAAAAAAGAAGGTTGCAACATCTATAGATGAAAAATAAACAGATAATGAAAAAAAGGGCAAAATTTCGATTTCGATGCAACTGGAGAGAGAAAAAAAAATAGGAAATTGAAAGCTATTCCATTCCTGAATTTAGGAAGAAAAAAAATATATATATTTTGAGAAGCTAACTAAATAAATCCTAAGTTAAGATAAACTTTGAGGAAAATGAAACAGGTTATCTTGTTTAGGCATTTCAACTGAAGTGAAGGATAGTAAAAGATATAAAGCGGTCAGTTTGAAAAAAAAAAAAAATAGTGTATACTTTTCTTCCGCAAATACTTGCATTTGTGGTTTCAGGAAATCTCCAAACTTTTTTAAACGTCGATTTTTTTTAAAAAAAAATATTCTTTTTAAAATGGCAGACGTTTTGATGTGATATCCCTTTTTAGACGAAAAAGCCGATGGATTTGCCGAAGCCCGAATGAAGTTATTTTATTTAGAAGCACTTAGGCGTCTGTTTGCAAAAGGAAAGTGAACATTTATTTATTTGGAAAATAAATTTTCATTTTTTGATACACATTTATGCAATGAAATTTCTACTATTTTAAGAGAAATATTCTGAAAAATTCATTTATAATGTGTATTTTTAAGTAAGTATATGCTCTTTAAAAAATATAACAAATTGAGTCAGTAATACAATATTAATTATAAAAAATTTATCTCCTGTGTTATATATAAAGTATCATGAAAACTGAAATGTAGGTCTAAATTTTCCTATTATTTTCGTAAATTATTGGGTTGTTCGGAAAGTACGTTCGTTTCTTATGAAATTTACTTTATGAAATGAAAATGAACGACTATTTTCTTATAGTGAATACATGTTTTATTTAATTATATATTGGCTCTTCTGGGCCAATACCTTTTGCCGTCTTTCTAGAAGTAGCATGATTCTACTCTCATAAAATGTTTGTTCTTAACTGCCAAAAAAAAAACTGATCTGGTGCCATTTCTCATGCTCAGTGATGATGCGCTTTTAAAAATTAATCTTTTTTTTTCTCGTTTGAGAAGAAAATTGTAGGCATCAACGCGACGGCATAAATTTCATTCCGCAAGAGCAGTGGGAACGCATTTGTTGAGCTTTGAGATTAAACCTAGGCGTTCATTTTAAATGTTTATAAATTCGGTACATTTAATATTTCAGTGATCACACTATTTGTTTTTCGACTTTTCTGCTTCTGGAAGTAATCTGTGCTTCTGGCGTCCTGTGCTTCTCATTCATTCTATATTTATGCTTACACTAAAATCAAATTAAGAACTAGATGCCGCTCCAGGCCTGTGAATTCAACTAATTCAAAACCCAAATTTAAAACTAATATTGAGAAAATTATATTGATGACAGATAATAATTATAATTATATTGATAACAAATTCAGCAATAAAGAAGTATACATTTCCCTCATAACCATTCTCAACGTTTATTTTCGTCCCCTATCGTTTTTATTTTACCATATTCAACTAATAGGGAACCATATTCAACTTGTTCATTCTATATTTATGCTTACACTAAAATCAAGTTAAAAACTAAACTACATGCCGCTCTAGACATGTGAATTCAGCTGATTCAAAACTCAAATTTAAGACTTATATTGATAACAAATTCAACAATAAAGAAGTATATGTTTCAATGATAAACCATTCTCAACGTTTATTTTCGTCCACTTTCGTTTTTATTTTACCATATTCAACTAATTAGGGAACCATATTCAACTTATTCATTTTATATTTATGCTTTCACTAAAATCAGATCAAGAACTAAACTAGATGCCGCTCTGGACCTGTGAATTCAACTAATTCAAAACTCAAGTTTAAGACTAATCTTGATAAAACTAAATGATAAAAAAAAAATGTTGTTCTTCTGACATTAAATATTTTTAAAATAATTAATATTTTTTCGTTAATTAATATTTTTTCGTTAATTAATATGTTTGCAATCTCTAATGAAATTCATCACTAAGTCTCTTAGTTCCGCCAAAAGAAGCCCGATTAATTAGGGTTCCACGGCCAAAAAAATTTGGAATAGTTGGTCTAGATTGCATGAACTTATAATCTCGACTGTAGAAGGGGGGGATTATCAAATAGAAAGCTCGAAAGAAGGAATGCGCTGTCAAAATCGTTCATTAGAAATATGGTTTTTACATTAGAGGATTAAGGGGTGCGTCTTCCAAGGAATCATCTTTCATTCGGACGATTATTTTGTTCTTAAGCCCTCCCTATCAGCTCAGGTGTCAAAGAAATGGTTCTTTTTTTGTCTCTTAATAAAAAAAATTTTGTTCTTTTCCTTCTTTTGCTCATTAATTGGAGTGGTTTTGGTTGCAACGAATCATCAATCTTTGTCTTTTCGTGAAACAATAGTTTTTACATTAATGTCCGAATGTTTAGCAAAGACAAAAAAAAAAATCTGTATTTAAAATTGATGATTTTTTTTCTCCCGTGTTGTATCGTAGCTAGAAGCGTTTTGATATTTTTACAGCGGTGTAAAAAAACATGTTAAATAATGACTAAAGCGCATAATTATTCTCAAAGTAAGTTATTGTTTTCCTAGTGATAAGAATAATATTTAATGTAACAGATATTTTAGTTTTTAAACCGCTTATTTAATGTTAGATTATGGAACAATTACGTGCTTTCGTTTCCAAAAATGCAAAACTATATATATATATATATATATATATATATAGTTTAAATATTGAGAAAATAAGGAAGAAAAATTATCAAAATAAAAATATTTTTAAAAATATTTGAAAAGAATTTATTTATCTGAAAAAAATCTTATTAAAAATTCGGAAAACAAAATAAAGAAAAGATATCCCTTCATCAGCTCACACGATTATTTCCGCAAAAAAGAGTACTTACTAATATTGTATCAATATAGCCAAAGCAAAATACATCAAAATTATTCCGAAAGTATTCAAGTTTTAATTTAAGCAGTTGCCGGTAGGTGGCAGTAACATGTACCACTGAAGCCAGTTGTAGTAAACATAAGGTTGTAGTAAACAGAGGGAATTATAATAACCCTGTATATATACACAAGTTTATTGTGTACTATTTACTTAAAATTCATATTTCTATAATAAATTGAAATTCAGAAAAAAATGACTATTTTTTCTGACAGATATCAATATTGTATTTGGAATGAAAACTGCAAAATAAGAAAATTCGGAAGATAAAAAAATGATTGTGTAATATTTGGTTTAAATTCATATTTTTATGATAATTTACTTGCGGCCCAGCTGTGGATTAATTTATTTTTATAAAACTTCCTTCAGGCTTTACTTTAATTAAAATAATAAATTAAAGTGAAATTTGTCTTAGTATCCTTTATTTAAAAATAATAATAAATTATTGTAAGAAACTATAGTTAGGAAATAACAAACAAATATTACGGACATTCACCAAAATCACATTCACCATTATGTGATTGTTGGTATTAACCGGTGATAGTTGATTTTCTCTTGATTTCACTGTAAGATATTTAAACACAAAGATAATTTTTAAACAAATTATTTTGTCAAAAATAGTTTAGTGAAATGTTTCAAACTAAGTTATCTTTATGTAGCCGTATTTTGCATCCAAAATACGAATTAGGAAGTTTATCCTTTAAACAACAATAACCTCAAATGTTTGCATTATCTTTAAAAGCTTATGAGAAAACCATTCAAAACCGTAAAAACCATTCAAAACCGTAGTAAACCGATTAGTATTTAAAAACAACTAATCTCAAATGCTGTGAGCTGTGTTGCTGAACAGATTTTTTTTTAAATTAAAGAGTTGTTTATAAAATTAATCTTTAAGCACATATTTATGTAAAATTAGTGCAATTTTTGAAAACTTTAAACAATGTCGTTATTGCTTCGGCCCTAACTTTTAAGTACTCCAATGTTGTGATATTATCTTTATGATTTCAACGTGAAAATCATAATAGTTTCAAAAACTATTTAAAACTATCTTATTCAAGCACGATCTCATTTTATTATTAATGTTTCTACCTGTTTTAAAGACTGACGAAAAATTTTTCAACATCAAGGAATGCTCTTCGTTTAATATATTTCCAAAGAAAAATCTAAATATTCCAGAAGGGCTATTAAATATTCCAAACAATAGTATTCTTTTCTGTTCGCTGTGATAGCGCTAAAAATATCGTCTGAAAGAAAAATTCTCAATGATGTCGAGAAAAAAAAATGTTCCAGAATGTTCTAAAACTATTGTGAAGCTTGAAAACAGTAATGAATATTTTATTTAAATTGCCGCCAGCTTCCTCTGTATTGTTATCAGACCTTCGATAGAAGCTATCTTTGAATATGAAACGTTCTTTTCGAACATAGAACGATAAAGAAAACATGAATTTCGGATATACATGAACGATTAAGAATAAATTCATAAGTGCAGAAATAACGCGTTTTAAAATGAAGGGGGGGGAGTAAAAGTACTTTGTACTAGTTTAACGAAAGTTTAATTTCTCTAGCGTTTACTGAACATTTCCGGTAGCTTTAATGTTAAAATAATTTCCGTTTAAAACTATTAGATTTTTTTAACACTTTAATTGTATGTACATTTTAAATTCAGATGAGTTGTTAAATTCTTTTTAAAAGCTTCTGAAAATAAATTTTACTAAGTTTCATCGTTAAATACTTTTAACAAAATCTGCTTAAAAAGCTTAAGAATAAATAAATTTTGAAATAGCTTTACTTATTAATATAATAAGCAACTAAAATCAATATTTTTAGTTAAGAAAGCGTTCAGTAATCATTAGATAATTATTTTTATTTTACAGAAGTAAGATTATTACAGAAAAAATACATATTTTCAGGCGTTAAGGTTATTAATATCGGTTATATTTTATTTTATTACCGGCGTTGAACAGTTGACCCAGTTAACGACTATCAATATTCAACTCCTTAACCTTTTAATTTTTAACCCAACCCAGAAGATAAGGAATCTCCTGGATCAAGCATTACAATCTGCCTTCGTTGAAGAATTTTTAATGGAACTAACCAGAATTTGCGTTACGTGGAGATGAAAAACTGCGAAAAACTCTACCAGTTAGCCTGACTTCTAACCCATGATTCCTCTATCACTGATAGTATTTTACGTTAGCTATGTGGTCGGTGCGAGACCGGAGATAACAGTGATATCTTATGTTTTATCTTTATCTAAAGCTTGCGTTTTATCCTTATCAAAAGCTTGCGCGTTATCCTTATCAGAAGCTAATGTTTTATCCTTATCAGAAACTTGCACGTTATCCTTATCAGAAACTTGTGTTTCTTCCTTATCAGAAACTTTTGTTTCATCCTTATCAGAAACTTTTGCTTTATCCTTATCAGAATCTTGTGTTTTATCCTTATCAGAAGCTTGTGCTTTATCCCAGTTTATTAATATTTCTTTACAAAAAAAGAAAGGAATAAGTCTGATTCTTGATACAAATGTGTATCTTTAACTCCGTTTTCCATAGTAATTAAACTATTCGAGTCAGTCTGCACTGGTCTTAACTATTTCGTTAAAATCACACTGGTATAAAGTATTAGTATTAGTAATATTTAATAAGTCAAGTCAATTTCGCACTATAACCATAGTCTAAATTATTACAGTTTGGCTGGTCTAAACTATTTCAATTAAACTGCACTAGTACAGTTGTAGCATTACATTTCAAAAGTCTCACTAGCATTGAAGTCAGATTAGTCTATACAATGTCGGGTTTGTTTTTTCTTTTTGCATTGACATAGTCATAAAATGAGTGACACTAAATACTAATCTAAAACGAATGAAGTCACACCGAACTGAACTATTTCGTTAAAGTCTCAGTTGCGCGTTTTTATAATTAGGAACATTTTCAAAGTCATCAACTTGCTTTTTGCAGTAATTAGAATCTAAAAATGATTAAATTTACTAAAGGACCTAAACTAAATANTATATATATATATAAACATTTTGATACCGAAAATTTCTGAGAAAGCATTCAGTGTTTTGAACTTTCACGTATTAAGGAATGTCTAAAAAATATAACTGTTGGTGACAATCCAACTGCTCAAAGTGAACTTTTCAGATATTTTTCTCTCAAAAATATTCTATTAAGCCCATTCTTTTATGTTGTCTCTTAGACGTAAGCAAGATCTCTAAAATCAGTCTTTTTGTGTCTGTCTTTTGTAATCAAAAGTGAAGTAACGAAAAATAAGTCCCAATTTTTCTGTTACCAGGCAACGGATAAAATCGAGTGTTTATTTGAAATATTCTGAATGTTTTTTATAAACGTTTTTTCGTAATTTAATATACAGGAATTAGTATATCATTTAAAGAGACACGGGATGTTAAAAATTATGAAATTTTCGAAAACATATTTTATCTAAGAAATAAGGGGGGAAAAAATTTGTCTGCCGCTAGCTGTATACCCAAATGCGGTTTTGCTTGTTTTGAAAATTGTGTTTATTTTTTTAATTTTAAAGCATCTAATTATTTGACTAGTTAATAGGATCATAAGATAACTAGTTCATTATTTAAGTAGTTAGTTCCATCAAAAAGTCTCTGCAAAGGCAGGATTCACCCATTGCTTTATCCAAAAATCCCCTTACTTTCTGAAATGGGATCAAAATTAAGAGACTACGGAGTTGAACATCAGTAGTCGTAAACGTCACGAGGCCGAGGTGGCCTGGTTGGTAAGGCGCTGAGCAAGATGTCGTGGGTTCGATCCCCTCCGACTGAAGGCGCCCCATGTAGTAAATGGTGACTTATGCACGTTAAATCTATCGAGTCACAAAGTCCTCCTTATTCCCGTTACAAATCAAACCTCTGGGGGTACTGATCCAGGAGATCCCTTGCTTTCTGGATTGGGATCAAAATTACAAGGCTACGGAGTTGAACATTGGTAGTCGTAAACCCAAAATCGGGTCGACTGTTCAACTCTGGTTATAAAATAAAATAAAATAACTGTGGGGATAATAGTTATCGACAATGTCAACCTTTATCTATAGAAAGGTACACCACCATAGAATCGAATTAACATGTCTTATATACTAGTGAATTGAAATTATATTTTTTAGTGGCAGATACACTATAGTACTTCCCCACCAGAATTACATCTGTGATAGAATTCGATGAACGGATACCACTCATTGCTGTTTTTGTGTGAAACCGGAAGAGCTGTATTAAGATCACCGTACTTTTTGCTAATCGTGAGAGCTGTTTAACTTCATGGTCGTGATTGCTCCTGTGATGCCATTAGCAGTCGAGTGCATGCAGGCCGACGTTGTGTGTGATCGAGACTGAGTAGCAACAGCGGGAGAAGGTGGATAATGTCGCAGTCACAAGTAGCAAATCAATTGTTCAATGTGGACCATCCATCTAAGTAGGCGTCTTCAAATCGAAGTGGGCGTTTCTGCCAAGGTAGGCGTGTTCACATCACGTCCGGATCACCAATGTGGGGATAGTAGTTATCGACAAGATCAATCTTCATCTATGGAAAGGTACCCCACCATAGAATCGAGTTAACGTGTCGTATATACTAGTGAATTGGAATTATATTTTTTTACTGGTACACTACAATATGCTAGAATGGTACGCTACAATAGTGGTACACTCCAATGGTGGTAGTTTAGTGGTACACTACAATAACTATCCAAGAATCTTCGTTTAAATATCTACGTCTTACCTTACGGCTCTTTTTTTTTTTTTTTTTTTNTTTTTTTTTTTTTTTTTTTTTTTTTTTTTTTTTTTTTTTTTTTTGTCCCTCAGTTCTTAATGAACAAAGATGCAATTCGTATCAAATTTCGAAGTTAGAAATACTGAGATCAAATTAACACAATTAGTTAATTAAACAGTTATGGTCATAGTTAAATTGGTTATTAGTTAAATAAATTTGTTTAGAGTTGTGCTGTAGAGTAAAGTGGAAATGCACGAAGAGAAATATCCTCCATTGTAAACAATAATAAAAAGCTTCTACTTTAGAAATGCAGAAGATTTGTCGTCATTACCCTAGAACAAAAAAGAATAGAAAATATATATCCTCTGACGCTGTTCCTTTTTCATATGAACCGGAATATACAGACCATTTCTCCATAAAATAAAAAAAAGAAATGCCGCTAAATTTTCATAAAGAGAAATCGCTGTTTGCGTATAAAGCACACGCATATTTATAAGGAAATCCCTCGAAAACAAAGCCGCATTTTAAAAATTGAAGTTAGACGAATAAAGGCGAATTTCTGGGTTGTCACCATTCCCTTCAGCAGAACAGAGACCCTGGAGCATTTTTTTCTCTTTTCTCTTTTTTTTAATTCTGAAAAAAAAAGAGGAAAAGAAAAATCATATCTTCTGGAAATATTGGAAAGAATGGAGAGTACAAGATATAAAAGGTTATAACTCTTCCGTAAGATAAAGAAGCTGCCATTAGATTTATGGATTTCGCATTAAAAGATTAGAGCGTTTCTTTTGCTCCGTTTTCCCTCTTTTTTTTCTCTCTCTCTCTTTAGAGAGCCCTAACTTTTCCGTTCCGAATTTTTTTTCTTCTTTTTTTTTTCAATTTTCAGAGAATGAGATGTATTAGATATTCTAGAATTGGAAATAAACTTGTACTGTTACCGAGTGTTTGAAGTAGATATTATTAGGGTATAATAAGAACTTGTAAGATATTAAGACCGTGGGAAGTATACTTCCCACCAAATTCATTAATTTGTGTCGTTAATGTCAATTGGAAGCTATTTTTTCACCTATAATTGTTGATATCAAAACATAGGGAAGAAAATTATAAGACCGTGGGAAATTATAAGATATATAAAGACCGTGGGAAACTATAAGATATATAAGGACCGTGGGGAGTATACTTCCCACCAAATTCATTAATTTGTGTCGTTAATGTCAATAGAAAGCTATTTTTCCACCTATAATTGTTAATATCGAAACATAGGGACGAAAATTATAAGACCATGGGAAATAATAAGAATTATAAATACCGTGGGAAGTATACTTCCCACAAAATTAATTTATTTGCGATGTTAATGGAAAACTATTTTTCCTCCTATCATTGTTGATATCAAAACATAGGAAAGAAAATTATAAGACGGTGGGAAATTATAAGAATTATAAAGTGGAAATGGGAAATATACTTCCCATCAAATTCATTAATATGTGTCGTTAATGTCTATGGAAAGCTATTTTTCCACCTATGATTGTTGACATCAGAAACTAGGGAAGAAAATACCAATGAATAGGGCTTTATTTGTACAATGCGTAAAAAAAATATTGGAAAAACATTGAATTGAATGAAAATATGCTCTATTTTCATTTCATCAAAATGAAATTTTTATTTGTTGGACTTCTGTTACATAATTTTGTAACATTACTTAAAACGTATCTTCTTCTTCTTTGTCAGCGCAACAGCCCCTTGCAGGCCTTGGGCTGCCTCAACAGCTGACAAATGCCAGCACCTCCTATCCATGGCAACTCCCTTCCAATTTCTAATTTTTGGGGTTTTCAGATCATGTGGTTGAGCCATCTAGTAGGGGGTCTGCCTCTGGGACGCGACCCCTCGGGGTTCTTAAAGGTGACGATTCTCATGTCGCTATTTTCAGGGGTTCATTGTTCAGAACAAGGTCCAACAAAATAAACAAAAGAAGAGTGATTAAAAAAAATAAGGTATGAAGGCAGAATGATAGCCTCAAATGTTACATGATGTAGAAATTAAAACAGATTTCCAGAAAAAAGAAATCTGGATCCAATTTTTAGTTTTATATTCATCTAGTTATCACGTATTTTTAAATATTTTTTTCTTTAATATTTTTTTCTTAAATTGACATTTATCGTAATTAGCTACAATAAACACTGGAATGATAAATCAAAGCGAAATCGATTTACTATTAGTAAATTGCCCCGTTACTCAGCTTTAATGCACATATCGATATTTGGAGATTATTAAGGCAGCCATTCACTCCAATTCATTGTTGGTCCAAATTATATAGAGTTGCAAATAGACTCGCTCAAAGGGAAGGTCTTCCACGTGAATCTCGTGATTTCTCGCGTGGCTTCACTGCCACTCGAAGCTTTGCAATATACTGAAAACGCAATGCGAGGCCCCCGACTATTAGGTAACAATACTAATACATTGGGAATTCCAGTTCTGTGTTGCAAAACGGGAAAGGATCCTCTGCTTGCCGGAGCACAAAGGGGTTTCCTGAATTTCAGAGTAATGCGATGCATAAATGCTTCCAAATCTGAATAGAGTACATATATTCCCATTAACCGTTATAACATTGAGTCCCGAGAATTTCTGATTGCTCTATAGAATGACAGTTTTGTTGCTTATAATTATTGCGAAAAAAAATCGTGTTGTTTACCAAATCGGAAAAATCGTGTTGTTTACTTATTAAAGTATATACAGTATTATTATTATATACATTATATTATATATATAGTACTATATATATAGTTATATATGTATTATTATATATATAGTACTATTATTATAAAGTAAATTTCCTAATATTTTTCATAAACTTAAATCAATTTAAGTTTATGAAAAAAATTAGGAAATTTACTATTATTAATTTACTATATGTATTTTTTTTATCTACTGTATAATAATTTAATTGTGAATTCCATTAAAATAGAAACGAGCTCTAGGTTTATATTTATAAATTTATTATATTAGAAATAAGCTTTTAATCTGTTTTTATGAGATTCAATCATTTGAAATTAGATCTTAGTCAATACTTACGAATTTTATTAAATTTGACTTGTAATCTTCGTTTATGCATTTTATTAAATTAGAAACTACATTTTAAGGCATTTTATTAAATACGAAATTTTAATTTAATCAATACTTATAAACTTAATTAAATTTGAATTTGCTTTCTATCTAGATTTATGAAATTTAATGAATTAGTAATCACCTTGAAATTTCTATATTTAGGAATTTTATTAAATTAGAACTTGTCTTTTAATCTATAATTATGAATTTCAAAAATTGGCTTCTGAAATATATTTAGAAATTTTATTAAATTAAAAATTAGTATTTCATCTATATTTTAATAATTTTGTTAAATTAGGATCTAACTTTTAGTCTATTACAAATATTATTAAATATGTTACGAAGTAAGCAATTAGCAACTCAATAAAATATGAATTAATCTAAAAATTCTTTTTTTTTCCAAATTTCATTTATTAAAAAAGCGGCAGGACAATTTAATTTACTGACTGGCGTATTTCTTTTGAATTGTATTAAAATTTATGCACCTATTTTATTGGTATTTTAGACATTTCTATAAATATAAATTAACTCAAACACAATATTAAATAAAATTTGTATCTAGCTTCCTAGCGAAAATGCCCATAAAAGTTACATAAACCTGCATCTTTATCCTAAATTTCTCTTCCCGAAGTGAAACTTACGAAGAGACCCGCCATCTGGAAAAGTTGCGCCAAGAAATCATTAAAACTCACGGAAGATGTCACATCAAAATCTTTCTACCCCGTCACAGCCACTTTATTAAGAACAATATGCTACTTCTGCCTCGGGCCAACTTTGGAGGCAGAAATTGCCTTTAAGGTTGCACCCATAAAGTTGACCTTACCCTCGACAAATTGGCAGGCATGGTCGTTATGTGCCCTTCCCCCCATAATGTCCGGACCTTAATGGCCAGTATGTAAATTTTAATGTCTCCTGTCGTAATGAATGTTCCTGGCTTTCTCCATCAATGTCCCCTATTTTGATACGCGTTTCGGTGTCGTTTATTATGTATTTGGCGGATTAGTTCCGATACTGATTACAATTAAAGATATTGCCTCCAAAACTATTTGCCCTATCAGAGACACTATCGAATCATTAATTCTGGTCAGAATAGACCATTACCGGGTTGATTTGTTGGAACGCAAACTGTTACCTTATTGATTTAGATAAAATGTATACACTTTTAAGTGATGTTTTCAGGGCATGACCGTTAAACTTATTCACAGTTAAATTCCGATTATAGATGAAATACGGTAGCTAGCAAATTCTACCGTATTAAGGCACGGGTAAGCAAATTCTGCAGATAATCCACAGAATTGACAAAAAAAACATGACTTGCATGGGCTTATTTATATTATAGACCTAAAACCAAAAGTCAAGCTCAAAGGTGCCAACTATTACGATTTATCCTATCATTGCGATTCGACTCAAAACCAAAATAATCACAATTACAATAAAATACATAAACAAATAAATCTAGATTAAATAAAAGACGTAGACAAGAAATAATTATATTTTATCAAATTCTATATTAGACTTGACACTGGATTTATTTAACCCCTTGGGGACGGGTGATTCAGAAAAGCATTCGCACAAAATCAGAATCAAGCTGTAATTAAATACGAAACGGTAACTCAAATGTAGTCGTTGCTAATCTGACAGACTTACTTTGCTTTTACTTTAATTATTGTTCGTTTAATCATATATATAATTCAAAGTATAACTAAATAGTTTTATTTTGAACAAAGTAATGGTGAATTAAATAAATCAAACAATTATAACTCCGCCCACAAATAAACTGCTGAAGAATTACTTTGATTACCAGTTTTATCTCTTTTTACCCTGATTGATACGGTTTTATGCTGGCACGTATTTGTGACAGTCTGCGCGAAAGGGTAAATATTCTATGAAGAAACTGAAATCAACTTTAGCCAGCAATATTCATAATATTGACACGCCATTTCTTTAATAAACATCCAGATGGCGCTGAGATCGTAGGTCAGGTGGTTATGTATCAGTGGCCTTCTTCTTCTTGAGTTGAGAGTATCCCATTTTCGTTATCTTCTTAGGACCATTACAATTAACTAACCATTACGATTCATTCATAATTATTACGATTTCATACTCAAGGCTAAGGTCTTACAGTATAGAGTAATAAATTTATGGTTCTTGTGAGTTGGTTACCTGCAAGGGACGTCCTCGTGGTTTCGTATCCTGATTGGCTGTTGAAGCATGACATTTATTTCATATCCTATGTTAGTTAATGTTAAGTCCTTTCATTTTTATCTCGTGCCATTCTAGCCCGTCAAATATGAATTCTCTTAAGTCACACATTCTATATTCTTTCACAAAGCCAGATTTGATTTAATTGTTACTTAACACTGAGGAAGACAGGAAGCCGTGTATAAGATAATCAAACTACTTGTGCAACAAAGTTGCCAGAGACGCAAAACAAAAATAATCACGATTACAATGAAATACATAAACAAATAATAAATCTAGATTAAATAAAAGACTTAGACAAGAAAGAATTATATTTTACCCTTGCTTAGTAAACAGTTCTTTTAGTATCCTAACTTCTAACCATTTTCTGGTTAAAAAAGTCACTGCCATTGAAAATCTCGCCAAATACGAGGTACATGGAAGAAACTGAATCACCATATAATGCTAAAACTACCATACTTAGTGATTGCAATGAAAAGTTCTTCATTTATATTTTAACTTTCTGGGGAATCCCCATGTAGTTCTAAAATCATTATTCTTTTTCATTATAATTAAAATTCAAATCAATATTTTAACTTACTCAAAAATATTAATGACTTAGTACTATTTTTGAA
Source organism: Parasteatoda tepidariorum (assembly GCF_043381705.1). Taxonomy (NCBI): domain Eukaryota; kingdom Metazoa; phylum Arthropoda; class Arachnida; order Araneae; family Theridiidae; genus Parasteatoda; species Parasteatoda tepidariorum. Next base: position 75,196,165 of record NC_092213.1, on the reverse strand, counting down.
TCATAAAATTTGTTTTGTGTGCAACAAGGAATAAATAATTTATTATTTATTTTTTGTTATTTTTAATGATTTTTTGACACCTAAAAGAAATTTATTTTACATCGCTTAGAAATGGAATAACTTTTCGACTATGCCACTCAGTTAAATTTGTTTTAAAAGTTTAAAATAATCTTCTGACGACAAGATTATCTAGAAGAATTTAATAACACCTCCGAAAGCTATTTTTTTCAATTCTTTATTCATAAAGCAATCATAAAATAAAACATAAAAATAGTCAAATATTTGTTTTTTTCTTTATTTGCCTTTTCTTCAGAAAAGTAATGTCAGTACATTTTTTTCATCTTCTTTTCTAATAAAAACTATAAAAAAAAATTCTGAATCATCCCTTTGAATTAAAAAATGTATATAAAGTAATATATTTCGAACAAAAGGGGGTAGTGGAAGAAAAAAAAATTGTTAATAGAGCAATCGTAAGCTTCGAAAGGAAAGTTTAAACGAAATCAAGTAAATTGCAAAATCAGGAACCAGACGAGCTAATAGAGGCATGCAGCGTACGAAATTGCAAAAACGAAATAAGGTGAGTTAGAAAACGAATTGCCGATGTAAAAAGTCACTCTCTTTTTCAAATGATTTAAATTTTTCAACCATTAACGCCCAACGGCCTTTGCTCACGAAAATACAATTTCTCAGAAAAGAAATTGAATTTATTCTCTTTAGATTTTCTTTTTTTCATTTTTAACCCTTTTATTTATTTCTTCAACACTTTATTACTCGCTATATTTTTCAGGATATGTCAAATGGCAATTCAATTGCAATGGGGGGAAAAAGTCGTGGAAATTGTAAAAAGTTTAGAAATACAAATGAAATATTATAAGTTTCAGATAAAATTTATTTAAATTGGAAATGAAAATTTAATACGTTTCAATATTAAATATGCGAAACAGTTTTCTTTTAATAATGAATGCAGGTTTCAAAGTAATACCAATGTTTATATAATTTCAACACATGATTATTAGAAGATTGAAATGTATAATGTATTGTTACATTATGTATTATCATTATTCATTCTAACATTTGGTGATAGGACGTATGTATTATTACATTATACAGTCCCTTTCTAAATTATAAGACGCACTATAAGATTCTATGTAAAATCTTAATTATCAGGTGTTACTATACAGCTTTTTAGTTTATACGCGACTGAAACCGGTTTGTACTTGTTTACGTTCGTGTATCAATTGGTTAACATTGTAATGCAATACGTTAAAAATAAATACAAATAGGAAGTATGTACAAAATTCCCCAAATAAAAATCCATTACACGTATGCTTAAATATAAAAGTATTGCATATAAACTCGTGCAAAACATGTAATTACTAAAAAACTACAACGCGTCAAATAATTTGGTCTAATTATTATAATATAATAACTGATCTAACAAATGTTCTAATTTATACAATAAATCGTCTGATATATCCAATCGTCAAATTTGAGGCCGTGATAGCCTGGTCGGTAGGGCGCTGGGCCCATATGCAAGAGGTCGTGGGTTCGATCCCCGCCGGCCGAAGACTCCCCGTGTAGTAAATGGTGACTGATGCACGTTAAATCTGTCGAGTCTCAAAGTCCTCCATGTTCCCACAACAAATCAATACCTCTGGGGGTACTGATCCAGGAGTTTCCTTGTCTTCTGGATTGGTTCAAAATTACAAGGCTACGGAGTTGAACGTAAGTATTCGTAAACCCATGAAATTGGGTCGGCTGTTCAACGACGGTTATAAAATAAAATAAAATCGTCAAATTTGAGCCGCGATGGCTCAGGGGATCGAGCGTTCGCCAATGAGGTGAACCGGGTTCGAATTGCCGTCAGGCTAACCGTGGAAGGTTCTCGCGATCTTCCTCTCCATGTACCGCAAATGCGGGTTAGCTCCATCAAAGAGTCCTCCACGAAGGCAAACTTCTCCTAATACTTGAACCAGGAGTTCCCTTGTCTTCTGGATAGGGTTCAAAATTACAAGACTACGTAGTTGAACATTAGTAGTCGTAAACCCATAAAACTGTTTCGGCTGTTCAACGACGGTTATGAAAATGAAATAAAATCGTCAAATTTAACCAATTGATGCACGAACTGAAAGAAGTACAAACCAGTCTCATCCNCATAATTCTATATATATGTATATAATATATATAATATCAGGACTACATCCCTGTTATCATTGTTGTATTCAACTTTAATAATGCAGTCATGAGCCATAATACGTTATAAATAGGTTTATTTAAAGGTAGGCTGGTGGTTATAACAGTTCACATCCCCACTCCACAAGGGAGGGGGTGTGTAAAAACTACGGATGGTTCCGGCAGATCTGTTATGGAACGCGTTAATCAGCAAGAGACATGCGAAAGCCATCGGTCCCGCATTAAATACTAACAGAGAATGATGTAAACCGGTTCCAGTCGTACATACCTTATAACTCTACGCATTATGGAAAATCATTTAATGCTTCCTAATATGGTAGTGAAAGCGGGACAAGATTCTAAAAATAACTCCTCCTTTGAAATATAAATTTAATTGTAATTCAATGGTATGTTTTCATCCTTGAAGTCCCAAAATAGAATTTCTATACCAAAGACATTTTATGAAAACGAAGGAGTTTTAATGTTTTATTAATCCAAATGTATTTATAATTTTTGTTATATATATATTAGTATAGTATAGTTTAGTATAGTAGAAAAAGTGCACGTTAAATTTGTCTAGACTTTAACTTTATAGAACAACATAAATATGGTTCGTCTAATTTACCAAAATCCGTCCTTTAACTAGATACATATATATGACTACAATAGTCAGCTTGATGTTTTCTTTGGGAGGCAAAAGTGCCCGAAAAAAAATCAAGCTTTCAAACATGATAAGCAAGAAGAGAAGAAAGAAGAAAAAAAAACAGGAAAATTTTCCTTTTTTTTCCAAAGGTAACAGCATAAGAAAAGCAAACATCGAAACTGAAATCGAAGGGCAGAAGGGTAAAATAATAATTCCCCTTCAGAGTTATCCGTTTATTCCAAATTCTATCGGGAATAGGAAGAAATCCTTCTGAAGAGTTGGAGATAACTTCTTTTTCTCTGAGAGTTTATTTAAGCCCTAACGTTTTCTCATCTTTAACGAGACTGCACACATAACTAGAAGATATTCCGGGAGAAAATTCCAGTAACGAGCTTTAACCTGGTTAAAGAAAGGGAAAAAGGTAATGGCTTAATGATGGATAGCGGACTCCATATTGCACTGAAGTTATTATATTCCGTAGAATAAGTCCCATCTTAAAACTATTGATGGTAAAGGGATAGATTTAACCAATCCATCAAAAATGATTCATATTTCTGCCTTTTGAAGTCCAGAAAATGGAACTGCACAAAAGGTTTTTCTGATGTAATATTTCTAAATGCATTCTCTTATGATGAACTAATGGAATTTTGGTATTTGTATGTGATTCGATATTTATTAAAAAGAAAGAATTTTATATTCTATTGTCAGTGGTAGCTGATCAACGTAGTAGATATACGGCATTCGGTTTTAAGTTAAGGGGGGACCACACCCTGAAATGGTAAAATATTAACATTTTTCTTTAATTTTTTTTAAGTAATAGAGACAATGCAGAGACTCCTTGTTTTTTTTATCTTATTTAGCTACAATTTAAGTCTATTTTACAAATTTTTCTTTCACAGAATAATAAAAAAATAAGTTGGTGGCAGCTCCGTGTGTGGCTGGTCATCAAAAGGTAGCACCTCACTGGCCTCACAAGTTTAGAAGTCCTGAAACATAGGAAAATGATTTTGTTTAGATTTTCTAAAACATAAAGACATTGTCTGAAAAGTAGCATAGCGGTTTTTTGATATTCATAAAATTACCAAAATGGCGGCAACTTAAATAAAAAAAGTTAAGTTTTTCATTAAAAAAATGTTCATTAAAATACTAATATAAAATCGAAATATAAACATATCAAAAAAATCCTATGCTACTTTCTAAAGAATATATTTTTACGTAATTCAAAATAAAGAATAGCTTATTTCGTTTTATAGATCATGAGAAAAACGTTAGGCCAGGTCAAAAAACAGCGTTTAAAGAAAAACGCGTTTAAAGTTTTGACTTAAGGTAGGGGAAAACGTTTAATTTCATATATATAATGGTCGATAAATGAAATGCCTACAATAAGTATACAGTCAACTGAATGAATGAGACACAAAAAGAATGTCACGCCTCCTAATCCGGCCGAACGGGCCTTTCTACCTGCTTAGCGACGACTCTATTTTCCGATATAACTTCCAAACGAAGTTAGGTACCGAGAATTCGTTTTAGACAGACATTAGGTACAAAGATTCGAAAAATGCAATAAAAATTTTTTCGAATTTTTGAAATATTCAGGGTATATACTAATATTCAGAATTCATATTTATATTGAAACCACCGTCAAGCCAGCAATTATACGTTAATAATAAAAGGAATATAAAAATACTTTAAATTATTATTGTGTAAATACATTAAAAATGCCTGCTGGTGAAAATGAAAAGAAAAGCAGCAGTGGTCGCCATAGCAACGCATGCAATGACGACGCATGCGCACTGTTTACCATTACTCTTGAACATAGTTGAAAAATGTGAGGACGCCATGAAATCCAAAACAAAAAACATTTTGCCAATGGGTAAAAAACTTCGTTTTATTTAGGAAAACTTGTGCAGTGAATTGGTTACATTTTCCAGTGAAAGACGTAAACTGTAAATATTTTCTGTCCAGTTATACGTTTCGAACTCAGTAATTGTAATCTTTTGTGATCTTCCTTTTTTTGTTACGCTTATTTTATAATATTCTTTCCATACCTTGATTTTGTAACGTACAGTGCACTCACGATTATCCGGGTTAATCACCGCACGGACAATCGAAAAACACGGATAATCCGAAAACTCATTTTATTAAAGAAAAAATCAATATCAATTTAAAAATATAAAAATTACTGACATTTGCTTGCTGTATAACATCAAACTAGGAATTTTCCTTTTAAAAAAATGTGTAATGCGCCATATATTGTCGCATATTTTACGAACCGCATTAATGTCACCGTAATCAAATACTCCCATATAAACTAATAAAGTTTCCACAGAGCAGCAGAATGAGAAATTGTATTTCCCTCATTTACTACATCTTCTGCATCAGTTACTATCATCATTATTTGATTTAACAACATAACGATGTCTTCATCAGTCAAATACTGGAAGACAGGCTCACATGCATCACTTTGAAACCAATCTTCTAAATTTTCTTCATCAAGAATTTCGAAACCTTTGATTTCTTTTGCTTGTTCAAGAATACTATTATCATATTCTTCTTAGAGATCTGAAGAAGATTGTTTAACAAGAGGTATCATCTTTCTGCATGATCGAGATAACGTAGACGATTTTACCATTAACCATGCTTCTGATATTCCATATACTGCAATCCAATAACGAATATTGTTTCCAAAAATTTGGTAGTGTTATAACTTCATGAATCAAATTTTTTTAATCTTGAAAATGTTTCTCTTTAAATTTTTTGATGACTCCGGAATGAGCACGGATAATCCGCAAACCGAATAATCCGCGCACGGATAATCGAGAGTGTACTGTATTTTGCGTTTGGAGTATATCAGTTTTTGTTCTTGTGCTATGAAATCCAAAATTCAATTCAACTACGCGTATTAAAATACTGAATACTGAACTCTCATTTATACTGCTCACGAAATCAATCAGCTGAGCGTATTAAAATAATTATGGAATTTTAATTTCTCGTTTATTCTTATTAAATCTTACTCATAGCTAAACGTATTGAATTACTTATAAAATGTGAAATTATATATCAGATATGCGTATTAAAATAATTATGGTACTGTGAACTCTCATTTATACTGCTCACGAGATCACTCAGCTGAGCGTATTAAAATAATTATGGAATTTTAATTTCTCGTTTATTCTTATGAAACGTTACTCTTAGCTAAACGTATTGAATTACTCATAGAATATAAAACTCTCGTTTATAATGCTAACATAATATCAAACTCCACTCAGATATGCATATTAAAATATTGTGAACTCTCATTTATTACTGCTCACGAAATCACTCAGCTGAGCGTATTAAAATAATTATGGAATTTTAATCTCTCGTTTATTCTTATGAAATGTTACTCTTAGCTAAACGTATTGAATTACTCAATGAAACTCTTGTTTTCGTTAATGCTAACGAAATATCAAACTCCACTCAGATATGCGTATTAAAACAATTATAATATTGTGAACTCTCATTTATACTACTCACGAAATCATTCAGCTGAGCGTTTTAAAATAATTATGGAATTTTAATCTCTCGTTTATTCTTATGAAACGTTACTCTTAGCTAAACGTATTGAATTACTCATAGAATGTGAAACTCTCGTTTATAATGATAACGAAATATCAAACTCCACTCAGATATGCATATTAAAATAATTATAGTATTGTGAACTTTCATTTATTACTGCTCACGAAATCACTCAGCTGAGGGCATTAAAATAATTATGAAATTTTAACCTCTCGTTTATTCTGCTCACAAAATGTTACACTCAACTAAGCGTATTGAATTACTCTTAGAATGTTCAACTCTCCTTTATAATACTCGCGAAATATTACACTCCACTCAGATAGGCGCATTAAAATAATTATCGAATACTAAACTCTCGTTTATGCTACTCAATTATGCAATATAAAATAATTATCGAGCATCAAATTTCTTAAATGTCACACTCAGCTGCACCTATTGAAAAACTTAAGAAGCTTCGTGCTCGCCTAAATAATATTAAAATACTCGATTAAACTCCAATTCCTTAATCATATGTATAAAATAACGTGTTATTTAAAGCTTTTATCCAATTAATCGTGTTTAAATTAACTTTATTGGAAACAAATTATAATGCGTATGTAGGTGTTATATTTTTTTAGAACATTTGAGTCTATATATTGTGAATTTTAAGTCAACTAAAATTAACTCTGGATCAATTTGAAAGCAAAATAAATTAAGCTATTTAGCTTATAAAACACCATTTCCAAACTCTTCTTGTCAAAATAGTTGGAATGGAAAATTTTTCCTCCCCCGCATATTCGAACAAATTATTCCACGGGGGATGTCAGAAATTCATTTTCGAAAAAGTGCCCGAATATTAAAAGATGGAAAGAGAAAGCTGCTGACATTTTAATTAGGCTTTGATCTCATTTTTAATTAAAAACCTTATCCTCGCTACAAGTTCTCATCGCAAAAGGTAAATTTATGAAAAGTGGGCGAAAGCGGGAGAGAAAAAAAAATCCTGGACAACTTCGACACATGTGACGAAAATGAAACGCTCAACTTAGGAAAAAGATAGTGACATGTCCTTCTTATTGATCTAATTGAAAGCTTGGCTTCGTTTCGTCGCATTTTTTTCTCATTTATAAATTTGATTTTTCCAGCTGCGATAAAATAAATCAAGTCTCCAGCACCCAACTAAGATGTTGTCAAATTATTGAGTCAGGCGAAAGAATTAAAGAACTTAATTACTTAATCTCTGTCTTGTCCGATTTTTTTTGAGATTATTTTTTTTTAAATAAAAATTGAGACTAATCTCTAATTTATACACTGTTGGTAGTTATTAAAATGTAGTAAAAAATACTATCTTTCGGGTAAACAGATTATGTGAACATGTTTCGCTCGTTTTTAAGCCTTCAGAAGAAAAAAAATCTGCTTCTTACGCTTTGTTTTTTTATTTCTTTTTTCCTGCAAAATCGATTAATGAGCTGTTAGCTTTTCGCTTGTTTTCATACTTACATTATTAAACTTTGGAAGTATCTAGAAGTTTAATTTAAACGCTTTAAGAACACTCTCAGAGCTGAAATAAGTTTTTAAATCAACAACTATGGTATTAAATATTGAGACTTAGTTGAAATTGAGGAAAGCTGACCTTAAAAAAAAAGGGTGCAAGGTTTTTTTTAATGCTTTATAACCATTAATGTTCTTAAATATTGAAATTATGAATTCCAACTCAAAGAAGAATAACATAATGAAAAATTTAATTGTTATAGTAAAATCTATTAATGTGTTGTTAGTTATACGCTCATTATTAAATTTGCATTATTAAACTTAAAAAATATTTAAAATTTTTGTTGAAACTCTTACTCTATTAAGAAAACTTTTAAAGCTGAAATAAGGTTTTAAAGCAATAGCTATCTTTATTAAAAATCTTGACTTCATTAAAACTGACAAAAGTTGTGGAATTAAAAAATTTTTGTATAGGATGAAGAAAATCATAAATTCTAGCTAAATGAAAAATAAAATTATGGGGAATCGAATCATAGAGTGTTTTTTTTTCTTTCTTAAAAGGACAAATAATATTCTAAAATAAAATAAATGAATAAAATAATTAAATAAATTTTTGGGGTGAAACAAATCCCTGTTACTTTCCCAGTGGGTTACTTCCACCAAAAAATCCACCTCGAAGGCAAATTTTTCCCAATACTTGATCCAAGAGTTCCCTCGTCTTCTGGATTGGGTTCAAAATTACAAGGCTGCGGAGTTGAATATTAATAGTCGTAAACCCAAATTTTGATTGGCTGTTCTATGACGGTTATAAAATAAAATAAAAAAAATACGAGTACATTAAAAATTTTAAATAAACTAGATTTTTGTATCGTAATTTTATAAAAGAAATGCAGAAAAACAAGTGACAAATGGTGTAGAATATAAAATAACATGCAATATATCATGTATGTTCTTTTTTAACAACATAGTGCCGTTTTTTATTGCATTCAATAATTTTTTGCACACGTTTTCATATTTCTTTATATGCAAATTAATTCAATCCCAATGTCATTAGTTTGGCATTAAAATCAAGACAAGCGAGGGAGTCATTTCTCACTGAAATTGGCGAGGTGGGGGTGTAGGTAGAGGAAGAGTAGAACACATCAGCAATTAAATCGACTGGTCCCTATATCTATTGGAATAATAATTTGGAAGAGCTTTTTGATGACTTTCCTATTATTCATTCGCGAAAATCGGTTTTTAATTACACCCTACCCCACATCCCTCACCCCCCATGCTCCTAAAAGCAAACATTCGACACGTAGAAAAGAATCTTTCCGCATTCTTAAACTCGGGGCAAGTTCTTGTATCGGAAAATATTCTTATGTGTTTTCAAATAAACCAAGTAATTCGTATGTCGGTTCATTATATGAATATTTTTGGCTATCAAAATTACTGGTTTTCGCTCAGAGCACAATGCTAATGACCTCACTAGCAGTTGCGTGTACCTTTATTTATTTTTAGCGCTTTTTAAAGTGGACACTATTCCGGCGGGAAAATATTCTCATGACAAATTTTGTATCTCCTCCATTGGTGATTTAAAATATAGAAGTAAATTTAGGTAAGCACAGAATAAACCATTCCCAACAAAATTTTTGATGGTTTTTCATTGATGGATCAACCTAATCTTGATGGTAACCATTAATAATTCCATCATGAACCATTATATTTTTTTTAGTAACCAACCTAAGTAACCATCACCTCAATGTAGGAATTTGGACTGATTTATGAGGGTCCAACATAAGAATAGCAACTTGTTTTGATGGTTTGTTCATCTTGAACCAACAAGAAATCCCATTAAACCATCGTGGAGATGTATTGCTGGAACCATCATGGATCATCATGGATTGTTGGTCCATGAGAGTCAAACTTCCCTTGATGGTTAACCATCATAGTATTAAAGTAGCGTTTTCCAACATTTTAATGATGGAAGTTTGGTGGCATATCAAAAACACACAATGGATGAATACATAATGGAAAATGTTGGATGATGGTGACCATCAAAGAATGTTGGCCATGATGAATCTCACTGGAAACCAACATAAACCATCAAAAATTTTTGATGGGACCATCAGGAATTTTGACTTGAGTCAAAGAAGTTTCAAAAGCTTGATTTAGAAAAAAAGAAAAAAAAATGATCAAAATGCAGACAATTATTGTAAGGTTACTTCCTTAGTAGGTTACTTCCTTAGTAAGTTACTTCCTAAGTAGCCCTTCAATGATTTCTTTGAATTTCGATATTTTTGAGGAAATAAAATTTCTGCATTTAAGACGTCATGTTTTCATCTTGGTTTAAATTTCAAATTAAAAATGCTTGCGATACAGAATTTGCCAGGAAGCGCTTCTCCCGCGCGAGAGAGCATTGTTTAAAGTTTTGCCACTAGACTTAAAGTCATATATCAATTTAACTGATTCGTATCACTATTCAAATAACCCGAATCATTGATTTGAATCACCGATTAAATCTTCAACTCTACGAAACAATTCCATAAAGTCTCGAGAGTGCAGAAATGGTTCTTTTCTGCATAAGCTTGAAACCGTCACCCTGTTACACTAGATTAAAAGCCAACATGAGATACCTTAGAGTAGACGGAGACTAATCGAATGTTCCTCTCGATTAATAAGGGGGCGAAAATAGAAAAAGGGGGTCGATCGACCGGTGTCAACGTTTCCCGATTGTATTTTAGCGTGCCCACTCCCATTCCCGATCCGGGAAAAATAAAATTCCGGGTATTTTTAATTAAAAACCAATCTTTTGGATTACATGTCTATCCAGCTGATAGATGAACGATTGGGGCTCGTAATATAGAAAGGTCACTATAAAAACAGTATTGGTTCATTATATTTATACAGCATATTTCTATTTGCAAATAGTTAGAACGTGAGCGAAATTTAACAAATCGTGTTGTCTAATTTAAACTATTCCCACTATTTTTATGTGCCGTGTGAAACAGTCCAATTTGATTCATCTTTTTTTATTCTGGAATTTGGTTTTCAATATTCTTCTGATATCTTAATTCTGGAAATCGGTCTTGAATAATCAGTCGATTATTCTTTACTTCAGAAATTTATTTCTTTTTCTTGATTTGGTCTTGAATATTTGGTCCTTCTTTTACTCTATTCTGTAAATACTTATTTGATTCTTTTTTCATTTCTAATTTTCAATATTCATTTTTCTTGAGTACTCATTTGATTTTTCTTTGTTTTGATTCTGTAATTTAAACTTGAGTGTTTATTTGATTTTTCAATTCTGAAAAATGGTTTTGAACATTTATTTCATTGTGCGCAGCGTTCTTAAAGGGTGCTATTTTAGATTTTCGTTTTTTAAAAGCCCTTAGAGGTGCTTTTTTTCATGTGGGTTTTTGTAAAAAGTTCTTAATTTTCCCTTTTCGAAAATGTGATTTTTTTTTCTTTACAATGTCGATTTTCTCCCCGTGTATTATGTAAAAGCGTGCTTTTCATATTGTTCTTTTCAACGTTTTCAAAATTCATTCAACCACAATCTAATTCGGCGTACCATCGGTCGTTAGAGTATGAAAGCACCAATCATTTTACATGCTTGATGAAATACTTACAAGTTCGCATGTGCATCTACTGAGCTGGGTTCGGTGAGATTCTTGCACTCTCATGTGCACCTCTGCTGCATTTTGCAAGATATTCTCAATTTTAGACTTCATTTTCCACCCTCTGATATTGAACCAAAAAATCTCTCGATCATTTTATAATGGTTAATATAATCAAGAAAAGAGTTCTTTGTCAGAAACTAGTTATTTTATCATGATCAAGTAAAGTCTTCGAAAATCATTTTGTAAATGTATGTAGTACTTAAAAAGTGCTTTTTTTTATCGTGTCCATGGACAATTAAATGGCCTCGTGTGCCTTCAAAACTGCATCCGCTAGCTCCAATACATCATTACTGTAGAGGATCTCACAAAGTTCTGAAGCCAGTGGCACCATACCCAGTTGTAAAACCTATGGTGTAAGGGCTGGGCATTCGAAAATGTGATCTGGGGTAAGTTGGATATCGGTACAGTTCTAGCAGGGAATATAAGTTCTTATTTTGTCGGGAAGAATTTTCATCCCTAAAAAGTGCTTAAATGGTGCTTATTTTTTGTTGTAAGATTTTGCTATGGTATTTGGTTTTTATTTATTTCAACTTAAATATTGAACATTCATTTGTAGTTCCACTATTTGCGAATAAACATACTAAATAACAATGTTTTTATTCGGTAAATGCCCTGCGTATCAACTTCAAGGAAAGTTATGGTTATACTTAGCCATAACTCGCGTGTTACAAAACATGTTTTATACTTAAAATAAAAGCAAATGTTTTTAAGAGTAAATAAATAAAACAACCTCTATTCTTTAGCCAAAATTTATTCAAAATTCTATTAAAAATACTAGTCTGAATTGCCTCCTTCAATTTTATTATTCAAGCATCTCACGAAATCCAATTCGTTGTCTTCTTTTTTCGCTGCTTAAGAAACTAAAGGAACACGCTACCTACGCAAATTGTGAAACGGTAGCATAGAAAGGCATTTCCCACCATAGGAATAATAATATCACGTGGTTAGGGCACGATATCTTCACGTCGACACCAGCAAGCATACACCCCCCAAATGGACGGGACGAGAAATTGAGTCTTTAAATATTAACGGCCTCCATCCCGCGCGGAATAATTCCCGGAAGTATAATGTTCTGGGGAGGTTTCAGGTAAGACACACACTTTCTCACTGTAGCCGTAACGTGACTTATTCCGTTGGCGAAAATCTCTTAGAGTTTTCTCTAAGATAACGCCAATATAAACACTGGCGTGTGAAGCTGGATATTTTTCGTTGGCCCAACGTCTTCGTGGGTCTTAAAATGATTTTTAGTGGGGTATTTTATCATTTATAGCTTAAATAGGAGTCATAGAACTTAAAGCACGTTTATTGTGTCGGGCGCATTTGTTATGGCGCGTTAGCAGTTGCCACTAAAAAGTATATAACTGTAGCATAAAATCGGAAAATGGGTATTTTTATACTACGAAATGTATTAAATATATCGTTATTGGAATGTTTTTATATATATTCCATAATTTCGAAATTTTTTTATCGATAGATTAAAGCGGGGTTCTTAGGTTTTATTTATTTAATTAATTGTAAATTATCTCAGTTTTTTCTCCGTGATGAGCATTTGATGTAAGTTTAACTACGTAAATGCCGAATTTCTGAATTATCATTTGATTTAAACTGTCATTCACGTGGAATTCTATTTTTAGGAATTGTCACACTTATCTGTTTTTAGAAGAAGCGAAAAGTAGAAAAATTATGTGGAAAATTTTAAATTTATCCATTCTTATAAAAATAAAACTTGAAAAAATAGAAAAATTTATAGATTTCTAAGGAAGTAAAGAACAGAGATAATAGGTTTCGTGTTTTATGCGTTTATTTTTGTAATATATTTTGTTTTCTTTTCGTTAAAATTTGGTTTTAGTTGAATTCCTTAAATGTGTAATTTGTGTAGTATCATTATTTTTTTGATTAAAGCAGTCGACTTTCGTGTATGTATGATTCTATTATTGGGAACCGCCATAATTATTTTTTTATTTTTAGAATAAGTCAGAAATAGAAATGTGAAATAGGAAATTGTATGCATTATTATTAGAAACAGAAAAGAAAATAGAAGACTGTATCAAAATTGAAGAACATGTTTTGTGCTTTTTTTTTTCATGTGTAATTGGTTTATATTTTATATAAAATTTGGTTTATGAATTTTCCCAATTATTTCAATAAAATGTGAGGCGCTCGTAAAAGTCTATTTTTGGAAAAATAGAAATATGAAATAAAAACTTTCAAAGGTCATACTTACCAAAGGTCGATCTGGAGCTCTGAAACAAATACTGATTTTGTCTAATTGTGAAAATTGATTCTTAATTTTGAGATTTTATAAAAATCATGAAAACCTCTGGTCAGTCTTTGGAATCGAATTCTTTCCGGAAACGTCTGCGGGAAAATAAGATTTTGTTCTTAAAAAGAAAGATAAATCATGTTTTTAAATCTGTTGTTTTTGTAAAATTATGAATTTACTTAGTGTCCGATAGACTACATATTTCAAAGGGAAAATATAGTAAATGGACCATTTTTAAAGTGATAGATATTGTAGTTTACGCACGCAGAATTTTCCTAAATATACCCCTAACTCATGCATTGGTAGAAAAAAGTAATTATCTGCCCTATTTTCTAAAATATACCCAAAAATTGAAACAACTGGCTGCAAATCCTTTAATAAACAAATTGGAAATGAAACAGGTTTGCTAACAAGTTTATCTTTCTTCCGTGCTAGCTCTTAAAACTTAAATGAGTTATCATTTTACAATTATGATATTGAAAAGTTATTAAGTTAAGTAAAAGTTTTATTTATCTATAAATATTTAATTTTTTTTTAACTGTCATTACTAATTGAATGATTTTGTTTTCAGGGAGATGCAATTACAATAGAACCATCGAACATTCCTCAGTGTGTATCCAAAGGAAAGTCAGAAGTAAGTTTCTGTTCTAAAAAAATTTTGTTACTGCTGTTGTTGTTTCTAATGCTACTTGCCAATACCAGCAAGCCTGCTTAGTGAAAGCAAGGGAATTTAAGGCAGAGCTGGCGTTTCTTATCTTTCAGTGGCGCCACCTATTGCCACGAATATGACTTCAGCCACACACTCGCCACAGCTTGTTTATAGGGTGGACCCATTCATACATCCATTCATTCATCAACGAATCGTAATTTTGACCTGAACCAGCGAACAACAATCTCCAATTCAATGCCACCAGAGATATAATTTGTTATAGAAACATAGAGGACTTTGTGATCCAACTGATTTAACGTGCATCAGTTACCATTTACTACATGGGAAAACTTCGAAAACACGGGGAAATAGCAAATTTTTAAAATGTTACTTAACCTGTTTTTTTTAGCCAATAAATTTGCGAAATTTTAAGAAGTTAATCAAATTTCTCCTCCATTAAAGTCTATAATTGTATAAAGTATAAAGAAATATTTTAAAGGAGTTCATTTTTTTTTTTTTAAGTTTTACGAATGTTTTTATTATATGTTATGTAACTTTTACAAAATTAAGTTGCACAAGCAAACGTTATATCGCCTCTATATAATTTTCACGAAATCGAAAATGCTGATTTTTATACAATGTAAAAACTCCATTAAATTGGTTATCTGCATTTCGTGATGTTTTTTTTTTTCTTCATCCACATAAAAAGCTTTAGGTTCTATATTTTCTTAATTAAGTTCGCACGGTCAACGCCTGTGGAAACAAATTAACTGATTGGTGCTTCCGAAAAATATAGCTCGACCGTGATGAATAAAAAAAAAAAAATTGGGGGGAAAAGAAAAATCTTTTCTTTTTAAAAAAGAAGAAGAGAGGGAAAAAAAGCAACTGAAAAAGCACTCATCTTAAGCAAGTATCGATCACTGGCGAACTGATTAACATGCATTACAGCATCGGGTGTCCGGAGTTTAATTTTTTTTCTACTCTTCCAATATCGCGTGGCAACGTAGAATCATAACAGATATAGGCTAAGTGAAGGGGTGTTGTTCTAACTCTCTTCGAATTTTTATTCCTTTTTTTGGGCAGCTTAATATTTTATTAATCGTTTTCATTTTAGTAAAAGGGCTTTTTGAAAAGGGAGTTGAAAATTCGTTGGAGTGGGCTTTTAAGAACGAAATTACTATCTAGAAGCAGATGCATGGCCTGCAGAAGCCTGCCATTACGATTTTTTTTAACTTCTGCAGTTTTTTTTGGTTTTTCATTAAACAATTTGTCATTAAAAACTGAGTTTGCAGATTGAAATAAAAAGAAGTAGTGCAGTAAAATGCATTTTCCTGTCGTGACTTTAATTTTTTTAAACATGAAAATATATGTAATGATATTTTCAATAATTGCTTGTTTTTTGATGTCTAAATGTTTTGTCATAGTTTAATTATATTTAGGTTTACACATTGCTTTGTACTCTTTTAAGTATAAATCTGGTTAGTATCTGCGTGGTACGATAATCGAATGATCCGGTTTTTTGCAAACAGCCACTGAAATATTGTAATGAACCTGACTTTAATTAGAGTTTTTTAATTAGCTCTACGCTTTAACAAGTTGAATGCCACGCTAATCTTACATGGTCTGGCCAAAATGATTTTTGTGTGTTCGATATTGCATTAATTTCTTCAAACCATTTTAGTAACGATAATATTTAAAAAATGAAAAGCATTAAAAAATTACTCGAATCATGTGTTTCTAATAGTCTTGGCTTCACCGGTCACCGCTGATACCCGTTGCGCTACGAACAAACTCAGTACCGGTCACCGGTGACCCCCATGGCATTCAACACGTTAATTAGCTCATAGTTTAATTATATTTAGGTTTCCACATTGTTTCGTACTCTTTTAAGTATAAATCTAGTTAGCATCTGTGTAGTAGGATAATCGAATAATCCGGTTTTTTGCAAACAGCCACTGAAATTTTGCAATGAGCCAGGCTTTAATTAGATAAGTCTCTATTTCTTAATTAGCCTGATACTTTTCAGACTTACTGCAGTGAACCCACATACTTTTAGGCTAATTAGTATTGTGTTGTGCTGGTGCACTTGTTAAACTAGTACTATATACTACGAAAAAAAATTTATTACTATTTTTTTTTAAATAAGTTATTTTTCATTTAAGTAATCATGACGTAATCATTAAGTAATAATCAAACTATTACGTTTCAAGAAAGAAAGAGGAAAAGTCGCTTTTTGATAAAATTGGACTCATATGCTTGCATAAATGCTACAAAACATACAAGCTGGTATTTGCAACGCTATTAGATATGTAGCAAAAGAAAACAAGTTTTATGCTTTCCCATTTATCGAATCATTCATTATCAACAAATTCATTTATAATGAAAATAATTGTTGATAATCTATTAATAATGATTAAATTTGTTGATATTCCATAATCAGCAAACTTTTCTTGGTTACAAATTTCACAATTCCTGAACGCTTTAAGCAAAATATGTTCTGTACTGCAGAGGGTATCTCTATGCTCCGTGGTTCTTCAAGAAAAATATGCTCGTTCTAAAACAAATTAATCAATATGAAATTTTTCTATTTAAATATCTTGGTTTGCTAGTCTCTCTATCTATACAACCAATGATAAACAGCTTATCTAAGTAGTGGTTTTGAATGCTCCCGTTAAAGTTTTTTTTTTTTTTGAATTTGAACCCTAGTCAATTTTCATATTTAGTTTATTGATAATTTACCGTAGATACATCTTTAACGAATATTTTTTAATTACGAAATTGACTAATAATTTAAATAATTTACATACGCTACATGTGGGAGCTAAAGGGTGCATCTTTCATCAAATTTTAATGCCTAGACTTGTTTGCAATTCTGAATGATACCGACTCAACAATGTCTACAAATTTGTCATCGTAAATTATTAGTTTTAGGCTTGCGTGTTTATTTTTATTTTTAGAGCTTGCTACCTGATGACCAATTATCGTGTCCATAAATGTCGTCTTTTCAGACTGCCCGAGTTAAATTCCCCGCCAAATTGAGACGCTCTGTCAGGTTTTTCAGGAGACAACTCTGGAAAATTTTCTGTCCGTCGGATGTCATCTAAAGCTGCTGGACCGTGAAACGATGTATTTGACGTTCTTCTTCTATACTTGATGCCAAGTTGGCGTGTGGTTTTGATTTCCTTTCCAAGTTTTGATTGGCTAGGATGGTGTGAATTGACAGCCAATCACTTTTTTTCTATTTGGATGTTGAAGGCGATACTTAAACGGGATATTTTTTTTTTCATTCGACAAAAACCATTAGAAAAAATATTACCACGTTCTCACAAGATATTTTTTAAAAAAGAAACTGCTGATCTGTACGTGTTATTTTCGTTTTTTTATTAGAGTAAACGAACTGATTGGATTTGAGGTGTTTTATTTGTTCTTGTTTTCAAGCTTATTTGACGAAACTTTTAATTGCACATTTATTTTAAGATTTATCATTTTTTTTTAATTGTTTTCATTTAAGAAAGATTTTTTAAAGATTTTGAAAACGGTATCGTAAATGTTTAATGGTTGGCGAAAAAATAGAGGAAATTTGAGTTCCTTATTATGGATAGTTGGGACAATACTATATAAGGTCTACTATTTATAGTCTTAATTACTATTTAAATATATTAATCTGAATCAAAATTTATGATAAATAGGATCAAAAAGTAAGCATAACACAAAATCATAAACAAAAATGCCCCATTAGCATATTTCTATAGAAATGAACAGAAATTTTATGTATATTTATGTTGATGATGATTTACAGTTGATTGCATCAATCATGTACATTGATAGATGATTTCCAATGACTGAATCAGTCAAAAGATTATCTTAGTGTCTTGATATTTAATTAGATATCAGTTAACGAAAAATATGTGAAATTTTTATGAATAATAAGCTTTAATAAATATAATCATCTATCATTTACATTGATAGATGATTTCCAATGACTAAATCAGTCAAAAGATTATCTTAGTGTCTTGGTATTTAATTAAATATCAGCTAAAGAAAAATATGTGAAATTTTTATGAATAATAAGTTTTAATAAATATAACAAATGATAGATGATTTACAATGACTAAATCAGTCAAAAGATTATCTTAGTGTATTGATATTTAATTGGATATCAGTTAAAGAAAAATATGTGAAATTTTTATGAATAATAAGTTTTAATAAATATAACAAATGATAGATGATTTCCAATGACTAAATCAGTCAAAAGATTATCTTAGTGTCTTGATATTTAATTAGATATCAGTTAAAGAAAAATATGTGAAATATTTATGAATAATAAGTTTTAATAAATATAACAAATGATAGATGATTTCTAATGACTAAATCAGTCAAAAGATTATCTTAGTGCCTTGATATTTAATTAGACATCAGTTAAAGAAAAGTATGGGAAATTTTTATGAATAATAGGCTTTAAAAGTATAACAATAAGGAAGCTAAATAATCGATGAAAGAAGAAGAATAACGCCATTTGTAAATACCGTGACACATTCTAAACATTAAAAATAAACCGAATTCAGCGTAAAAAAAGAGGATGATAAATTCCCTAATTATTCCCTATAGGGACATCGCATCAAAAATCAACTAAGACGTCCATAAGTAAGAAATAAGATTAACAATTGAGAGTACTCACTGTTTAAAAGACAAACACAAGAAAAGGGGAAAAGGGCAAAGTTTTTTACACCCAGGATTTTCATTTTCTTTTAACATAATAGCTGCTCTTACAATTTTTTTCCCTTATTCGTAGAGCTCCATCAATTCCTTATGAGGGAAAAAATAGGCCGATTCAGTTCCTCCATGAAGCGTGCCCCGCTGCAAGGACCGAGATAAGAAAATGGACCCGTCCCATCTCCTCTTTGCTCCCCTTTCCAACCCACGCTCATGGAATCCTTTATAAGAAAAGAAAAAAATAACAAGAAAATATAATAATAATGAATGAATGAAGGGTGTGTAGGGGAGGAGGTCATTGCAAGATGAAAAGTTTTTTTTTTGAGGAACATAGTAATTTATTTTCGATCTTCTTTGAACTAATGCTCTGGGAAAAAAAATACATTTCTGGACTCGACTCGTTGAATCTGTTCACTTTCTCTACAAGCAAAAACATTTTGATTGAAAAAAGTTGGATATTAGAAACTAACTTGTAGAGTTGCGTTTGTCTCGAAAAGAAGAAAAAAAAATTGGAATCATGGGAAATATCCGATGCTTATTAATCAGCCGGAGTTTCAAGTATTGAAAAAGATCATAACAAGAAAAATCTGAATAGAATTTATTCAATGCAAATATTATTCAGATATATATATAGATAGATAGATATTATTCCTGTTTCATGTTTAACTAATAATTTATGAAAGATGTCTCTGCACGTAGGAAACGAAAGGATTGTGCAGGAAAGGAAGTTGTTTTATTATAGACAACTATGTACTTATATGGAACGGAATCCAGATTAACCAAAGAAGATATGGGGGGGGGGAAACAATATTAGCTGAAATAGATAAATAAATCAGCGAATGTTTCACCAAACTTACATATATATACGAGCATTCTTCTGTGAATAACAACTAAGAAGATGAAGCCAGAATATTTAAGTAAGATTTAGTTGTTCATTTTTGTCGTATCCTAGAGATTAATTCTTATTATAATTTAGTTAATAACGTTATACGGCCGTATAAGATCTAACATTGGAATAATTTTCTTTATTTATATTTATTTATTTATTTACAAAATTTATTACAAAATTTATTTAATAATTATATAATTGTTAGACAGAGAACAGTTATCAAAGTGGTACAAAATCGTTGTGCTCCTTATTAAAAGTTAGGGAAAATCTTGCCAAGTAAATCTGTAAAATGTTTCGTTTTCGGGAATAAGGGAAAACTTAGTAATTATAATTAGTTTGTTAAATAGGTCCAGGGAAAAAGTCTTTCTCATGAATTAGTTAAAGGGTGAATTAGTCATGAATTAGTCTCCAAAATGGTAATTAGTGCATACTTATAAACTAACCCGAGGTGTAACGTGGATAACTTTATGTGACAGAATTAAACCCAGGCGTAGCATTGGTATGGCTTTATGCCACATAAGAACTAACCAGAGTTTTTANTATATACAAAATCGTTGTGCTCCTCATTAAAAGTTAGGGAAAATCTTTCCAAGTAAATCCGTAAAATGTTTCATTTTAGGGAATAAAGGAAAACTTAGCAATTATAATTGGTCTGTTAACTAAGTCCAGGGAAACAGTCTTTCTCACGAATTAGTTAAAGGGATAATCTCCAAAATGTTAATTAATGCAAACTTGAACTAAAAATAAATTAAAAGACAGGATAACTGGATAACAGGATAAACTAGCCCGGGGTGTAACGCAGATACCTTTATGTGACAGAATTAAATCAAGGCGCAGCATTGGTATGGCTTTATGCCACATAAGAACTAACCAGAGTTTTTACATTGATAGCTTACTACGTCGCGAAGAGAACTAATTCAAAGTATGGCAGTGAGATAGCTTTATGTAGAACGAAACTTACTACGTCACGATTGATAGCTTACTACGTCACGAGGAGAACTAATTCAAAGTGTGGCAGTGAGATAGCTCCATGTAGAACGAAGCTTACTACATCACGATTGATAGCTTACTACGTCACGAGGAGAACTAAGTCAAAGTATGGCAGTGAGATAGCTTCATGTAGAACGAAGCTTTCTACATCACGATTGATAGCTTACTACATCACGAGGAGAACTAACTGAAAGTATGGCAGTAAGATAGCTTCATGTAGAGCCCCTGAATTGAGCCTTAGCTTCATGTAGAACGAAGCTTACTACGTCACGATTGATAGCTTACTACCTCACGTGGAGAACTGACTCAAAGTATGGCAGTGAGATAGCTTCATGTAGAACGAAGCTTACTATGGCACGATTGATAGCTTACTACGTCACGAGGAGAACTAACTCAAAGTATAGCAGTGAGATAGCTTCATGTAGAACGAAGCTTACTACGTCACGATTGATTGTTTACTATGTCACGAGGAGAATTCATTCAAAGTATGGCAGTGAGATAGCTTCATGTAGAACGAAGCTAACTAACTATATAAAAATTTTACATGAGATCTAACATCAAAATTAATTTTGTGGTACAGCTAATTTTTGCGAAACCAAATGCCACATAATCCAATTAGTAAAATAATTTTTGAATTAGTACCAGAAAATTTTTTGAACATTTAGAATTATTATAGAACCAACTTTTATGCGTGATTTTTCTATATATTTTTAAATTAGAATAGTCTGAAAACGTATTGCTAAGATTTGGAGCCGTTGCATCGGAAAAATTCCAGCATAATTTTATTCCGGAATCCGAAATCAGTTATTGAACAGAAAGTGTGATATCGTCTTTTGGTTCAATCTAAGATTTCACCTTGTTCCATTTTCTGAACATCCTGAACATCCCATACTAAATTCTCGTCACTTGACTTCTTCGCCCTCTTTCCTGCCATCGACCAAAGAACAAAATGGCGAAGAAAGAAAAAAAGTTCGAAGAATGAAGATGAAGGAGCAAGGCAGAGAGAAAAAACGAGTTTATCGGAAGACACCTGACTAAACCTAAATTTTCTTCTTCTTTTTTTCTCCCCCTTCTTCTTTTTTTCTTTCTTTACCGGTACTATCTAACTATACAGAAGTGACGAGAGCTTTCAAAGAATACTTGTTCGGAAAAGAAAATAAATCAATGATTTAACAGGAAGAAATCTATATTGTTGTTTTTTTTTCTCATTAATCTTGTCAAAAGTAACAGTCAACCGTTTTTTATAATTGCTTTTTTGATGGATCTCAAAAATGCTGAATTTTCCATCGTTTGTTTGTTTTTTTACTGTATTCTCATCTAAAAATACATAAATAATAAAGTTATTACGCCTAATTTCAATCCCTTGTAGTAATACTTAAAATAACAAGTTTTTACAACTTGTATTTTTTGTATTACTACAATGTATACAAGTAAGAAGATGTATGTGTTCATGAAAGATAAGTGACTGAATGTAAGAAAAATGTCAAGTTTTATCATACTGAACACGAACAGATAAGATTGCTTTTTATATCACGATGATAAATGTATGAATGAAAGATACACAGATGACTGAATGTCATGATGATGAGCAAGGACAAGTTGTGTCGCTCTTATGACACTATAAGTGCATTAATATGATACATATTTGATGCATGATGCCTATTTGACTGAGTGCCATGTTCATTGATGACGAGAACGAACAGCCTGTGTTGCTCTTAAGACACGATAAATGCATGAATATGATACATATTTGATACATGATGCATGTTTGACTGAGTGCCATATTCATTGATGACGAGAATGAATAGGTTGTGTTCCTCTTATGACACGATGATACATGTATGAATGAAAGATACTCAGATGACTAAATGCCACGATGATGAGCACGAACAGCCTATGTTGCTCTTAAGACACGATATTTATCGTGTCTTAAGAGCAACATAGGCTGTTCGTGCTCATCATGAATATGATTTGTGAATATGTTCGTGCTCATCATGAATATGACTTGAATATGATTGCATGAATATGATTTGTTTGATTTATTTGATGTATAATACATATTTGACTCATTGGTGATGAGCACGAACAGGTTGTGTTGCTCTTATGACGCGATGATAAAGGTATGAGTGAAATATACACAGATGACATGCTCATCGATTATAAGCACGAACAGGCTGTGTTGCTCTTATGACACGATAAATGCATGAATATGATGTATTTAATGCATGATATTTATTTTACTGGGTGCCATGCTCATTGGTGATGAGCACGAACAGGCTTTGTTGCTCTTATGACACCGTGATAAATATATGAATGAAAGAAACACAGATGAGTGACATGTTTATTGATGATGAGCTCGAATTGACTGCTTTTCTTTTATGACATGAATTTAAATGTCATGACTTTCCATGAACAGACCATGTTGCTTGGATGATTCTGACTGAACAAAACCTCTATTAACATGAATCTGCAATACCATACTAACGGAATCATTTATTTAGAAACTTTGAACTGTCTACCAAAAATTAAGTACAGGAGAAAACTTTGTCACTTTGTTGCTAATTAAGTAGAATTATCCAATATCTGTAATAAAAATCTTCCAATTCTCTCGCGTTGTACTCCACAGACAAATCTGCCGAAAGTCACGGAAATCTCCAAAATAGTAAACAAGCAATCAATTGAAGAATCAGCAAGTAAATTTATCTGGAGATTTTTTAAGCACAATCCTTTGCCACCAAACATAAAATAAATTCTACTTAAATAAATAATACCAAGAAACGGAAAGATATAATTTGATTGAAAACTTCCAATTGCTTCAAAAATATACAACTATTAAATAACGGTCAACAAGTTTAAAGCATTTCATCTTATTTTTTTAGTGCTTTAAACTTGTTGACTGTTATTTAATATTTGTATATTTTTAAAGAGATTGAAGTTTACGATCAAGTTCTATCTTAACACTTCAGTTTCTTGGGATTATTTATCTAAGGGGAATTTATTTTATGTTTGGTTGCAAAGGAGTGTGCTTAAAAAATCTCCAGATAAATTTACCTGCTGATTCTTCAATTGCTAGTTAACCAATATGGAATTTCCGTAACTTTGGAAATTTTCGTAACGTCCCATAAATTAGTCTGTGGAGTAACAACGCGAGCGAATTAGAAGATTTTTATTCTACCTTCGTCATTAGCCATTTTTGCCAAATCGTACAATTTTTTTAAAACTTTAAAAGATTTCTCCAATTTAATCTATCAAAACGTTTACTTCGTATTTTCCTCGTTCATAAGTGTCTTGCCCGTTCCGCTTCGGTTATTACAATCTTAACGACTGACGCAAATTATAGATTCATATTATTGACTTATAAAGTGTGTCTAAACCAACATATCTCGGGGCATTTGAGCTTTCCAACAACGCAATTGCAGTTTTACGGCTTCAACAATGGTTCGACGCAAAGACTTCATCCAATGATTTGTCATTGCTGTGAGGTACCACATATCACATCCTCGAAAGGTACTTAAACTGATTTAGAGCACCCTCTGAGGAGAAATTCATTTTTATTATTCGAATCCGCAGTCGTCGCTTCGGAGAGGCTTTGATGAATGCATCGCCATAACACTTTCGAAGATAAAGGGGAGGAGGGATAAAAGCTCTGAACGATTCCACGCTCAAAACCTCCAGAAGACTTACCTTGGAGGTTTGCTTTGAAACTGGATTGGTATGATCTGTTTTATCATGTGCCCTCAAAGAAAATGACTCGCAAGCTAATAACTAGGCCTGATGGTGATTGACTTGTTCGCGAATTTTTCTAATCATATTGATTAATTATCCTTTCAAATGATTAGAAGTCAATATTTTATGTGCTGCAAAATTACTTCTAAAATTGGAAACATTTTTTTTTTGAAACCGAAGTGTTTATTTTGTCTCGCGTCATGCACGGAATATGACTCGCAAATTACTATTTTCAAATGGGTTAATACAAGTCAATATTTGATATAGGACTGCATAATTAATTCACTCTAAAATTTTAGCGGAAAACGGCTTGTTTTGAAACTGAATGGGTGAACTGTTTCATCTCGCGTCATGCACGGAATATGACTCGCAAATAAATAATGAGCTCTTATGGTGATTGACTTATTTGTGAATTATACAAATGGGTTACTAAAAGTCAATATTTTATGTGGTGCAAATTACTTCTAAAATTGGAAATTATTTTTTTTGAAACCGAAATGTTTGTTTCATCTCGCGTCATACACGGAATATGACTCGCAAATTACAATTTTCAAATGGGTTAATACAAGTCAATATTTGATATAGGATTGCATAATTAATTCACTCTAAAATTGAAACGGAAAACGGTTTGTTTTGAAACTGAATGGGTGAACTGTTTCATCTCGTGTCATGCACGGAATATGACTCGCAAATTACGATTTTCAAATGGGTTAATACAAGTCAATATTTGATATAGGATTGCATAATTATTTCATTCTGAAATTGTAACAGAAAACGGCTTGTTTTGAAACTGAATGGGTGAACTGTTTCATCTCGCGTCATGCCCGGAATATGACTCGCAAATTACAATTTTCAAATGGGTTAATACAAGTCAATATTTGATAAAGGATTGCATAATTAATTCATTCTAAAATTGTAACGGACAACGGCTTGTTTTGAAACTGAATGGGGGAACTGTTTCATCTCGTATCATGCACGGAATATGACTCACAAATTACAATTTTCAAATGGGTTAATATTAGTCAATATTTGATATAGGATTGCATAATTTATTCATTCAAAAATTGTAACGGGCAACGGCTTGTTTTGAAACAGAATAGGTGAACTGTTTCATCTCTCGTCATGCACGGAATATGACTCGCAAATAAATAATGAGCTCTTATGGTGATTGACTTATTTGTGAATTTTTCAAATGGATTATTAGAAGTAAATATTTTATGTGGTGAAAAATTACTTCTAGAATTGGAAATAATTGCTCGCGTCATACACGGAATATGACTCGCAAATAAATAACAATATGAAATATATTTTTCGATGCTATGCCATTATTTATGGTTAGATTTATATGGCGTAGCTGCACGCCCTGTACAAAAAGTTTGGATGAACTTCAGAAAAAGAAATTCTGTTTATAAAGAAACCAAAAATAATTAAAATGTATTTTTGAAATGTTGTTTTTTTTTTTTTATCTTAGTGCTGCATAAATATTATTTCATTTCGAATTTCTATATTGCTCAAGGACATAAAGAAATTTTTATCCAATATCTGTGCGTTCAACAAGCTTTAGTCATGGTTTACTGGTTAGTTTTTGAATTAAATATTAAAAATAAATATTATTCTTATTAATATATCTAAATTTAACTCAATATTGTATATAGCTTACCTAACTCATTAATAGCTTTACTCGATATTAAAACTACATATGAATCACCACCCGACAAAAAAGCATTCATCTATTTTAAGTACAAGTACAAGTTCTCTTTTAATCTTTTTACATTTTTCAAACAACTCAACTCTACTAGAACGACCTTTTTTTCCCTATGTTCCCCTTCTCTGTGTACCTTTTTAGATTCCATTATTAGATTGAGACTTTAATTAAATGAGTTGATCCATTTAACTTTTAATTAATCTAATTTTCAGTCTAGTCAATAGAGAACCCTGTTGAGTGTGTTTTGAAAAGGAAAAAAAATATGTTTTCATCAAAAATTATGTAACATAAACATTCTTAGGCTGCGTTTAATTTAATATTTGCTTTTTTGTTGCATGTAATAATTTTTTTATTTATTTTGTTATGCGAAAATTTGATGTGGAGATTTTTACCATACATAAATGTTAATTCCACTAAGAAATAAAAAGTATAATAAAGTTTTGCTATAATTTTGTTAAGAAATTCTGCATGTAATTTTTTTTCTATTAAGCTATGTAATTATGTTAATAATGATATAACTTTATATGATATTAAATGTATAACTTTAATTATTAAGTTATATATAGTTTTTGGTTATGTTAAAAATTATGGTCTATTAATTTACATCAATTCGTTTTCATGTCTTTTTTATAATTAAGTTAATGATTATTTACTAGTTATAATAGCTTTAATTGCAATAGGTTATTTTATTGCTGTAGTAGGTAAATAATTATTTCTTAATTATTAAATAATATGCAGAGATAAATTTTCCCTTGAAACATTATAAAATAGAAACAAATTTATTTTTGTATATTTTAAGATATTAAAAAAATAATTTTTTAAGCATATTTTCATATGCATTCGTGTTGTATACTATCCGACTTCATACATATTTGAAGGCTGCAGATTTTTGGTTATTGTTGTTGTTTTCTCTAATGCCATTTGCAATGCAAGCCTGCTTGGTTGAAACCAAGCGAATTTATGGCAGAGTGTGCGTTTCTTGTTTTTCAGTGGCGCCGTCTATGGTCAAGAATACGACTTCACCCACACACGTCACAGCCCTATTTAAAGGGCGGACCCATTCATACATCCATTCATTATTCCACAAATCGTAATTTTGACCCGAACCAGAGAATGATCAATCCCCAATTCAGTACCCCCAGAGGTATTGATTTGAAATGGGAACTTGGAGGACTTTGTGACCCAACAGATTTAAAGTGCACCAATCTCCATTTACTACACGGGGAGACTTCGATTGGTGGGGATCGAGCTCACGACCTCTGGGGCATGGGTCTTACCCCCTAGCACTCAGGCTATCCCGGCCTGTTTCTGTTTATAATTGTGAAGCGATAAATATGCATATCACAAATGATTCGGAAAGTTCAGGCTGATTCGACTTAAATTACCAAATTTATTTCCTAAAAACAACGGCCTGCAGAGGGGAGGGGTCAGTGGTACCGAGTGTCCAGCAAAACAGTGCATCTAATCGAAAAATATCCTCAGTTGATACTACCTTCACCATTAAGTTTGGGAATAGTTTAGAACATTATAAAATAAATCAATTTAAACAAATGTTTGTTTTTTTTCATTTGTTCTATGTTATTGTTTTGAACTTTAAAAAAATAAACCTAAAAATATTTTTTTTCTTCTCTTTTTAGCATTATGATTGCCGGAATCACATCCGAGTGATTCAGCCAATCGGAGATGGAAGCAAACTTTATGTTTGCGGGACCAACGCTCATAATCCCATGGATTATGTCATTCACGTGAGTATTTAAAAATATATAGAATCTCATTGTTTAGTTCAATGAAACAAATGAAAAACGGAAATAATGTATTGAGGCACAAGTTTCTATTTCCATTTCTCAAATCAGTGTATAACTATAGTTCGTTCACCAGGAGCTGACGCTTGGCTCCAGCTTTTAGGGAGCAGAGTTCACTTCAACTCGGGAGTAAGAAGAGAGACCTCTCCGTGCTTGAAATTGAGACAACCCTTAATGTGCTCCAAACCAAACAGTGAATTATTTTTCCGTCACTTACTACGCTTTATCATCTGTTATTATACTTTTCGTTAATTAAATATATTGCAGCAAAATATCTCAAAAAATGACAAACTAGTCACTCAATAACATCAAATTTATAAAATATTTAATGTTAAAAAAATACACATGAAGATTACGAAATAAATATTTTTGTCATACGATCGCCAAATAGAACCTTGTTCAGCATTGCTCTCGTCCTTCTTCCAAAAATAGCGAAATAGTATCGTCGGATACCACGTGATGAAGGCGGATCCAAGTGCCAACTCCTGGTGAACGAACTATAACTGTATGTCTTAAATTATGAAGAAATTTTCAGGTTTTTTTTTTCTTTGATGTATAGATTTATTGATTGTAGCACCATCTG
Source organism: Parasteatoda tepidariorum (assembly GCF_043381705.1). Taxonomy (NCBI): domain Eukaryota; kingdom Metazoa; phylum Arthropoda; class Arachnida; order Araneae; family Theridiidae; genus Parasteatoda; species Parasteatoda tepidariorum. The sequence continues at coordinate 75,167,340 of NC_092213.1, read as the reverse complement.
GTTGAAAACATTTGAACTAAAAAAAAGGATACGAAACTCTAGAACAAAAATGTTTGCCCTATCTGATGGATTTACTGAAAAAATCGTTTTCTTATCCTTAACTGCTTTCATGTTTCAAATATTTTTTTTAAATCGTTAGTCTAATTTTTTACTCTCTTTATCGAGTATAACTCTCGGAAACAGATAAAAAAATTTGAGACAAAAAATAAACGGTAAGATTTATTTAACAAAAAAAGATTGTATAACTATTTTTAGAGTAAATGCTTTAATGTTTTATTTTACTAAGTTAAAACTTTTTGTGTAGTTGGAAATCAAATAAATGATTGATTTAAATAAAGCAAGACCAAAACACTTTTAATAAAAATTTATTTATCTCAGTACAATAAAATCGAATCGATGTTTAAGTCATTGTAGAAAATAAAGTTTAACTATTTGATATTTAACAATCTATGCATGAATGCAAACATGATTACTTAAAAAATAAATTGCTCTTCAATTGTTTAAACTTTTTTAATGAAAGTATCATAGATATATATATTCATTTTCTATTCAACGAAAGGTAAATGAAATTAAAACGAAATTTTAAAAAATATTGTTAAATTCCCATTTTCAAACGCGAGTGATTTTTCTTCTTTTTCCACTGGCAAAAAAGTTAATAAGTCCCCATTGTCATAGAAAGGTAAACTAGACAAAAATAATTTTTCCAGCAATCTGTACTAACTCGTTAAGCAAACTAATGATGATCATCGTATATATTATCTGATAAACAAGAAGAAGAAAAAAAAATCTAAACAAAATACACGAGTGGGTGCATCGTTAAAAAGTAATCAAGACAATATTCAGCGAACACGTAAAATGCAGCAGACGATATCTTGTCGTTTTACTCGTTTTTATTTTTTTTAATTGGGAAAAAATAAAAAATAAAAACTGGATACAAATGGTTTTGTAAGAAAAATGAAGCGGAAAAATTAAAGGAGAAGTTTCTGTGACATTTAGATCTTTAACTTTTGTGGAATTCAAAATTGGATTAATGTTTCTCCCATTTTTGTATTTACTTAATGAGCGGGGGATATTAGTTTCTCATTAAAAAATAAACAAAACGGGAGAACGTTTCGAATTTCGGAGAGGATTTCTTAGTTCTGTTTTGTCTTAATAGTGATTCTTGCCTGATGAATAATTCACTCTTAATTAGAGTATTCATTTACTGTTTGAATAGTATTAGAAAAATACCGAGATGGATTGATTTTGTTTCGTTTTAAGTCCCCAGGACGTATTTTCATGTCCCTCTTGTTATTAAACATGAGGCATAAAGTAAATAACTAAACTAGGAGACATAATGAAATTTTACTTACATAAAATGGCGTCACTTGAGAATAGTGTAATTTATATCGCCGATTCTTTTTTTGGCGCCGTGTAATTCAGTTTGGCGATGATAATTTAGTTTCAATAGATTTTTTCCCACCGCTTACTGTCTGGAGATATGCCGCGTGTCTCTTTTTTTTTTTAAATTTTGAATTAATATTTTATTTTATTTTATAACCGTGGTTGAACAGCTTACCCAATTTTGGGGTTTAAGACTACTAATGTTCAACTCCGTAGCATTGTAGTTTTGAACCCTATCTAGAAGACTACTGGATCAAGTATTGGGAGAAATTTTGCCTTCGTGGAGGACTTTTTTAATGGAAGTAACCCGCGTTTGCTCTACATGGAGAGGAAAACCTCCCACAGTTAGCCTGACGGCAAGGGGATTCTAACCCATGATGCGTCTGCCACTGAGGATATTTTACGTCGGCACTGTGGTCGGTGCTAGCCGGGTGCGGAATTCGTATCGACCAGCCATTGCTGTTATTCGAACCCAGTTCACCTCATTGGAAGGAGAACGCTCTATTCCTTGAGCCACCACGCTTTTTTTAGTAACTGATTTATAATTTATAATCGTCGTTGAACAGTCGACCCAATTGTTTGAGTTTATGACTACTAATGTTCAACTCTAGTCTTGTAATTTTGAACCCAATCCAGAAGACAAGGGAATTGGAACTCCTGGATCAAGTATTGAGTAAAATTTTGCCTTCCTGGAGGACTTTTTGAGGGAACTAACCCACGATTGCGTTTCATGGAGAAGAAAACAACGAAAACCCCTCACGGTTAGTCTGACGGCAAGGGGACTCTAACCCATGATCCGCCAACCATTGAGGATATTAGGGATATTTTACATCAGTTCTGTGGTTGCTGAATTCGTATCGACCAGTCAAAGCTGAGATTCGAACCCAGTTCACCTCTTTGGAAGGTGATCACTCTATCCCCTGAGCCACCGCGACTCTTTTAGTAATTGATTATCAATATCCAATCAACAATATCAAAGATGTAAATGCTCCGCTATTTTTAAATAATACACAAAAATGTAACTTAATTATCATCGCCTCCGACTAATTGCTTTCTTCTAATTGTTGGATGAAAAAGAAGCCATACTTCATGAAAAGAAATTTTAAAACACATCATTTCGAGTGAAAAAGTATAAATCTTCGTAATGAATATTATTAATACAATTATCTCAGCAATCGTATCTATATTTCATCTTGGAAATATCAAAAAGAAAAAAATTAAGTATTCTCATGAAGGCAGTTTAAGAAAATAAATTTCAGCGAGGATGAAATATTTGTTAAAACATCCATCATTGTTATGTCGGATTATAAGTTTCATTTCAAAAATTGAAATTTTCAAATGTTATTTATATTTTACCGTGGAAATTTGCACTACCGTCTAAAACTTAAGAAGCAGAAACACATTAAAAATAAAATTAAGTTTCAAATTCTATTGTTACTTGCGCGTCAAAGATGCGCAAAGAACTTCAGTTTGCCCACGCTTTTTTCAGTGAAGTATTGACTTACAATCTCGAGAAAACTCTATCACGAGCTTTCCTGAAAATGAGAAAAAACTGCTTATGAAACCGTATCATTTCAAGCATGTTTTCGAGGAGTAAAATATTTGTGACTACTATGACTTATTAATCGCAGTATTTTATTACGGTAATAAGTCAGTCACGTAATGTTTTCTTTATGACTAGTTACCTCTCTTAAATAATATACAGTAGTTCCATTTTTCTAAGAATAATTGAAAAAGAACATTTAGCTAAAAATAGTGCATTAGTGTCTCTTTAAAAAAAAGTGCATTAATTTTAAAAAAAGTGCATTAATTTTAATTTTAATAACTCGAATATAATTTATAAATTTCTATGAAATAAAAATTCATTTTGAAAGGTAAAAAAAAAAAGTTCTTTTGAAAAATATCAATTTTATTTTTAATGGAATTTCAGTTCATTATTAAAATTATTTCATTATTGAGATAAGATAGCTTTAAAAGCAAAATTCAAAAAGCTAATTTTAAATCTCATATTGTTGGAGTATTTTATTAAAAGAACTATATCAAACTAATGAAAAATCACATTGAACTCTTCATTTTTCTAAACTTAAAAAACAAAAAAAAAATCGGAATTTAAATTTAAAGCGTAATACATTACTGTCAGCTTTGCTTCACCTAAACTCGAAACATCCTTACCACTTCAAATTAAAATCGATCTTTAGAAACTTTTTCAAAGGTGGAAAAAAAACTTCTTTTTTTTTCCTCCATGAAATACCACATGAAAACAAAAGCTATGGAAGGAAATTTTCGAATATTTTTTTTATACGGACGTATATCAGAAGCCCAGAGCAATTTTTAAGCATAAAATAATTGGCTTTCGATCCAAGTTAATAAGTCTATTGATTTTTCCTAGCTGAGTATGTTACGGGCGAGTGCAAGAAATATTATATCCTTTAAACAGTTCTCGCCAACCGTGAAATTAATAGTTTCTCGCCAAATTTATATTCTCGGATGATGGTGTATGTAAACTATAACGCACTTTCACTCAAATACTTCAGAAATTAAATTTAAAAAAAGGGGAAAAAATTTTAATCTTAATAGTTTTACTGTAGGCATCATTTTATTCATTATTCAAGATATTTTTTTTGAACTTGAAGCATTTATGTTTAGTTAGTACAGTCATAAATAATAAATGATAATGAAAAAACTAATTTTCAAGCATCATTATTCGTTTTTAAGCATTAACTCTTAAATTTACGTTTTACATAGATTACTTCGTTATGAGAAGTTGTAAAATAATAGCTCTTTTGTGTTGCTATGGTTTATATTTATTAATCAAGATTAAAATATTTTGTATTTTAAAGATTTATAAAAATAATCGAATCAAGTAATTAATCATTCTAATCATTATCATTCTAATCTTAGTGAATCGAAGAAACACAACGGCTCGCTGTTTAGTCATTAAAGCATTCTGTCTCGCAATCTAGTCTTTCTCAGATTCTGAATGCCGATTCGTTCATTTTGTCTTGCATTCTAGTCATTCTCACATTCTGTCTTCTGTTTCATTCATTTTTATCTTGTCATTCTCACATCATGTTTTTCAACTTGGTTATTTTCGCATTCTCTTTCGTAATCTAGTTTTACATTTTGTCTTCCAATTTAGTAACTCTTGCATTCTCTTTTGCAATTCATTCATTCTTGCATTCTGTCTCCTAACTTAATTATTTATGCATTCTGTCTCGCAACTTAATTATTTATGCATTCTGTCTCGCAACTTAATTATTTATGCATTCTGTCTCGTAATTTAAAATTTAATCGTTTGCACATTTAATCGTTTGCACTCGCAATTTAATCGTTTGCATGCAGTCATTTTCGTATTCTGCCTTGATTGTATTGTCCTTATGGACGAAATTGAATCTTTATTCACATTCTCTGTCTTGCAATTTAGACACTCTTGTATGTTGTTTTGCAATCAAGTCATCTTTTGCATTCTGTTTTTCAATTTAATCACTCTCGCAAGCATTCTCGTGAGTTTAATCACTTCCTTATTGTTCTACGATTCATTCTCATATTTTTCCGATAGTACAAAGCTTTTCTTCGCACAAATCTTCCTCGTCAAACTTCCCAAATTTCCTATCATAAAGTAAGCATGCGAAAAAAACGATTATTTCTTTTTATGAACGTTTTACATTAACAAATTCTGCCTCGTAATCTAGACATTATCTATGTTTGTGTAGCGATCTAGAATTTTGAGTATTCTTCATTTAGCATTTTTCATGCTAAAAAAACTGTTTAAATCACGCTTTTCAACTATTTTCACGAATAATAATAAACAGTGCGCATGCGTCATCATTGCATGCGTTGCTATGGCGACAGCTGCTGTTTGATAATTTTCTTAGAATTCTTTTTATCTTTTTTTTTCACCAGCAGTCATTCTTAATGTATTTACATAATAATAATTTAAAGTATTTTTATATTCTTCTTATTATTAACTCATAATTACTGTCTTGTCTGTGATTTTAATATAAATATGAATACTGAAGAAGGAATAGTATTTTGTGACATCTTGAAACACGTATATAGTCAGAATTTGAAAACCAATCCGACGACAAACATCAATTGAGACATTTTTTACAACAAAACTTCAATTTCCAATTCCCGTTTTTAATTTTTGAAAGATACCTTTACAAATCTACACACACTCTCTTCTTTATTTAATTTGTTCAGAAACCGAATCATTTTCACCCCGCCTCAATATCTCGAGACACAAAAGCTAACGGAACTTACAACAGCTATTTATCAAAACTTTTTGAAGATCACTTTTCCACACGTTTCAGTTTAACGACGACAAATGATACCTTCATTTCAAGCTCTTTAACGAGATTCCCAAATTGTTCCAAAGAAGAAAGAAAAAAAAGCAACGACTGAGTGCCAAAAGATGTTTTTTTTGTTTCTCTGGAACAAACGGGACAAGACTGTCCCAGAAATGACGAGGAGGGGGGTGTTCAGGTACTACCAATCAATCCCCATAAGCTACCAACGCATCCATACATCGCTGGCACGGGCAGGTAACGAAACAAGGCTTCTGCTCTGAGCTATTAATATCAATCTTTGGAGTAACTTGGATGGAGGGAACCGGTAGATGACAAACGGTTCTGGTTTGGGGTCGTCCATCACCGGATTTTCGATTTCCAGAAAGAAAAGGAAGGGGTGACAAATCGAAAAAAAGTATGTCACCGCAAATATTTCATAAGAATACTTTTTTTTTTAACCAGAAAGGTCCGAGCTAACATTCATTTATAGATCTTCTATTTTGCTAAAATGAATTTATCATGTTTTGTGGATTATTATTTTTGTTCCAATTTCATGGAGACAGACTTTGTTAAGAATATAAAAAAAAAGGTAGAAATTGGAACAGTTTTGTGATAAATCATCTAATAGGCTAAAAGTTGAACTTAATATATTTATATATATGTGTGTGTACAATAAATGGCTTCTTTTGAACTACTTAAAAAATTCTTTTCCATTTCAGTTTTTTCTTCTTTTTTTTCTTCTTTTTTTTTTCTTTTTTTTTTGTATACGGTATTTAGGACTTCAGTATTAAACATTTCAGTTTATCAAAAAATTTAAGTTTATTACCCTCATAAAAATTGGTGTTCATTTTTAAACACATTCGTAAAAAAAAATATAAAATTGACTTTACTTTTCTTATAATTTTATATCCTTCGTTGAACAGCCGACTCAATTTTAGGTTTACGACTACTACTGTTCAGCTCCGTAGCCTTGTAATTTTGAGCCCAATCCAGAAGACAAGATAACTCCTTGATCAGGTATTGGGAGAAATTTGCCTTCGTGGGGAACTTTTTGATGGAACTAACCCGCATTTGCGCTACATGGAGAGGAAGACCACGTGAACCTCTCACGGGTAGCCTAACGGCAAGGGGACTCTAACCCATGATCCGTCTACCATTTAGGATATTTCACGTCAGCAGTGTGGTCGGTGCGAGTGACCGTATCGACCAGTCATCGCTGGGATTCGAACCCGGTTCACCTCATTGGAAGGTAACGTTCTATCCCCTGGGCCATCGCGGCTCAATAATAAAATGTACTTATAATTTCCCAATTACAATCGAAAATTTATAAATACTATAAAATCACGAAGAAACAAGTTTAGGCTATTATCTACTATCGCCTTAAAAGTGAATTTAATATCAAGCATCATTTTATATTCCTCACATATAGCACACCGTTCCATATATCAAACTTTCCAACGTTTAATGTATTTTGTACATTATCAAACATTGTATTTATCGTCAAATTAGTTCGTAAATAAGAACGTATTCATCGTCGTTATTGTATTCTCTATCTAGTAATGTATTCATAATATCCATCGCCAAACATCGTATTCACGATTAAATGCAATATTTATAATATACATTATCAAACAACAATATAATGGCATTCATTATCAATCATACTAGTCACCGTATTCATTGTATGTATTGTCAAATGTATTTACTATGAAATGTTAAATTTCTAGTATTTACTATGAAATGACAAATTTCTAATATTTACTGCCAAATCGTATCATTCATCATTGGACATTATGTCCATAGTGTTCAATATGAAATATCGTATTCATACAATCCATAGTCAACTATCGTTTCCCCATCAAAAGTCATTTTCCACTATCAAGTATTGCGATCGTATCATTCATCATTGGACATTATGTAAATAGAGTTCAATATGAAATATCGTATTCCTACAATCCATAGTCAACTATCGTTTCCCCATCAAAAGTCATTTTCCACTATCAAGTATTGCGATCGTATCATTCATCATTGGACATTATGTCCATAGTGTTCAATATGAAATATCATATTCTTATCGTATTCAATTATCTTTTTCCCATCAAAGGTCATTTTTCACTATCATTGCGATCGTATCATTCATCATTGAACATAGTGTTCATTATGAAATATCGAATTCATAGTCTTCCCGTTCACATATCGTTTTCATAGTACCCATTTTTAAATATTGAATCAATATAAATTATTATGTTTACAGTGTTAACTACCAATAATCATAGTATTCATCAGTACTTAGTTATTTTTATGATTCAAAACATTTGCTGAACAGCGTAGCACTACAAATAAACATTCTTTCAATTTATTTATTTTACAAATTATTTTTCCATCTTTTGCATTCCTTTAAGTTTTCAGCATCTTTTCAATGTTATAAATGGAAAAAAAATCGAAAAAATCAAAACCCAATTTCATTTATTACATTATTTTTTATTTTTTTAGAATCAGAAAATTTCATAATAAATCCGATATTCTTCTATTTGTACTAAATATAAAACCTAATTAGAGACTTTGCATACCTCTTATCCTTATTAAAGTTAGGATTTGTTCAGCTTGCTGCTCTCTTCGTTCTCTCTGCTTCCACTTCATTAAGAAAAATCATTTTAAAAACGTAACTTTAACCGCCGGCATCTCGTTCCTTCGGTTTGTTTATTCTTTAATTTTGTTTCCCTAAGTAATTGCATACAGCTTTGGCCTCATTATTGTGTTTTATTGATTCGCTCATTAAAGATTTTATAATTCACTTTTTCTTTGTCGTTTCTTTTAGATTTCGGTATATTAATTAGACTTGCGGCCCCACAAAAAAGACTGAATTATTTCATAAATAACTGAAGATGAATAGCGGCTGCAAGGAGCTTGTACAGGAAGTTACTTCCAAAAAAAACATTTATGTAACTGTTTCAAAATTACTAACCACATCGCTGGATTTTGATTAGGTTGCTTCGAGTTAAATTACTTCTGTAACAGAATAGTTTAGGTCTTATTTTTTTATTGTTTTTAATTATTGCTTAATGCAATATTCCTGCATCGATTATTCTTGTTTTTGGTTAAAAAGTGGTTATACTTCAATTTATATTATTTGTCAAAAAATAAAAATGTTTGAATTGCATACAAGTTTCGTATTTTTACGTATCATCATGCATTTTTCCGTTCATTAAGTTGTGAAAGAACTGCACATGCGCACCTGAAATGCGCATGCGCCAGTATTGATAAATGAAATAGTTAACGAGCATGCGCAGAAACTTCTGAAAACTTACGAGCGATCTGTATGATATATAAAACTTAGAAATATTTCTATTATTGAACTGAATATTATTATATTCTTGCTATTGATCAAAATTTAACTATGCTTAATAACTAGAATAGATTCCCAATTTTTATTTTGGTTTAAAAACTATTAGCGTTATTATAGCATTTGTAGATTAATTTTCCTCTTATATATTTATCACTTTCATAAAACTAAGCAAACAAATGGAGAAAATTGCTTAAAACGTTTTTAAAAAGAATAAAAAAGCTCTTGAGACATGTATAGAAATATATTTTTACTGTTACTTGATTACAGGATTGTTTGTGGATTTATTCTATATTTTTAGTATCCTTTCATAAAATTCAACTTCAATTTAAGCAACATAAAGTTTTTATGTGTCAGGAATAAAGCTTATCACAAAGTCTACGACGTGTATATTAGATTAAGCTAAATTTTTACAATAATAATCTCTGTTTAACTGTGTTTGTCTGAGAGATGGATGAAGTTAGTGCTGCTGCTGGTTCACTCTTTAAATTCTGTGTATTAGATTAAGCTGCAGTTTTACAATAATAATCTCTGTTTGACTGCTTTTGTCTGAGAGATGGATGAAGTTAGTGCTGCTGATGATTCACTCTTTAAATTCTGTGTATTAGATTAATCTGCATTTTTGCAATAATAATCTCTGTTTGACTGTGCTTGTCTGAGAGATTGATGAAGTTAGTACTACTGCTGATTTACTCCGTAAATTCTGCAACCGGGATTTTTTAACAGAATATTCTTTTTTTTATCTTGATACTGGTCAAAAATATCGACATAGAATAGCCAATAGAATGCAATACTTTTTGATTAGTATGAAAACAATGCCGAATTTCAAGAAGCTTTGCATTTAATTGGAATTAATTACTCTTTTGGATAAAAAAGCTCCATCAAATCTACCTTGTTATAAATACTTGATTTCTCTTCATTAATTATTTTATTCTTTTTATATGAAATCAGTTACTTAATGCTAATTACTTGCTCAAAAAATACTTTCATATTAACTTTTTTTTTTCAAATTAATGATGAATGTGGCGAAATCTAAGGCTAGTCAGAAGAATACAATCCGTTCGTAAATTTTTTATGGATTCATTTTATGCTATGTTTTGACCTTACTATTCGAAAGTTCTATTTCTTTCTTTCTGTTATGTGGAGGATGAATAAATGATGTTTCCCGACTGTGATTACATTTATTCTATTCTTATACCTTTTCTCTCCTGAATCATTTATTATTGTATTCTAATACTCGACCATGAATAATTTATATCGAATTATTCTAACTTTTTCTCTCCTCTCCTCCGTTCGGGAATAGGAATAAAAAAAAACTTTTTTTTATTCCTTGTTGGAGATGAAAATAAAACTTTAAAATGCATGCCTTTTCTCAGAAACGAAAAAAACTTTTCGAACGCGATAACATACTAAGTTTTCGAGCTGAACTTTTTTTTTCATCAGCCTTCTATAGTGAAGTTTTCCTTGTGATGCTTTATTTTGATGTTTTGGAAACAGAATTTAAATGGATTATATGAATAAGCTCTCGCTTCCTAAAGATTCTTTAAAATAAGAAGAAAAAAGTAGAACGTCTTATTAACGAGAAGTGTATTTTGTCACCACTGTTTCTTGTAAAACCTGAGAATATTAAACTAACCTATCAAAAAGTTGTTTTAAGTACTCGATATTTGTAGTAATGTGTACTTTCGTTATCTTATTTTTGGAAGAAATAAAGAAAATTAGTAGGCTCATTCGAAACATTCTCTTTGAAATAAGGTTCTCATAGCTGCCAACTCTACTGGATTTTCCAGTATACTCCTGGGAGAAAATGGCAAAATCCAGTAGACTACTGGATTTTGCCAGTTTCTCTTGGTCTACTGGTTTAATCAAAATTCTCATGGTTTTTGTACATTTTTCAATTTCCTAAAGAAATTCCCTAAATTAGAAAATTCCCTAAAATTGAGTAAGATTCTTTCAAAAGTCCCTACTGAAATAGAATTTTTGTACATATTATAGCTTGAATATTTAAATAAGTATTACTAATACATAACCTTCCTTAGTGTATAAACACGAAATGTTTAACCACTGTAGAAGGTCTTTTTTATAGAACCAAAACTATAGTATGTTCATTTCTGTACTTTTTCTACATTTTTCGATTACATGAAATACGATGTAGGGCGATAATCACGATGAAGCATCGTATCTTGGGTGCTCTTAAATTCTTTTCTTATTTTCTTTATTTTTCCTTGTTTTTTTCAAACAGGGAAAAAATTATATAAAACTTATAATTATTAGCCTAGCGAACGTAGAACATTACGTTTATTTCTTTTTATTTAACTAACCTAGTTTAACAAATACTATAATTTAAAAAAGAAAATTGTTGGTTTGCTATAATTTTAGCTCTATTGCTTAACTTAATCCTTCGATTATTTTCTACGTACGGTAATGCTACCACACATGTTAAAATATGTAATCTTTTATTCTTAAGTTGAAGTAAAAAAAAAAAATTTTTTTTTTCAGGCAAACTTGTCTCGCCTGAATCCAAGTGATTACCATCCGGGTGTTGGTGACGGAATAGCTAAGTGTCCTTTTGATCCAGAAGATAACGCCACTGCTGTATGGGTTGGTGAGTATTACAAATAATTTAATGGCAATAATTTAATTGGTCTTCTTTTTTTTAATAATCAAAAGCAACGTTGATCCCAGTAATAATCGCCAACTTGGCGGGATTTGAACAAGTCGCCAAGAGGTGGGCTATTCTAGAATTTTACAAAATCTTCATAATATTCATTTACCAATCTTCTATAGGAAAAGAACAATCAATAAATAGAATTTAATATTGTATTCAAATCGCAGAAAAATTTACTTATTTCCTAGTGTGACGCTGCATGTTTATAAAAAATAAATAATATTTGACTTGCTTTTTACATTTGGGTTTTTTTTAAACTGCTGTTTGTAGAAAATGCAACACCATGAAGGAATCATCAGAATCAAATGAAATTCACAGCAAATGTCAATTATAGGATATTATGCAAATTAATAAAGTTTCAGAGCCATCGCGCGTGCGTGGCCCGCGCAGCGCCCTCTGAATTGATGCTGAAAGCGTATAAATAAAGTGCTGTAGCGGGACGTTGAAAATAGTCTATGATTATTTGTTAGTGGCAAACGTTTAGTGAGACCTGAGTATGCCTCCACGACGGAAGAATAAGAAATTCAAGCAACTTACGGAGTTTGAACGAGGGAGGATAATCGGCCTTCGAGAAGGAGGATTTTCCTATCGCGCAATAGCAGCTCGTATGCAGCGGAACAGTTCCACAGTGATGCGAGTTTGGAAGCAGTGGACCGACGAGCACCGAACAACTCGAAAAACAGGCACTGGACGACAGAAGGTGACGTCAGAGCGCGATGATCGACACCTGCTCCGCATGGCGGTGAATGATCGCACAGCTTCCTCCAGGCAGCTGGCAGCACATTGGTCTACTGCTACAGGTGTACAATTGTCGGCTTCGTCAATTCGTCGTCGTCTGCTGCGCCGTGGATTGCGTGCAAGGGTGCCATTATACAGGATTCCCCTCACGGCGGATCATCGACGGCTGCGTCGGCAGTGGGCTCTTGAGCACAGAGACTGGCGAGCTGATTGGCACCAAGTTGTCTTTTCAGATGAATCACGCTTCAATTTGTGGACCCATGATGGCCGTGTTCGTGTTAGACGTTATGCCGGTCAACGCTGCCTTCCTGAGTGTATTATTGAACGACATAGTGGTCGAACACCCGGAGTTATGGTCTGGGGTGCGATTTCGTATCATGGACGATCCAATTTGATACGAATTGAGGGTAATCTCAATAGCAACAGATACGTCCGTGAAGTGCTACAGCCCGAAGTCGTTCCTTTCCTTCAAGGCATCCCTGGAGCTATCTTTCAGCAGGATAATGCACGCCCACATGTTGCGCGGACTGTTAGAGACTTCTGTTCAGCACAACGCATGCAACTTCTTCCTTGGCCTGCTTATTCGCCGGATATGTCGCCTATTGAGCACGTGTGGGATATGGTTGGTCGGCGTCTCACTCGTGATCCGCGTCCTGCAGTTTCCAAAGACGAACTTTGGTTGCGCATACAAGCGATATGGAATTCTCTTCCTCAAGCAGATATTCAACATCTGTTTGACTCCATGCCACGTCGTATAGCAGCACTTATTGCAGCGCGTGGTGGCTGCACCAAATACTGATTTCGGACGCTTAATTTGTTTCTTTTGTTTTGAAAATTTCATCATTTATTTGTATCAGTACAAGTCGTTTCTGCATTAAATTTCATTTGATTCTGATGATTCTTTCATGGTGTTGCATTTTCTACAAACAGCAGTTTATAAGTGAATAAATTCATAATTGAAGAAAATTTATGTATTTGTCCAAATGCCATCTTAATGTATATGTATAATTATGCAGAACGTGGAAATCCTTCCGGGTTGCCTGGTTTGTACAGCGGCACGGTTGCGGAGTTTACAAAAGCTGACACCGTCATATTCAGGACGAATCTTTACAATAAAACCACTGGCGTGGAACTCCATCCTTTCAAACGAACCATCAAATACGACTCCAAGTGGCTAGACAGTAAGTAAACATTTCAATTCTGCATGCTTCTTATGTGTTCCCAATTCATTTCAACATTTTGCACTTTTACCCGATGTCCCAAGCAGTTCTTATTTACTACATGATCTTAAATTTGAGTAACTCTAAATCAACGATCGATAATAGTAGGATCAAACAATACAAACAGTATATTGATAGTGAGAGGCATAAAAACTTTCTGCAGAATTTCAAAAATTGCAAATATTGACAACAAATTACACTTTCAAAAGTCGTCTACTGTTCAATATTTGTCACACAAGTTGTCAATAAATAAAATTCGCTGCAAAAATCGCAAACAATTTTAATCAGTAACAAAAATTGCAAATAAGTTAGTTACTAAAGTTGCCAAAAATTAAATTAGTTACAAAAATGCCTACAGATTTTATCTGTCACATAAGTTGCAAATAAATTAAATTGGCTGCAAAAATCGCCAACAATTTTAATCAGTAACAAAAATTGCAAATAAGTTAGTTACTAAAGTTGCCAAAAATTAAATTAGTTACAAAAATGCCTACAGATTTTATCTGTCACATAAGTTGCAAATAAATTAAATTGGCTGCAAAAATCGCCAACAATTTTAATCAGTTACAGAAATTGCAAATAAGTTCGTTACTAAAGTTGCCAGAAATTAAATTAGTTACAGAAATGCCTACAGATTTTATCAGTCACATAAGTTGCCAATAGATAAAACTGGCTGCGAAAATCGCCAACATTTTTAATCAGTAACAAAAATTGCAAATAAATTAGTTACTAAAGTTGCCAAAAATTAAATTAGTTGCGAAAAGGCCTACAGATTTTATCAGTCAATTTTAATCAGTTGCAAAAATTGCAAATAAGTTAGTTACTAAACTTGCCAAAAATTTAATTAGTTGTGAAAAGGTCTACAGATTTTATCAGTCACATAAGTTGCCAATAAATTAAATTCGCTGCAAAAATTGCCAACAATTTTAATCAGTTACAGAAATTGCAAATAAGTTCGTTACTAAAGTTACCAGAAATTAAATTAGTTACAAAAATGCCTACAGATTTTATCAGTCACATAAGTTGCCAATAGATAAAACTGGCTGCAAAAATCGCCAACATTTTTAATCAGTAACAAAAATTGCAAATTAGTTAGTTACTAAAGTTGCCAAAAATTAAATTAGTTGCTAAAAGGCCTACAGATTTTATCAGTCACATAAGTTGCCAATAAATAAAATTCACTGCAAAAACCGCAAACAATTTTAATCAGTTACAAAAATTGCAAATAAGTTAGTTACTAAACTTGCCAAAAATTAAATTAGTTGCGAAAAGGTCTACAGATTTTATCAGTCACATAAGTTGCCAATAAATTAAATTCGCTGCAAAAATTGCCAACAATTTTGATCAGTTACAGAAATTGCAAATAAGTTCGTTACTAAAGTTGCCAAAAATTAAATTAGTTACGAAAATGAAATGTTCCCTTTCAATATTTAAACAATTATAAAATTAATTATAAATTTAATAATTATAAAATAAACAATTATAAAATTAATTATAAAATTAATTATAAAATTAATTAATTAATTAAAATTAATTATAAACGTATTTCTAATTAAACTTTTTCGAACATTTTTTTAACGAACTGTTAAAAGCTTTTAAAGCGTTTAAAAGCTCTTCTGGAACAAAAAGCACTACTGTTGTTTTAGTCGCACTATTTCGTCGAACCCCATCTCCCTCAACAAGTGCAAAATTCGTTCCATTTGCACTTGACTGATGGTGATTGCGTTCTTTTTTTCCAGAACCGAATTTCGTGGGTTCGTACGACATCGGGGAACACGTGTACTTCTTCTTCAGAGAGAGTGCAGTAGAGTACATCAACTGCGGGAAAAGCATCTACTCCAGAGTGGCCAGGGTTTGCAAGGTGAGTGCTTTTTACGGGCTGTACTAGGGGGCTGTTTTTTATGACTGCTACTAAAAACCCTCTTTGCTCGAGTGATAGTGTTTTTCTTCCTGATAAATGCCCACTGCTGTTTTTACTTCTTACTCGAGATGTAACTATTTGTGTTGTATGTGCTCTTCAACGCTGAGGCAGAAAAGCAATGTTATTTGTCGAGATGGCATCGTTACGAATAAGTCCGTTATTTTTCGTTTTATGTTTAATATGTATATACAGAGGTGCCATCTATTGGAATTTATCATAATCAAGATTAGGGTCTTACAGTTGAGTAATAAAAAATGCGATTCTTGAGAATTTCTGTATTACTTAGTTATTTCCCCTTTACCAAGAGTTAAGAAATTATGTTGTTTGCATCTATTGCAATATATAGAGGTGCCATCTATTGAAATTTATCATAATCAAAATTAGAGTCTTACGGTTGATTACTAAAAAATGCTGTTTTTGAGAATTTCTATATTAAGTAGTTTAAAATAAGTTATTTCCCCTTGACTACCAAGAGTTAAGAAATTATGTTGTTTGCAGCTATTGCAATATACAGAGGTGCCATCTGTTGCAATTTATCATAATCAAGATTAGAGTCTTACGGTTGAGTAATAAAAAATGCGGTTTTTGAGAATTTCTGTATTAATTAGTTTAAAAAAAGTTATTTCCCCTTGACTACCAAGAGTTAAGAAATTATGTTGTTTGTAACTAATCTATTATGAGCAACCAAAATAAGTATCTATTATGCAGCATTGTTATTAAGTCGTGTATTTTTTATTTTATGTTTAATATACATAGAGAGGTGCCATCTATTGCGATTTATACGCCATCGTTACGATTTCATAATCAAGATTAGGGTCTTACGGTTGAGTAATAGAAAATACGGCTTTTGAGAATTTCTGTATTAATTAGTTTAAAATAAGTTATTTTCCCTTGACTACCAAGAGTTAAGAAATTATGTTGTTTGCAACTAATCTATAATGAGCAACTTAAAAAAAAATAAGTATCTACTATGCAGCATTATAATTAAGTCTGGTATTTTTTATTTTATATTTAATATACATAGAGAGGTGCCATCTATTGCGATTTATACGCCATCTTTACGATTTCAAAATCAAGATTAGGGTCTTAGGTTGAGTAATAAAAAATGCGACTTTTGAGAATTTCAGTATTAATTAGTTTAAAATAAGTTATTTCCCCTTGACTACCAAGAGTTAAGAAATTTTGTTGATTGCAGCTAATCTATTCTGCAGCGTTATGAATACGTCTTGTATTTTTTATTTATCATTTAATATGTATACAGAGGTGCCATCTATTGCGATTATCCGTCATCATTACGATTTTGTAATCAAGATTACGGTTCAGAAATAAAAATTGCGATTTTTGAGGATTTTTGTAATAATTAGTTGGAAATAAAAAAATTTCCCTTGACCACAAAGAGTTAAGAAATTTTGTTGTTTGCAACGAATCTATTATAATTTTTTCTACTTCTTAAACAATTCCAAAAGCAATAAACAAAAACAATTTCATATTAAGAAGAAATGAAAAATATAAGAAAATAGGAGTTAGCTCCAATGGAAATCTCCCTACTATGGTACTTGTCCCTATCCAAGAGTTTCTTTTTTTTTTCTGAACCTCGTTCAAAATCAGACTCGAATCCTCGTTCAGACTCGAATCCGAATCAGATTAGCTGTTCAGTAGCGGTTATTGAACAAGTATCTAAAAAAAACTACATTTTAACATCAGTTAATTTAATATTTTGCGTTGAAAAGTTTTTGAGTTTTGAATGCTTGCAAAAATTTGTAAGACAGTTTCCTTTGAAGATATTTATTTCTTTACAAATATTTATCTTTTCTTTAAGGAATTTTCTTTATCTGAAAAGCGTGTTTTTATACTGTATAGCTTTCTATAATAAAAAAATTACCATTCTTATTTTTTTAATTGCAAATTTGTCGGTAGTTTTTACATTTCAGGAACTAAACATGGACTTCTCGATTTGCACAAATCGTATTAGTTTTATTTGCGCAACTTTCAAATGATATGCTACTAACTTCAAAGAGTAAAATAAATTTGCAATGCCAGAATTTTAAATAATAAAAAAATAAATAAATTGAATGTATTCTTACTGGTTTGAAAGTATCGGGTGAAAAATTAATGAACTCTGCCCGTGAGTAAAAATAAAAAAAAATAAAACATTTTATAAAAGCAAGGATAAACCGGATACAGATAAACTTTATTTTTCCCTCTGCAACTCAACTTGTCGTTAAAATCCCTCTTTATGTAAGTTCAAACTGGAGGTGAAAAATTATCCCCATGCTTGTTAAAGGGAACATTAATGGAAAAAGATACCTTTTCAAACACGGTAACTGGTCCAATTTCAAATTATTATTTTTTTTTAAGTCATTTTGTAACCTGCGTTTGTAAAAACATTTCCTTTCCTACTACCTCATTACAGAGACTAATAATATTCATTTAATTTATTTATTTCCTTCTAAATTTGTTATTTTAGAGCAGCGGTTCCCAATTTTTTTCGACAACGGAACCCTAAATAATCAACCTTTTTTTTAGTGGAACCCCGACTTCATGAATAAAGTTTATTAAAGTGAACGTTATAACCCATAATAGACTATTTTTAAAATATTTAATTCGAGGCATTTTTCATCAGTTTTATATTAATAATATTAAATTAGGTTTTATGTTGAATTTGCAAATCTAGTCTAGTTACGTTTTTGTTTCTGGTGTATATGCAAAAGCTCAAAATTAACAAAATAAACCTAATTATAGTTTAGTTTGTGATTTAAAATTTAAAAAAATAATGCGTGGAGTCCCTCCGCGCGGAAGAAGTTTAACTTCGTAACCTGCGACGTTAATTGTAGAAGAATCAGCAGTCGTAGAAGGATCACTAGTTCTATTCAACGACTCTTTTTCCTGCTCCGATCGCTTCCGTGCTCTGTAATCACGGTAATATTGTGCATTTTTCCCTCGTGGACCTCTTGAACCAGTGGAAGTGCTTGTGGTTGCCTCATCGTCTCGCCCTGGAAAATGTATTTGTATTAATAATGTATGTGAATGCGTCATAATGTAATTTCAGAAGAGAAAACCTAACAATCAATTGATATTCACAAGAGACGTACCTTGACATAACCTTAAATCCGTCGCATTGTCCGTGGGATTGTTTTCACTCATTTTTTACAATTGTTATCCACTAAATTTGAAAATAAAAAATACTACCCTATTAAATTACATGTGAATCAAAGCAAACTAAAAAAATATTTATAGAAAAACAATACTTTTATGACTTTTATTATTTTTATGCTAGTGAGAACCAAATCAATTTTGGAAATGAATGAGGGAAAACTGGATCCTACCACGTGATTTCCCGGCCAATAAAAATGTATCGTTAAACATTTAACGCAACCTTGTTGGAAGTCGCATAAGAAGTATAACTTCAAAAAACTTCTGTAAATATTGAAAATGGTTATTAGGGAAACACTACATTTTTCCCAGTGAAGAATTTACTTCGTTTCATTTTTAGTAAAAGTCTCGATATATTATTATTGATTCTAAATTAAATAAATATTAACATTGCATGTTACTCTATAGTCTCTAAAGCATTAAATATTATTTAATTTTATAATTATTGTTGATCTTCAACAGCAATCCAAACGTTAAAATCAGACGATATAATTAAAAATTATTTGTACTAGTTAGTATTTTAAAATCGCGTCCTTTTTTTTATAAATTATGTAAACATTTTTAAGTAATTGACTTAAAACAATTTTATTTAGTTATCATTTTTGCATATACGTAAAGACATATTTCTGATTGATATTTACACAGACACTTCTGTTTTGTTTTAAATACAAAAAAGTAAATTTCATAAACGTTTCAGTAAATATTTGTATCTACTTTCAACATTATTTACTGACTTATTATTTATACTTAAATTTGATGTAATATTTAAGTTGTAATTTGATGTATACTTGAACAGATATTACCTAGTTGGTATCAACGTAGTTGTTTTTTTATATTAAACACAAAATAGTAAATTTTATAACTATTTTAAATAAACATTACTATATTTTCATCGTTATTTAATAACTCTTAAAAATTATGTTTGAATTATAAAATAATTTTAAAGTAAAATCTTAATATTAAATACATGATTGCATCGAATGAAAAATTGATTTAGATAAAATATTTAAAAAGTTTTAATTTAATGTTTGTTTCTCCTGAAGAAAAAATCTTTATTTAATTTGCGAATTTTTTCCAGCAAATATTTTTGTTATTTTTGTCGTCTTAATTAATCTAGAATCTACATTAAGCCAAAATATACATTTTTTTTCGTATTAAAGCACATTCATATTAAAGATCGAATTCCTATACTTTTATCCCTATACTTTTTTCCGAATACTTTTTTTTTGTTTTGATTTTCTAAATACCTTTCATTATTTTAAATATTTTTTTACGCAAAAAAATACGTTTATGTTATTCATATGAAAAGTAAAACTATACATAATTTTTATTCTCTTTTTTTAAAGAAAGAATAAATAAAAAAAAAATTCTTTTGGTTTCGTTCTTTTAAAGTATTCGAATTTTTTTTTTTTTTTTGCTTTTGAAAAGAATTCCATTAACGCCAGAAATGAAAAAGAAGATCGCCAACATTATCTTTTATTACCTACAAAATATCTATAAAAATAATTTTTAATGTTTATCATTATTCCTCAACTTTTTTATGATATGTTCTTCAAACTGAAGTAAGGAATTTTCTTTTATATATAAAGGAAAAAGTGGTGTAAGAACGGGTAGCTAAGATTCGAAGGCCTGTTGGAGCCACAGTGTTACAATTATACAGTCTACTTAGACACAGACATATGGAATTAAGATGTTCATCGTTTTATTGTGTACAATATATCGTATTGAAAAGTCATAGATGAACTACTTCTTATCATAAATGATTTTTTTTCTAGAAAAAGTCATAAAACCAGGACTTACCCCATCAGTGGGGCAGGGTTAAGACGGATATATAACTAAGACCGAATTGATAATTCTATGGAAAATTTAGAAATACTATTATTTCAGAGAAAAAAATAGCCGAGATTTCTATTTTATATAACAGTTTATAAAAAATTATGCTTGCAATTTACATGTGATGTAAATTGCTTAAAAAAAAATCGCTTCAAAAAAAATCAAGACAATTGACCTAGAAACTGTGATATTTAATTAAATTAAGATATTCATCGTTAAATTGCGTACAATATCGTATTGAGAAGTCATAGATGAACTACTTTTTGTCATAAATGATTTTTTTTCCAGAAAAAGTCAAATGACCAGGACTTACCCCATCAGTGGGGCAGGGTTAAGACGGATCTATAACTAAGACCGGATTGATAATTCTATGGAAAATTTAGAAATACTAGAATTTCAGCGAAAAAAATAGCAGAAATTTCTATTTTATATAACAATTTTTAAAAAAATTATGCTTGAAATTACGCATGCGTACTGGAAATGCACATGCGTAATTACTCACATACGGGGGCGTACAGAAGCTATGCGAAATCTCCCTAGAATTGAACTAAATAATCATTGTTTGTTAAGGTATGAATCTGAAGTAACGGTTAATAATCTGGACTAATAATAACTTTTGTAACTGTTATGACCAATCATTAAGAATAATTTAAAAACAAAATAACATTAAAGAGCTAACATATTATTACAAACTTATCTACACAGTCTCAGTGAATTAATTATTTTTTTCTCCACACTTACTGGAATATGAATTATTTAATACACATTTATTCGCTAGAATTTTTTATATAATGACTTGGCACTCATATCTTTTTTAAATGATTGAATTATTTAGTATTCAATTTACGTAACATTTTTCGTTTGTTCGAACTTTCAATTTCATATTGTGTCACATACCAAAGATTGATAATTAGGCAATTGTTTCTTTACTTATGAAAAGAATATTGTTTTAAATGAATTTACCATTACGATTGGAGCTAATAAACGCACTATCCCTTGATAAATATTTAAGAAATGTCTATCATAAAGGAAGTCTAAGAAATATACCCATTAGAGGTTACAAATTAATACTTAAGGGATTAAAAACAGCTATCGAAATATGTCAAATCACACTAGTGAGAAGGTGGGATGAAAAATATAATCACCAGTTTAATAAAACTTGAAGATATTTCTAATAATCGGCTTTCAGTTATTGTTTCTTTGGGCAATCAAACAGGTTTTTATGCCTTCCCCGCCTTTATGCCTTTAGTAGTGATTCCTTAGATGTCGATAGTAATTTCTCTCCCCGATTTGAATAATTATCTGAACATAAGGATATAAGTTTCTCACAAATTTGTGGATTTTCTTAATATTCTCATTTTCCGTTATTTTCATTTTTAGCATAGAGGGCGCTACCTAAAGATAGTCAACTACGAAAAACAAGAAATAGATTTTTTTTTAAATCGAAGCTTATATCAAGCACTTACTTTACGATTTCATTAAAAGCATTAGAAGTCATATTTAATAACTTAAAAAAATATACATGAAAAATAAGATATATAATGAAGCTAATTTTTTTTATGAATAAAATCATAAATATGCCTTTGAAATTGAATTTTAAAAAGCAATTCTGCATAAAAATTTTCTAAAATGTTTTTAATGTTTTTTTTTTTTAAAAAAATACTTTCAAAGCATTAATGCAAAATAGATAAATTTAACTTCATAACATTTCCTTGATTACGAGTTTAAAATTATTCAAGTCATTATTATCATAAAAATATCTTAAGGCGCGCATTAATATCGAAATAGTTTTTTTTTTCATCTTTTGAAAAAAAAAACCGTCCAACTTTTCAACTCAATCTAAAGCACATATGTTCCTATAATTAAAATTCAAAATTTCTTTTTGAAGTTCATGCATTAGTCAGCTACTAAGAAAAACAACTTCATATATACTCTATGAATTCAAGTTTTTTTATACTGTTTTCTTTCATGTTTTTTTTTACAGAAAGACACAGGAGGAAAAAATATCTTGAGCAAAAACTGGGCCTCGTTCCTGAAGGCCCGACTGAACTGTTCCATACCGGGAGAATTTCCATTCTACTTTAACGAGATACGTAAGTATTTTTCATGAATATTAATTCCACTTTTTTCCCCTCTTTTTCTTCTTAAAGCATAATTTTGCATATACTTTTTCACTACCTCTGTACTATCTTTAGGTTCTGTATTTTCTTGTAAAAATGTTTTTTTTTTCCCTTCTCGTAATTAATGGATCTTTTCACTGTTGCATAATTAAGACAAAAACAGGAACAGTCCATTTGTTTTGATGAGGAATTACATTTTTGCTTAATTAAAGACGTGGAAGAGGGAAAAACTAGTTTTTTTTTTCCTTTCCCGCGAATAGTGGTTAATGAGATTATGTTAACTAACTACTTTGCTATTTTCTTTTCAAACTACTCTTGGAAATTCAATGACCAGTTATGCTTTCTTAATAAGTAAGGAATTACTCACAGAACTTTTAAGATTTATGCTAAATAAATGGTTTTTTAAGTATTTTAAGAGGTTGACGCTATTTAGACCACATATTTAGTTTTTAGAGCTGTCTTTGAGTTTGAGAGTTTTTTTTTCTTAATTGCTAAATAAGAGGTGAATGTACGCTTCTATTTAACTTTTAAATTACGAGAGCCGTTATTTAACGCCATCCACACGATGCTTTTATGTACTGAATCAGAATTGTGACCTGGATAGCCTGGTTGGTAGGGCGTTTGACTCGTGTTCGTGAGACACTGAAGAATCCCTGCGCATTAAACGGTGGCTGGGGTGCATGTTAAATTTGTCGTGGTCACAAAGTCCTCCAAGTTCTCATAATAAATCAATACCTCTAGGAGTACTGAATTTTAATATAAATGGGTCCTTCCTGTAAAATGGGCTGTGACGTACGTGCGTCTGAAGTCGTATGCTTGGCCATGGATGGCGCCACTGAAAAACAAGAAACGCATCCTCTGCCTTAAAAATTCGCTTGGATTCCAATAGCAGGCTTGTTGATATTGGCAGGTGGCATTAGTAACAACAACAATGAGAAGTGTGATTACTCATTGAATACCGTTTTGATAAGAAATATATATATATAATTTTAAAAAAACAGTTCTGGTAAAATAAAAGAAATCTCACATTATTCCCTTCCCTTTAGCTTTGAGTTCAAAACGCTTTAAACGAAACCCCAATATTTGCCTTTATTTTGTTTTTATTGCAAAATGTAATAATTTAAAGGACAATTCCGAAATGCTATTTATTTTTTAATTTATAATGTGTTGCTGAACAGTACAATCCTTTGTATTAAGGATTGTATTGTACAACAACATATTACACGCATTAAGCGTACAAAATGTAGTGAACGAGGAGTAACAATTGTAGTTTGTACTTAGTTTTTATTGCAAAATATTCTGAAATATTCTTCCATATACGGTATTTCTATTGCAAAATGTGCTGTTGTACTATAAAATATCATTCTTCAGTACAATCGCATATTTAGTTTCTTCTCTTTCTTTTTTTTTTCCTTTTTTTTTTTGTAAAATTTACTGAATACAATTCTCAAGCAAAGAGAGTTAAACAATTAAAAATCACCAGGTTTTCACGATACATTCAATATAGCAATATAAACCAGAAATATGAGCATACGACAATCAATAATCTTTATGTTGTTCATTTTCGCAAATTTAAATGCGTACTTATTTGAAAAATTATAATTCCGATTTCAGTCATTTGTAGCTTTGTCTCAAGAAATGAATAAATAAAAATTGTATTTTAAATCATCCAACTCTTATTTTTGTACATATGTCTTTTTTTTTTTTTTTTTTAATNTTTTTTTTTTTTTTTTTTGCTGAACATAAGCAGAATTTATTTTTTGCGCAAAAGTATAGTTTTATTATTCTTCAATAACTAAATGACATTAGAATAAATAACATCGAGCCACCAATAATTAAACAAACAAAATAGCTATTTATTCCAAGGTTTAAGGTCATGCGTTCTAAGGTTAAGGGTAAAACCTTAAAACTATTGCGCCGATTGGCAGCAATAATTATAAGTTTTTGAAAAAATTGCTCAATTGCTCCTTGTTTATCACGTTAGGTACTCCTGTATATACAACAACTTATAACAAAATTACGATCTGGTAAGGTGTCCCTCACACTGCCGATTGGTGAGCTAGCGGTAGTGAGTTCGATCCTGGCAACCGACAATACAACCGGTGTGTATACACAGTAAGGTGCATGTTAAATCTGTAGAGGCTGTAAGTCTTTTCCTTGGTTGTGGTTTGAAGAAAGAGAAGAACCAGCTCAGGCGCTGACCACGTTGTCTGATCAAGGTCAAAATTATGTGACCTTTTTTCCATGGCCGATAAAAAAATAAAGACCTTAAAAACGGGGCTGGGTGCTTAGCCATTGTTGGGTGGTGTATGTATGGTCCAACCTTTCCAATTCTGCAATTTTTCAACTGACTTAATTTTCGCTTTTTCAACAAGGAATTCTCACCATTGAAAAGTTAGTTAAATTCCCTTTCGTAGCATAGGATGTTTTTCCCTATTTCTTTTGACACAATTCAATTGTCTGAATATTCATTCTCTCGCACAAATTCCTCACATTAAAATCAAAATATTTTTCTCCCGCAAATTTCTCCCCATATTTATTAATCTCTTTTATTTTTTTTCCCTTCCCCAGAAATCTTTAGACCTTCAATTTATTATCTCTCTCGCACTAATGTGAGCTTCCATTTCCCTATACATTATTCATATCATTAAAAGGTTTTATTCAATTTCCAACTTTTTTGCCTTTTTCTATTCGCGTTTTTCCTTCTAAAGCGCATCTCAACCATTTTTTCCCCATTTTTATTTTCCTTACACACTCATTCTTTTGCGATAGCTTCATTAAATTACAGGTAAAGCAACCTTAATCCCTGTGATAGAGAAGTAAGAATTTCGAAAGAATTGTAGATACTTGAAGGGGAGGGAGTCGAAGGTATTCGAGAACTTTTACTCGTCTTTTTAGCAGAGTGCTCCGTCTCATTAAGAACTTTATATTGAACGGAAGCTTTAGTTCTTCTAAAGGAAAATGAAGGATAAAAAACAATGGGAAAAATGCCCCTTATTGAATTATTCGTTATATCACTGGGCATTAATTAAGGAATCTAGTTCGCTTTTTAAGATAATTCGATTTTGTTGGGTAGGATTTGATTATTTGAGTTGTAAAAATTGCTAAAGCCTTGAAATGTATATTACCATCTTCTTTATTATTTTCTAGCACGATTTTTCGGAATTTCTTTGAGCGGAAATTGGAAAAAAATTAATTAATTATTGCGTGGATTGTCGATGTTCTTTTTGTTTTAAGATTGGGACTGCCTTTTTTTTAATGAAAAACATATTTAGTTTATCATTAGGTTAATATTGTTGATACCGCCCGTGTGGGTATTTGTATAAATCCCTTCTTTGGTATAATTCGTTAAATTAGGGTATTATTTCTAAAAATAATTTTAAAAAAAAGAAATATTCAATTGCTTATGTTTTAATCCATTAAGGATTTTCATTAATTAATCTCTTAAATTATAACTTAGTATTGTGCAATGAAGGAAAAAAATTAAAACAGTGTCGCAATCATGCTCACCATATCGTTTCATTTTTTCCAAGTATAATTTCAGCATGCTGTTAATCTCTCCCGCCTGTTTGCAAAAAGAAAATAATCAAACAAATAAAAAAATGAATAAATAATGAGAAATCAAATTATTCTCTTATTAATGATTTATTTTTATTTTTTACAATTTTATAGTTGAATTATCAAAATTAAATTAATTTATGAGAGTTGGAAAAGACAACTAATGCGTTTTTAAATAGAACTTATACTTCATATGCTTATGCTCGAGAACCATTAATGAGCTAATCTGCAATAAGGGTGATCCGTTAAAGTGTAGAGTCAAGAGTTTTCAACAATTTATTTATGTAATGTTCGTATAAACTATTTTCGTATCTCTAAAGTTAATTAATTTCTCTCATTCAGTCATTTACTTTGATTATTTGGTTGTATTTATTGACTTCAAATATTGAAAATTAAATAAATGCCATTATGTTTACTTCCTTCAAATATCGAAAATTAAATAAATGCTATTATGTTTACTTCCTTCAGATATCGAAAATTAAATAAATGCCATTATGTTTTCTTCCTTCAGATATCGAAAATTAAATAAATGCCGTTATATGTTTACTTCCTTCATTGTAATGATATTTTAAACCTTTTTTCTTTGTATTATGTTTTTTTAAAGATTTGATTTCTATCAACTAGTGTGCTTGATTGTATTAATTTGATTTTATAGCTAACGAAAAATAAATAACATTTTATTAAATTAGTAGTATAGAAACGTTGCTGTTCATGGTGCGTAGCGTTTTTAAAAAGTACTTAAAGGTGCTTATTTTCTATTTTCGTTTTTTAAAAGCCCTTAAGGGTGCTTTTTCAATAGGGAGCTTATAAAAAGTGTGTAATTTTCCCTTTTCGAAAATGAGATTTTTTTCTTTACCGTCTATTTTCGCCACGTATTATGCAAAAGTGTGCTTTTCAGATTGTTCTATTTAACGTTTTCGCAATTCATTCAACCATAAGCCATTTCGGCCTACCGTCGGTCCGTAGCACCAATCATTTTACATGTTTGATGAAATACTTGTGAGTCCGCATGTGCGTCTACTAAGCTGAGTTCGGTGAGATTCTAGCACTCTCAGGTGCAACTTTGCTGCATTTTGAAAGATATTCTCAATTTCAAGCTTCATTTTCCACCCTCTGAAATCGAACCGAAAAATCTCTCGATCTTTTTATGGTGGCAAATATAATCAAGAAAAGAGTTCGTCAGAAACTAGTTATTTTATCACGATCATGTAGAGTCTTTGAAAATTAATTTTAATTTTGTTAGTGTATATAGCGCTTAAAAATATTTTTCAGTGCTTAAAAAGTACTTAAAAGGTGCTTATTTTTTGCTGAAAGGTTTGGCAACGCACCCTGCTGTTGTTTCAGCAAAGATTTTATAAGGTTCGTAGTTGTCCCAATATTTCCGATTTTTAAAATGAAATAGATTTGAGAGCAATTTAAAAAATATATAATCGCAAATAAAATATATTTGATTATATTTATTTATTTATTATGTTGTTTTTTTATAAATGTGTAATTTTGTGATGAAATGTTTAAAATTAAATACACATGTGATCCGGGAAGTAGAAAATAATCACAAAAATTATATTTCTAAATATTTTATTAAAAAAAATCGGAAGCGACTGCAAGAAATCTGCATATATTTCTTACGAGTTTAATTAACCTCAGCGTTTCTTAATGATATTTCCATCTATTTTTGTTTGCTCTTTCTTTATTCGTTTTTTAAGTTTATTTTGCAGCAGAATAGCCGCATTCGGCTCTTGTATGATAAAACTCTATTTTTAATATTTTCTTTATGACCCTATGAAAAGGCTCAACTTTTATTAAAAAAATTGTCCAATTCATACCGAACACCTTGTCAATAATTTGCTTTTAATATAACGAACCCGTATTGTCTTCAATTAGTCTTAAAGCATGGTCCAAATTTAAACCTGATTGAGGCTTGAAGACCATACAATCTTTAAGATTATAAAGCTCAACTTTAATAACGAAGATGTTCTAAGTAAACTCTTTATCAGTATCAAGGCATTTTATTTAAATACAACGCTATCTTTTTTTATCAGATAACGGAACTCAATTTGTACAAAAACGCGTACAAATTATAAAGACGGCATGAAATTTGAATAAATGTTTCATTATTTGCTTTACGTGATACAATATTTTGAAAAAATATTGTTTCTATTCTTCTCCATTTTGATTTAAGATACATATGTAAATGTTTATCCTAACGGAGTGTTATTTGACCACGAAGCAAATATGTTTAAACTGTAAATTGTATACCAACATATAAATAAATGGATGCGAAGTGTTTAGAATTCCATTCGTAACTTATTCTTGTTAGTAGAGCATATAAAATAAAAACAAATGAATGAAATATACAAAAAAAACTAGTTCATTTTCTTGAATTCTATGTATGCCTTATGATTTAAACCATTTTACCTTGCTTTTCAAAGTTAGGCATTAGGGATTTCCCCCTCTCTATTGTTTCTTTTGTTATCATTTTATTCCAAAAGCTGATTATAATCCATTCGTTTTCGGACCAGTTGTTCGTAATAAGCCTTAACAATTTTATTCTCCTCTTCTTTTTTGGTTGGAATCCAAATCGGAATACTAAAGTTACGGAGAAAAACTTCCGATACAAATAAATGGCGGAAAAAGCAGAAGAAGCATAACATATTCCACTACCCGCGCCATCTAACGGAATTCTCTGAAACTAGAGCAGCACATTGCTTAATGACGCGAGTTGATACTCTTTTTCTTTCTTCGGTCAAAGAGTTTTTATACAGTATTGGAAGTCGTTTTTCTTATAAAGAACTCGAAAAATATCTACCCCTTTTTTTTTATATAGGATTAAAAATATCGATATAATTTTTTTTAAGTTATTTGTGATGGAAGAAATATTTTTCGCTTCAAAGGAGCACATTACACAGCTGATAGATTCAATTCTGAAATCCATCTTACAAATAGCTACGTTTGAATTGTTTAAGTGGAATGATCAATTTTTTAAGGTATTTGAATCGTTTCCTGAAGGAAAACAATTTGTTAAATCAATGTGCTGACTACTATGTAATTAATTTTAATAATTTTTACCTTATTTATTCAAATTCAGAAACCGCCCCAAACTTTGTGAAATTGTTGAAAAATCTGCTAATAATTTTTTAAATCTAAGCACAATTAGTGTAGAATCGTTTTTTTTTTTCGAAGATCCTGCTTTTGTAAACAACACAAAAATCCTGATTTTCAAGGAGTTAAAGTTTTAAAATTGTGATTTAAGGACGTCAATGGCACCAATTTTCGCATAAAACAATGTTTTTCAAAGAATTGTAGTTTTAAAATAGTGATTTAATGTCATCGAGGAAAATTTTTAATTATAATTATTCAAATAATTTTTTAAAAAAATTCAAAGGAGAATATTTTGTAAAGGGTTCGTTTTTTAAGATATATATGTATGAAAAGTCTGTTATAACAATAAAATAATTTGTAAAGGGTCTGTTTTTATGAGTTGAAGTTTTAAAATTGTGATTTAAAGACATCAATGTAACCATTTTTCGCATAAAACCATGTTTTTTTCAAAGAACTGTATTTTTAAAATTGTGATTTAAGGTCATCGAGGAAAATTTTTAATTGTAATTATTCAAATATTTTTTTTAAAAAATTCAAAGGAAAAATTTTGTAAAGGATCCGTTTTTTAAGATATATTTATGAAAAGTCCGTTATTGCAATAAAATAATTTGTAAAGGGTCTGTTTGTATGATAAAATAAATGCGTAATTATTTTTTTTGTTTTTGAATCTGTGTCAGTTGTGTTTTATTTGGTATAACTTAACCCACATAAAATTCAACGAAACTGCCGCGCTTTAACCTATACTATTTTTATAATTTCAGAGGACATCTACAAACATCCAGAAGATGACCAAAAGTTTTATGCCGTCTTCACAACATCAATGTAAGTTTAATTTCAGCATCATAATTCTTTTATTAATATTAGTTTGAATTAATCTGAATATCAGACTAGCGTATCAGTTATAGCTTAGGGGACAGAGCGTCCGCCTTCCAACGAAGTGAACCGGGTTCGAGTCCTAGCGATGGCTGGTGGATACGAATTCACATCCGGCTTTCACCCACCACAGTGCTGACGTGAAATATCCTCAGTGGTAGACCGATCATTGGTTAGAGTCCCCTTGCTGTGAGGCTAACCGTAGGAGGTTCTCGTGGTCTTCCTCTCCACTTAACGCAAATGCGGGTTAGTTTCATCAAAAACTCCTCATCGAAGACAAATTTCTCCCTATACTTGATCTGAGAGTTTCCTTGTCTTCAGGATTGGGTTCAAAATTGCAAGGCTACGGAGTTGAACATTAGTAGTCGTAAACCCAAAAATTGGGTCGGGTGTTCAAGGACGGTTACATACATAACGTAACAGTTACCTAAATCGACTATAATTTCAGTTTATCTTGACATTGGACACCCTCCCAATACATAGGACGATCGTGAATACATAAGACGTGATACATAGGACGAAAAAGTATTTTTGAAATCTGCCCAAAAGATAAAGTATCCATGAGCAGCCATTCTCTACTAAGAATATCTTGCTACAGCAATAGATGTATGCGGACCAGCAGCAGTTATAGAACTGTATTAGAACCGAATCTTCCATCCCAGCAATAATTGCAAACTGTTTTATAACCAACGTTGATCTATTGAGTGTCTATCCCACGTTGAACTTTGTTTTCTTTGGATTCAACTCAGAAGAAAAATCTTGGTGTCGTTTTTCTGAAGGACTTTCTGGTTTAAACCATAAACTAATAATATAAGTAGATTGCTCTCGCATACGTAGTGCAAAATTCACATTTCTCACGAAATTGTTGAACCTTAACATTCCTGATCCCCTTTGTTCTCAACTGTCTGTTGCTGGACTGGTTTACCTAATAGTGATAAAATGTTAGCATCGATACTTCATTGCAAAGGTTTGGAGTTTAGTCTTAAGACTAAAGTCCAAATTCAACTTCATTGCAAAGGTTTAGAGTTTAGTCTTTAGACTAAAGTCCAAATTCAACTTCATTGCAAAGGTTTAGAGTTTAGTCTTAAGACTAAAGTCCAAACCTTTGCAATGAAGTATCGATACTAACATTTTATCACTATTAAGTAAACCAGTCCCGCAACAGACAATTGAGGACAAAGGGGATCAGGAATGTTATGGTTCTGTAACTTCCACAATAGACAGTTGAGAGCAAAAAAGATCATGGAGGTTTAGGTTCTACAATTTCGTGATCAATGGTATGATGGTAGAAGTGTGGTCAGCATTGTGCACTATGTCGACCGCAGGCAAGCTAGTACCCATCGATCTAGAGCTAGATGACAGATGGCCCTAAAGCTAGATGATAGAAACTGCTAGATGGCCCTAAAGCTAGATGATAGAAACTGGTAGAGATAGATGACCCTAAAGCTAGAGGATAGAAACTGGTAGAGATAGATGACCCTAGATGATAGAAACTGATAAAGATAGATGGCCCTAAAGCTAGATGATAGAAACTGGTAGAGATAGATGGCCCTAAAGCTAGATGATTGAAACTGATGAAGATAGATGGCCCTAAAGCTAGATGATAGAAACTGCCTGCTGTCGACATAGTGCGCAATGCTGACCTCATTTCTACCATCATACCGTTGGTCACGAAATTGTGGATTTACTTTTACTGTTAATTTTTATAAATACTTTTACTGTGAGAAAAAAAGATTAGGTGCACTTTAACCATAGTTTAAACTTCAAATCAATAATACCTAATTCAATAAATTCAATCCAGTCTATTCCAGCATCAATAATTAAAAAACTACTTTTAGGAAATTAGAACCCTTTATTTCATAACAACGTTGTATTTTTCCTAAGACAACATCATTCTCTAATAGAATCCTCTCTTGACTGGGGAGGGGGGGGGGACTAAATAGGCAAAGGCCGACCACTCGCTCACTTGTTTAAGGAAACATGCAAATTTTTCCCTGTTAATGACATTTCCCTACCAAACACAATTAATTAGTGATAGTGCATTGGATTTTCTGGTTGTCTTTTCTTGTTCGCCTTGCAAGGCTTTTGTACCATCAACTTTTTTTCTTTCTTAGTTTGCTTGGGGCCTAAGTTAGGGAATATATTATTACTCCTCAATGATACGATTTCTTGAAAGTTGTTTTCTAAAATTAATCATTCAAAGCTGAGGAAGTTACCGAAATAAGCTTCTTGTTTTCTTGACTTCTTCAAGATTTCTTTGTTTAATTCCTTTTAAATCTAAACAAATGTACGTTATGATCAATGTACAAACTATTATAAAATGTTTACCACCCGAGGTACAAGTCTGATGGCTCTTTTGAATAGTTGGCAGATTTATACGGAGTTAATTTAACTGTTCTTCTTTATTTGGCGACATGCCGTACAATACATATTACTTTCTTTTTTTTTAATAATTTATTCATAATTAATCATTAATACTTGTACCATAAAATATCCTTAAGCAAAATGTTAGAGCATCGGGGTTATGAGTTGAAGCTGAATTAACTATAAAGGAATTTTGTATTTTCAAAGTTGGGTTAAAAACTATAAATCTTTAGGAAAGTGATGTCGATTATTAAAGGTTATAAATTGAAATTTTTCTGTTTATTTCGATTTTTGTATTTTAGAATTTTATGAACGTTTTGTAGTTACTGTCTGATTTTTAAATAATTAAAAAACAGTATCTGCTAATGGCGAGTAAAGTGGATTGTGCTAATTTAGCAACTTAACATTATGATTTTAATAAATAAAACTAAAAAATATTTTTTTTAATGGCGGGCACTTGGGATGTATTGTCCCATTGGCCAGGAGGGCCAGAACTGCTACTCTCTTCTCGTTACCCAGTGGGCACCTGTGGCTAAGCCACAGCGGTGGAGCAGCGTCGCCCACGTCACACAACCACAAACCAGTTTATAGGACGGGTCACATTCACACAATCACAAAAAGAAGAAAGGACATAGAACTCAGAAAGAAAGAAACATCCATGCCCTGAGAGGGATACGAACCCGCAACCATCGGCTCCGCAGTCAGGCACGCTAACCACCCGGCCACCTGGTCGGCAAACTAAAAAATATAAAAATAATCATTAATTTCTCATAAACAATCATTCTGAACCTATAATGAAAAACCTTTTCTATTGTTTAAACACAGAGACGCAAAAGAAAAACAAACAAGCTGCAACCGAGGGAGGAAAGAGGAATTAATACGGAAAACGTTATCTTTTGAATGCAATGCGCCTTACTTTTTAGGCGGGTCGAAAATAAAAAATTCTAGTCTATTTGAAAATCATAGATTTTAAGATTTGATTTTCTTTTTTTTCTATTTGATATATTATTCCTTTGCTAATGGTGTACCATGTTGTACCACCGCATATGGTCCACATGTTGTACCAGCTGTAAGCAAAAGGTTGAATAGAATAAATAATTAATTTAAATAAAGAACTGTTTATAGCTATTAACTAAGTATTTCTTAATTACTGGTCACTGAGTAATTATGTATATAAGTAATTATTTAATAAAATAATTTGAGATTATGATTCTGAAAAATTTCTGAGTTTAAGAGGGAAATAATTATAGAATTATGTATTAAAAAAAATTGACTATCATGCCTTTGGAATTTACTTCCGCAAAAGGCAGATTATATTGACAGCGTTTTCAAATCATTACTTACTAATCATTTGAGGCATACGAGTTTCATGGGAAGAAAAATTCATAATTACTTCGTTCACCGATTTTTTTTTATTGCTAGTTTTTTGCTCTTTTCGAAAAGTGAAAAAGACAAAAAGAATAGTGGTCGCTATTTTTCGCTACACTAATTGAAGTTTTGCAATTAACGCAGTGCGAGAGGGGGGAAACTAAGGTTAATTGTATTTCATATAAATGTATACCATAGCACTAAAAAAAATTACCTTAAATTAAAAAGACGGGACGGTTAATTATAGACTTAAGGGGGGAAATTAATGTTACTGCCCATTAAGAATAAAATAAAAATGCAATCTTAACTTTTAAAACACGTTAATTGCTGGCTCTGAAACAGGTAGGTCTGTTTTATACAGGAATTTATTCTTTGCAATGTTATAACTAAATTAAAGTTTAGCTTGTTTTTATGCTACTATCTTAAGAATCTGGTAAATTTTAAATTTTTTAAAAATTGTGAGATGTTTTGAAATGTGTAAATAAAGTGTTTTCTGTTTAGAGAGCACAAACTCGCATTTTTTTATTCGAGTTCATTTCATTTCGATTCGATACAAATGATTTCTCTACACTAAAACAAGAGATTTTAATTTAATCGTTTTCTGTTTTATTATAATTGTTTTAATTTCATTTTACTCAAACGATTTATCTGTACAAAGCTTCAGTTAGCAAGACTTCAGTTTAATAGTTTTTTTAAATCTTTTAGATTACATTTTTTTTCTTTTTTACTTTTTTTATGTAGTAATCTTTTTCATCAGCAATTTTTCTGTAAAAAAAACGACAGACTATAGTTGTATCGTTTTTGAAATTTTAAAATCATATAGATTACATTTATTTATTTTATTTATATATATTCATATTTGTCAAATAATTTCTTTGTACAAAAACTTTAAACTTAAGTTTTGAAATCTAATCGGATGCGTTATTATAAATATTATAATTATTTACTATTCATTTTCTTCAAACGATTTTTGTACAAAGCGGTAAACTTTAATTTAATCGTTTATATTTTAAAAATCAAATCAGAAAAAATCCATACAATTTTCATTCATAAGGTTTGAAAATAAATCTTACAAAATAACTTTAAACTCACTTTTGTATTAAACTTAGAGTAGTAATTTAATCACTTTGAGTTACTTAAAGCAATTTATTAGAAAATTTATATAATGTCATCATTACTTCTTTTTGTAAAAATTTAAATTGTAGAGAAAAGATCTATTTTAATTTTTTTGTTTTAAAAATTCACTAAAATAAATTTTTTAG
The DNA here is from genome assembly GCF_043381705.1 of Parasteatoda tepidariorum. Taxonomy (NCBI): domain Eukaryota; kingdom Metazoa; phylum Arthropoda; class Arachnida; order Araneae; family Theridiidae; genus Parasteatoda; species Parasteatoda tepidariorum. The sequence goes on along the minus strand of NC_092213.1, from coordinate 75,132,145 downwards.
AATCTTTATTTAACTTCTTCAAAAAATTTGATATTGTAGAATTAATTAATCGTTCTTAAAATAAATTAGAAAAATATTAAGTAAACTTAATAACACATTTTTTCTCCTAAAAATTAAATGTAAAATGGGACATTGAATGAAAATATAATATAATTCATTCTTTTTTAAAACTTGTAGAATAAAATTCTAAAAGTTTCAGAGTAAAAATTAATTAATAATGTTTTATATCACAAAAGTCTTTGTAATTTATAATTTTATCTCATAAGGCAATAATGGGTTTTAGGTTTTTACTTTTTTTTTAAATGTATTAAAAACATTTGCAAAATTATCGTTTTATAATGCTGAAGTTCGTAAAAATTTTATATTAAGTAATTATTTCTGGATAAGTTTATTTATTTCTAAAAGTTTCTGTAATCATATAAATAATAGAATAAATATTAGAGAATTAATTTTTTTTAAATTATCCTCTTAAGAAACTTTACATTACAGTAATAATTGAAAAGTTTAACTGTTTTTACAATTTCATATTGATAAAGAAATTAAAATATATTATAAATTTTAATTTTTATTTATCAGGAAATCACTACGTAACATAAACTTACCATCATCAAATCGATATCATCGATATCAATATAAACTTCATCAATCGTATCATCAAATCCAGATATGATTTACTTGAGTTTTAATACTAAGTCATATTTATTATTCTTTATGATTATTGTTATAATCTTAAATGATTATGAGCCATATTTGGCAACTAATGATAAAAGCTTTATTCGAATATCTTAAAAATTTAAAAAGTTACTAGCAATTTTAACAAGCAAGTAGTTTTTGTACTTTTTAAAACAGATTCAAAATGATAAGGGGTTTTCTACAAATGTTATTTTGTATAAGGCAAAATTAAATATCAAATGACAATACTTTAAAATAAACGTTCATATACGGAAATATGATTGTATAATAAAGAAAATATATGGGGGATGATTATCAACAATGCCGGTGTCATTTTTAATAAATCTTCTTTAAAAGTACAAAATAAAATTTTTGGTAAACCCCGTATCATTTGAGCTTTCTTTTAAAAAGTACGAAAGCTACTTAGAATTGCTAATTTGCTTGAAACTTTTTCAATTTTTGGTATAGTCAAATCGAATTTTTTTATTAGTTGCCAAATACGGTTCATTAAAAAATTTAAAAGATAAAAAAATTTAAATTTTTCTCGCGCATTCGTAGTATAAAAGAACTTTCTTAATTACTCATATCTTGCGCAGTTTTAAACAAATTTTTCTCTAATTTCAAAATAAAATTTTGAGGTTAATAAAAAATTGAGGTCTTAAAAAATTTTGTTCAGCTTTATTGAATATTTTTAAAGTTATATCAAAAAAAGCGTACGACAAAAAAATTAATTTTTTATAAAAATATCCATATTTTCAAAAATAATTTAAGCTACGTTTGCAAAATATGTGTAATTATTGCATATAATAACAAAAATAGTTGTTAAAAGTTACAAATTTATTGCTACATTTTTTGCCATAAGGTGTTTAAAAAAACGTTTGTAATTTGTTGTTGTTCCCTCAAACCTCTGAAAGCTTTAAACTTCATTGATAAGTTTGAGAAATCGCGTGTGATCTAAACACTTATTTATAAAAATTATTCTTTAAGTATTTTTTGTGAAAGATCGCAATATTTGTTAGAAGTTTTCATTATTTTGTGTCTTTATAATTATTCCACAGTTTTAAGATAAAATTCAAACATTTCATTTATTCTTTTTTTGCTTTCAATAGCAGCTTCATACTCTCAAAAGAACTAAAAAATATTTGCAATGTCATATTAAACCATTGCTGTCCCATGGGTACACCATAAATTTAAATAGTGGCGACTTTATTAATTAGTATCTTTTGAAGTAAAAGGGAAATAAATTATTGCAACGTTTGATTTACGAATCCATAATTCAGAAAAGACATTTTCACTTTTAATTAAAAATCTTACTATATGAAGAAGTAAGGGATATTTCGCCAATATTCCCTTTCAGATAGTTCAGAAGCTCCTACAAATTAATTGGAGAGATATTCTCATTAGTGAAGGATGCTGTTTATATACTACGAGAATAATATTGATTGATTCGTGAAACTGCCACCCGAGGGCGCTGGGAGCTGATGAGGGATCATTTGAGAGTCAAATCTAATTACGTTTGTTTGATTTTTCTTCTTTTTATATTTTGAATGCGGTTTGAATTGGAGAACTGTTGAGAGGAATAAAATTAATAATCTTTTTACTGTTGAAAGCTTATTTGTTTATTTTAAAAGAACATTTTATAGTGTTGCCATTTTCTTACAAATAAATAATGCACAATTTAAGCTTCAGTGTTTATCAATAAGAATGTTTTTATTTGGTTTTCTTAATATTCTAAAGTAAATATTGTTTATCATTTTTCAACCAATTGTATTAGGGTTGAATAATTTATATGTTAAATAAATTCAATCTTATAAATTTTCTCTAATGTTGTTTTACTTGTATTTATTCGAAAATAATTCATCAGTTTTTTAAAAAAAAATTTCTTGTGCATTTTTCATTCGAAATATTTTTTCAATTACTCTATTGTATTTTTTGTTTGTTCCTACTTGCTGTTGCAAGTATATGCATTTTAAAGTATTTGTAAATAAATTTATTAAACTTTAAAAAATTGATATTTTCTTGGGGGATTATATTAAGTCCCCTTTAATTAAATGGGTGAAATGTTGTAATTTGTGAAGAAAAAAATTTTTTTAATAATATTTACATAATTTGGCGGAATTTAAGGTTATATGCTTTTCAGAATTAAAACATTAATTATCCGGTAGTGGTTTTATGGTATTTAATGTACAGAAATATTAAATGGTTGCTGGTATTTTCTGGATGCTTACTGAAGCATAAGTAAAGGCTAGTGTATTCTTGATGTTTTCAGTTTTGAAATAGTAAATATAGGCTAGTGGTTTCCTGTATTCAATTCTGAAACAGTATATATATAAGCTAGTGGTCCCATATATAATCTGTTTTCAATTATGAAGCAGTATATATTAGCTAATGGTTCCTTACATAATCTGTTTTCAATTCTGAAACAGTATATATAAGCTAGTGGTTCTATACATAATTTGTTTTCAATTCTGAAACAGTATATATATAAACTAGTGGTTCCATGCATAATCTGTTTTCAATTCTGAAACAGTATATATAAGCTAGTGGTTCTATACATAATCTGTTTCCGTACAGAAATATTAAATATTAGCTAGTATTTTCGGATGCTTTCAGCATAAAAGAATTTAGTATAGGCTTGTGGCTTCCTGTTTTTTCACCACTGAAACATTACATATAGACTAGTGATTTCCTGATGTAGTTTCCTAATATTTTGATGACATTTTCGTTTTTAGGAATGGACTGACAGGATCAGCAGTTTGTACTTTCAGTCTTGATTCAATCCAGGAGGTATTCAACGGGAAATTCAAAGAACAGGCCACTTCTTCATCTGCCTGGTTGCCCGTTCTCAGCAGCAAAGTTCCCGAACCAAGACCCGGACTCTGCGTCAACGACACTCAAACACTTCCGGACTCTGTCCTGAATTTCATTCGAGGTCATCCACTGATGGACAGCGCTGTTGCTCACGACAATGGAAAACCAGTGTTCTTCAAGAGAGATATCCAACTTTCCCGACTAGTCATTGACAAATTGGAAGTGGATGGTTTGCCTTTTACAGTCTTCTATGTCGCTACCAGTAAGTTGTTCCATCTTCAAACCAATTAGGCTTAGCAAAAAGTAATTTAGCTTTACAAAGCTTTAATTCGGTTCGGTAAACTAAAAAGTAATACAGCATTAGAAAAGTAGTTTCATCATCATCGTAGTTGGTCAGATAGCCCAATGTTAGACAATGCCTTCCTCTGAAGATTTCTCCACGACGACTTCCGATTTACCTTGGACCTCCAATTCTTTTTATTAATTACAAGAAAACCAGACTCCACTGAGTCAGCCCATCTCAACCGCGGCCTGCCCCGCTTCTTGTTCCAGTGGGTCTAAAAATCAGTAACTTTTTTATTGTATTGTCATCACTCATTCGAATCACGTGGGCCATCCAATTCATTCTATTTATTTTTATGTATTTAATAATATAAGGTTGTTTATAAATCTTGTACAGTTCAAAGTTAAATCTCCTTCTCCAATTGTTGTTTTCATTTACACCAACAAGTATACTCCGCAAAATCTTTCTCTCAAATATTGCGATACAATTTTCCTCCAGTTNAGGTCGACGGGATAACCCTCAAAAGCTTATGTCAAGACTGGCCGGACAAGAGTTTTGTAGATTAAGAACTTTGTTTTTTCTAACAAAAGTAGTTTATCTTTGCAAAAAAACTAAAGCTTTTTGTAAAACTAAATTTTTCTAAAATACTTCGGGAATGTAGGAAATGAAATTAGAATTAATTTTCAAACATTAGAAAAAGATCATTTACGAAATATTTCGAATTTTTCAAAATATAGAATGATTCCCAGAAATCAAGGTCAGTATGTGAAAAACATTTGAATGATTTCAGCAGAAAAAGTTATCATAGAATATTTAGAACTCCAAGTATGGAGGACAACGACAGTATAATACGGTATGCGTCTTAAAGTCCCTTATAAACGTTATGTGCACAACTTCAAACATTTCATGACACAGTTATAAACAGCATAAAGGTTTACCTATGAAGGAGTTAATCTCTTCAATTTATAAAACATTAACTTGACTAGACTTTTTACATTTTTATTAAAATAACCCATTCCCGCTAGCTATAGCAATGTAGCATTAATTAACTAGTGCTTCATAATGTCTTCTACACTAAGAAGCGCAATAATGCATTTTTGTTCTCTTTTTCTTTTGTTAAATGCTATTTTCTTTAATAGATGATGGAATTATATACAAATTGGTCGAATGGTATAACCGGGATGGAGAAGAGCATTCTAATCTAATCGATATTTTCGAAGCCACCACACCTGATCCTATCAGGTCCATGGAATTTTCCAGCAAGGTAATTATCTTTATGACTCATGATTAATAACTAATTAATGTTTCTTGAATACGTTCTATCTGTCTCTGACATTTTTGAAATCTTTATTGAAATGGAAGAAAACCGGAAACAAACATGTATTTAATAGGAAAATTTTTATTCTTTTTCTTTAATTAATCGATTTGTATGCTGGAGTTATATACTTTTTTTTTAAATAGAATCGGCCTCACGGTGATGCAATTTTCCTACTCTCCACACTTTTCCCCTTTCGGTAAATCTTGTTCGTTCCAACTTCTTACTGCAATCTTCTATCATGAGAAAATTGCAAGATTTGGCGAAAAATGGTAATGAAGAGGGGGAAAGTATGAAAAGTAGGGAAATCACTTGACCTAGAGACCCTTATTCTATTTAAATAGAGTATAGGTTTACACCTATCAAAACTTGAGTTCGAAATCATTTACTTATTTTTCGAATAGAATTTATAACCCGCTATCGAGCTGCCTCTCTATAATTGCACGAGACGTGCTTTTTTGTTTAAAAAAGTTTCTCAAATGCATACGTTTAAAACTTCTTTGTCAGATTAATGAATTGTTACCTTCTATTTCAGCACAAATCATTGTACATTTCATCTGATTCATATATCCGGCAATTTGACGTCATCATGTGTAAAGGAAGATATGACAGTTGCCTGAGATGCATTCAGGACCCTTACTGCGGCTGGGACAAGGACCACAACGAATGCAAACCTTACGTCACAGGGTAAATTACATTTTGTAGTGTTATTTTAGCGTATAAAAAATGATTGTCTATCGTTTAAAAAATTTTTCATTCAATTTAACGGAAATATGCATGGAAAAAAAATTAGTATTTAAAAGACTACTAATAGGAAGCTTTTATCGAAAGCAAAACTATCTAACCAATAACTTTCTAAAGATGCTAAGAATATTTCTTGTTGCAAAAATTGCCCAAGTGAACTGTTCAGTTTCACACATTGTCCCACAGTTTCACACATTGAGAATGAACCTCCTATTCGTAAAGCTTCTAAAAGAGACATTTTTATGATGTTCCATGAGAATGGTTTCACATTGTTTCATGAATATTAACCTCTATTCATTAAGCTTTTAAGAGAAATTTTTATGTTGTTCCATGAGAATAGACCTTCTATTCATTGAGCTTCTAAAAGAGACATTTTCATGATGTTCCATGAAAATGGACCTTCTATTCATTAAGCTTTTAAGAGAAAGTTTTATGTTGTTCCATGAGAATGGACCTTCTATTCATAAAGCTTCCAAAAGAGACATTTTTATAATGTTCCATGAGAAAGAATCTCCTATTCATTGAGCTTCTGAAAGACATTTTCATGATGTTCCATGAGAATGGATCTCCTATTCATAAAGCTTCTGAAAGAGACATATTTATGATGAAAAATATAATTTTGATAGTATTTCATCATCATTCTTTTTAAAAGTGTATAGAATATCTATCACCTATTCTTATATTTTTTTAATTATTATATATAACGTACAACAAACTAATCTAATTATTATTTTTTGCAGTCTCCTTCAAGATGTTACAAATGCAACACCAGGAATATGTGACAGTAGTAAGTATTTTTATTAAATCGAAACTAAATAGAATCATTATGTGTTTGTTAAATGGCATTGTCATAATAATAATTGTTTAATAAAGTTCGCCAAATTCTTTAGAATGCTCGATTGCTATTATTTTCTATCTTTATTTTAATCGAGTGTGTGTTTAGCTGTGTGGAAAATGTAAATCATGTTATGGAACGACTTTCTTCACTGACAGCACACAGAATTCTGTGTTTTGGCAACGAGAAATAGTTTTTCTGGAATTATTTATTCTCTTTTCAATTTGTCTACCATACTTATGTTGCCTACATTCTATGAAATGTCAGTATTCTGTAGAATGCCTTTGTTTTAGAATAGAAAACCTGGCGTTTTTAGGCAATGTATGAAATATAGCACCATTTTATATTTTATCTACTCATTTTGTAGCTTTTACATTAGATATTCTATAGAATACCTTGTCAAATGAAAAGAATGCCTGACGTTTTTAGGCAATGTATGAAATATGAGCTCTATTTTATATTTTATCTAGTCATTTTGCAGGATGCCTGCAAATTTTACATTAGAAATTCTAAGATTGATTGAACGTAGGGTTTAATGGCACAAAGTCCAAAGATGGACATGCTGTGCCAAACAAATGGTTTCTAAATAAAGGTAATAGAAATTCTAAGAGTCCAATGAAGGGAACCGGGTTCGAATCCGGCGATGGCTGGTTGATACGAATTCCGCACCCGGCTCGCACCGATCACAGTGCTGTCGTAAAATATCATCAGTGGTAGATGGAACATGAATTATAATTATCTTGCCGTCAGACTAACAGTGGGAGTTTTTCGTGGTTTTCCTCTCCATGTAGTGCAAATGCAAATTAGTTCCATCAAAAAGTCCTCCAGAAGGGTAAATTTCTCCCAATACTTGATCTCTTGTCTTCTGGCTTGGGTTATAAAGCTACGTAGTTGAACACTTGCAGTAGTAAACCCAAAAATTGGGTCTGCTGTTCAACGACGATTATAAAATAATATAAAATTAAATATCTTGTCAAATGAATAGAATGCCTGACATTTTTAAGCAACTTATCATATATGAGCTCTATTTTATATTTTATCTAGTCATGAAAATTATGTACTATTTTATCTAGTGTAGAATACTTGTAGGTTTCACAAAATGCATTTCTATTCAATTTGTTAAGTTATCCTTTGCTGTATTAATTCACGCATTCTGTAGAACACTGGATTTCTTTTGATATTCATTTGACGATTTTGACGTTAACCCAAACATTAAAGTTGAGAGTTAAATAAGTTTATTTTTTAGGTGTAAAAAATAAGCCCCTGCACGTATACTGGGGACAGAGTGTTCATCTGGCGTGCAATATCCACCTTCCTGGTGCAGAGACGGCCATCCCTGGTGCATCCAAGTGGTTCCGGTACAGCCGTGAAAAGGGCAAGTACGAGGTTCAGCAGAGAAGGGACAAGTACATCTATACTCAGGACCAGGGACTGGTCATCCTGTCCGTCACGGAGAGGGACAGTGGACGTTATGACTGCAAGCTGGGTCCCAATACTCTCTGCAGTTACAATATCACTGTAGACACTAGTAAGTAACAAAATCACCTGTATTTTACAGTACAATGATATTTTACTTTTAATTAGGTGTTAAGAAAGAGCAACTCGAAAGATGTTTTCTGACATTGGTAGCTCTAAGACTTGCGTGCAAAGTCAAACACTTAACGGTGGAACACTTAAAAGACGACCCTTGATCCTTTCGCTGATTGGTTAAACCTATTCGTGATTTACTATGAACGGTGTCTTACGATCTTTTGACATCTATGAAAGGTACAGAAGCGCTATTAGAAGATACCTTAGTCCGAGTTTTACAAAATAAACCAAATTCTGCTATTTGTTGAGATCTGGGGTTCGAAGCCAGTTCTACACCAGGCTAGAACTATTCAAATTAATATTTTTACGTACGGGAAACGAAAATCGGCACATTTCTTAAATGTCACGATGATTAAAGCTTTATCTTTTATTGAAAATAAAACAATTTCTTTTTCTGAAACTGTACCAAAACGACTTCATAAGATAACAGAAGTTATTTTTCAAAATTCTGTTTTACAAATTTGATGATCTGCAACTGCATATGAAATGTTTAGCTGATTGCGTAGATTTATTTAAGTCGGACACAAAAAACTAAATTTGAGCAATATTACGAAGAAAAGTTTTACATTTGTTTGCATGTTCGTATAAAACAAATAACCTTAAAAATATTAAAGTAAAAATATTTTTTTTCTAGGAATATCATTAACTTATTTTTCTGTGGGTTTTTCTTGAAGAGTGCCCTTAATATTATGCATTTTTAGTATCTCATGTCAAAAATAAAGTGAAATAAATTATGCAGTATGCACATTAGAAAGTATGACAAATCACTATTTAAAAAGATTGGACTAAAAGCACCAGAGCTTGATAAAAGAAAAAATAGTCACATTTCACCTCCTTTCTACTTCCTAAAGCAATCAAACAGGTTTTGTTTTTAATATGGCCTTCCTCATTAATGATTCATCACGTTTTAAAACATTTTCATTTAGTTTTTCTTCTCTGGTAAATATTTATTTGAAAATCCCATTATGTTCACATTTGACTAAATTTTTGAAAGGGATTCTAAATATATATTAAGAGTGGTGCTTAAGAGAAACCTTGTGGATTATTTAAGGAAAGCCTCCAATCGTAATTTCTTCAGTCTTATGACAATAAATATCAAATACTAATGGGAATAGCCGATGTGCCTCAGGGATTAGAACACTCTCTTCCAAATTAGGTGATCCAGGTTCGAATCCTAGCGATGGCTGATCAATTCGAATTCTGCTCCCGTATCGTATCGACCACAATGTTGATATACAAAATATCCTCAGTAACAGACGGATCTCATTGCCTTGTTGGACAAACGTGTTAGATTTTCGTAGTTTTCCCCGTCATGTAACGCAAATGCAGGTTAATTTCATCCAAAAAGTCCTTCACGAAGGAAAAGTCCAATGAGGTGAACCGGGTTCGAATCCCGGCAATGTACGAATTCAGCATCCGAATTGCGCCGACCACAGTGCTGACTTAAAATATCCTCAGTTGTATACGGATCATGGGTTAAAGTCCCCTTGTCGTCAGACTAACCGTGAAAGATTTTCGTGTCTTTCCCCACCATGTAGCGTGAAAGCGGGTTAGTTCCATCAAAAAGTCCTCCACTAAAGCAAATTTTCACCAGTACTTAATCCAGGAGTTCCCTTGTCTTCTGGATTGATTTTAAAACTACAAGGCTACCGAGTAACAGTGATGATTGAAAACAGAAAAAGCGACTTGGCTGTTCAGCGCTGGTTATAAAACAAAATAATATTAATGACCAAAAAAGGTACAAAGCGAAAAATAAAAAACGGGTCATCCTGAATAACTTTTAATCCAATGATCGGATCTTCACGTTTTAGGACTCAATCTTAATAATTAAAGGGGGTGACTTCAAATACGCTAATTAATTAATGTAGACTATGTATTAAGTTACGAAATCAGACACAAAAACGGACTATCTCTGAATAAACATGCCTTTTTTTACCACTGATTGGCGTTTCTGATCCCTGAGATATAGGGGGTAACCACATTCTGGGAAATATGGTTAGGAGTTTGGTCAAAAGTTAGGACCCCTTAATTTTAACTTTACTTCTTGCGTATTTCGCTTTTCTCGAATGTTTTTAACGAATTGAAATATTTTTGTAAACACTTATTTGTAAACATTATAAAATTCGTTTGTCATAAAATAATTCCATGCAAGAAATAACTTTTAGTATACATTTATTATTTTATATGATAGTCGAAAGCATTTTGAATTAAAAGATTTTTTACATAATTTTAAATCGCAAAATACAAAATTTGAGCAAAATCATTTGAATCGAACCCTTAAAAATCGAATTTTGAAAATCATATTTCTTAAATATGATTTCTCGGGAACTATTCGACCGATTTATCTCACATTTTGTATTTTGCGAACTAAAATTGCATTCTGAATTATGCAAAAAATTCAAAATTCTTTCCGACTGCTGTTGAATAAAATAACGATAAAAATTTCCTGAAAGTTGCTTTTTGCATGGAAATATTTTTGGATAAAAGAATTTTATAATTGTGTGCAATAATTTATTAATTCACCTTGGAAGTTAAGGAATTGAAACTCTCCTGACCAAACTATTGGAACCCTTTTTCCCAGATTACGGCTACATCTTATAATTTCGCGGTCAGAAATCAGAATCCGTCAAGAACAAAAGATAAGGTATATTTTTTCCAAAAAAAGTACGTTTTTGTGTCTGATTTCGTAACTGAAAATATCGTCTGCGCTCTATTTAGCATATTTGATGTCACCCCTTTTAATTATTAAGATTGAGTCCTAGAGCAATAGTTATATCAATAGTTATTCAAAGTTATTTTATTTTGCGCACTGTACACTGTACTCTATTTTTTGCTTATCTTTTATCATTGAACCTATTAATACTTTGTATTCCTTATGTATTTTTAAATGTTAACAAGTATTGTTTTTTTTCTTTTAGAAACATGTAGCGCTCCAACAGATGTGGAATATAGAAAAGTCTATTCGGACTGGTGTCACGAGTTTGAAAAATACAAATTAGCAATGAAGACGTGGCAGAATAAACAGCAGGTAACTTTCATTTCAATTCTTCTCAGTAGTATAATGATGCAAATAATTTAAAATCAAAACTTTAAGTGTAAAGGAACTATTATTATACTAGTATTATACTATTATATATCTATATTATACTTACCATATAATATAGATTTATAAACAGGGCTAAGATATTGATGATGAATGCCTTTTTTTGCACCATTTTTGTTTTTTCTTAGATAGAGCATTTTTTTATTTTAAGAGTTGATATTTTTATTGCGAATTTACTTTTTTCTTTATATACTATTGTAGATTTTAGATGCATTCCAATAACAAGCATTGATAATAATGTGAGTTTTTCAAGAATTTAGTGACAGATAATACCCTAGCATCACCATTCTGCACATTTACAACACCTTATATATAACCTTTATTATTTGTTGTACAGTGCATCGAAAAAAAGGACCACCCTGAATAAATTTTGATCTAATGATCGGATCTTCAATCTTAAAATTTCGAAGAGGTGACCTCAAATATGTTAATTAGTGCAAACGATATTTTAAGTTATGAAATAAGACGCAAAACCGTATTTTCTCTAAATAAATGTATATTTTCTTTCGATGGATTTGGATTTCTGACCCCCAATAAATAGGGGTAGCCGATATCTGGAAAAAATGATCCAAATAGTTTGGACAGGAAAGTGATTCAAAGTTTGAACCCCTTAATGTTAATTTTACTTTTTTGCATATTTCGTCATATCTAGAGAACTTTTAACGTGAATTGAAACATTTTGGAACACAATTATAAAATTCGTTTATTCAAAGATAATTCTATGCAAAAAAATAAATTTTAGTAAATATTGATTATTTTTAAGATTTTATTAAATGATGGACGAAAATATTTTTAATTGCAAGGTATACAATATTTTACAACATTTTAAGGAACGTGGCCAAAAATATAAAATGTGAGCGAAATAGGTTGAATAGTTCATGAGAAATCTAATTTTAAAGAAGTCATATATTTAAAACTCGATTTCTCAGGAACTATTCAACCGATTTTGCATGAATTTTTTTTATTTTGCCATGCAAATTGCACACTTTAAAAATTATGTCAAAAAATTCATACCTTACAATTCAAACATTTTTCGACTATGTATTATCATATAAAATAATAAATATTTGCTAAAATTTTATCATTGTGTGTAAAAAACTTTCAATTCGCTTAAAAAGTTCGAGATATGGCGTAATACGCAAAAAATAAAATTACCAGGGGTCCAAACATTGGACCGCTCTCCCGATCAAACTATGGGAACCATATTTGTTAGATTGCAGCTCCCCCCTATTTTCCGGGAGTTAGAAATCGGTAGCAAAAGTAAACTACATTTGTTACAAAGTAGTCGTGGCAAACTACAAAAATAATGTAGTTTTTCTTACCACTGAATACGATAATGTTTGTCACATGACATACGAACAGACAGTAATATTGCCTAATAATTAATTAAAAAAATACGTAGTAATAAAATAGCACATCAAATCTTAATCAAAAGTCACTTGTTTTTCATTAAAATTACCTGAAAATACAGCTTTTTAAATTTTGTCTTTCTTATTTCAGAAATGTCAACTTGCCCACCCAAATGATGTCACATATCAGGGGAGTCCACCCCTGTAACACTATAGCGAGAGACTTTGCCGAATTACTTTTGATTGAACTCTCCCTTCGACCGCTGGTCGGCAGGGTCTGGCCACCCCTCTTGACCAGAAGGAAGCCACCTTGTTTATGACTTCTTCTGAGAGGCCGACGCTCATTAACAAACTCTGTACATAAATAAAACACAGTTCATCTGACATTCATCTGTGATGATTATTTAAATAATATTAAAGTAAGAAGAACTATTTAAAGGGACCTTTTAAGTGACAAGGACTATGCCAAAGACTCCTTCTAGATGTTCCTCCCCACAAACGGGATTATATTGCTCCGTCGAAAATGCTCAAATAATTGGAGAAACATCCGAACATTGGATAAACAAACAAATTGGAGAAACTGCTGCTGCTGCTGTGCCGATTCTCGTATCGGATGATGCGTTTTAATCAGTGATAAGTACACGTGATGGGTAGTTGCTGAAAGGTGTACGCACTTTCGATTGCTGACTTATCTCCTGGTACGAGAATTGAGGCATTTAAGTGATGAAAATAAACTGTACTGATATTGGCGATTTCATGTTGATTCTGGTCTTTAATATTTTCAGTTTTAATTTTATTCGATACCAAATAATACATTAAATGGTGTCAGTTTTTAATGCCGGATTTTTTTAAAAAAAATAGTAAGTATTCCAAAACAAAATAGAAGTTTTGAAAAATAAATACTCTCATTCACTTAGATCTAATTTGCGATTATTTTGATTGAAGTTAACCTAATGATAAATTATTTTGATGAAATTAACCAAACAAAGCTGTATCTTCTTTTGTCATTTTAAATTGCTGTAATATTATTGTTGCTATAATATTATTGTTGCTATAATATTATTGTTGCTATAATATTATAAATTGCTATAATATTTTACATTAAAAATGAAAAGAAAATAAATTTCATTTTTATTTTCTGAAAGAAAATTTCATCGCAATTTATTTTATACTAAACGTTGAAAAACTTTAAAAAGAGCAATCATTTTAAGAATAAAAAATGTATTAGTTTAAACCTTTACAAGCTTTTCACAAAAACGTGTTTTTTATTTTTTTTTAAAATGATAAAAGTTTTTAAAATAAACGATAATAACTAAATTAGTCATTGTAATGGGTAATAGTTATTTCATATTTAAAAAATTTATGCTTAAATCTAAAAATTATTTATTTTTTTTGGAAATATATCAATGATTTTCAAATTTGAATCCTGCAATATATAAGTTATATTTACGTAGTAAAATTTAAGTATTATTCTACATACGTATCATTCTATAGGCGTATTTACGTATTATATAATATTTACATATTTCTTCTCAACTTGTCATGCAAAATTAAAAATTTACTCAGTTCAAAATATAATCAAATAAATTGAATAATTTCTAAACATATGTGAGTCAGTTAAAATTTTTAAAAAAATTCCCAGCTAAGAAAAAATTTTGCTATAGATAAAAATTCAAAAAGAATTGATTTTTATCATGAATTCATCGAAAATAGGAGTCATAGAATAATGAACAGAATCGACTTGAAATCGAAAATATCAGACAATTGTAAAATGAAATTAACTTATCATTTCGAAAACTCGTCTGCGTGTATGTGCGTGTCTATTTGTTTAGAAGTAGCTAATGTCAATGTCTGGAAAAAAGGAAAAGTATGCGAGAAAAATTCTGTTCCAGAATATTCTTCTGTGGATACCCCCACCCCCTTCATTCGAAAAATCAGCATTTTTTTTGCTTTCATTATCTGCCAGCTTCTTTCACAGAAAAGAAGTTAAACTGCAAGCTTGTTTTATCGATAACAACGCAATATCGTCGAAAATGTTATCGCAGTTTTTTCCGTACTCGTTTGTAAATTGTGATAATTTGTTTATATCAGTCATTTATACATAACTGTAAAAAATTTCTCATTTTAATGTACAGCCATTTTCTATGCATTTTGAGTGCTTATTTGTATTTTAAGTTTGTAAAAATATCATCTTTATGTATTATTCTTGTAATTGATATTCATGTTGTATTATTGTATGTTTTAATAACACTATTCTGCTAATTGTGTTTATTTATTTTTAAAAAAAATGTTCTTTATTGCTTTTTATGAACGCAAACTGATTTCTAGTGATATCTTGAAATTATTGAAGAGTTATTATTAATATAATGTGTTACTTAAAAAATGAATTTATATTAGTTATATTTTAGAAAACAGAAGAACTTAAAAATTGTGAATAAAGCTTTTATTACAATCATTCGTTTCGGAAAAAAAATTACCAATTTTTAAATACTTATAGTTTATAAATAACGCATTGAAATATACTATTTTTTAATTTATATATTTCTGTTTTTGTTTTACTAAAAAGAATTCATGGGTTTTATCATATCTGTAAAAATAAATTTAAAAATAAAAATTAGAAATAATAAAAAATTTTATTCTAGCTGTATGGTAATTTAGATTAAATGAATTGAAATTAATTATATTCAGTTTACACTTGCATTATTTATTTTTTTAATATGTAATTTGAAATTATATTTTTATTTATATGCGGATTGTGAAATTTAAAAGTAAGAATAAATTTATTTTAAATAGTCAAGTTCTATCTATAAACAATCAGTAATAATGAATAAAGAGTAAAATAATAGTCACCGTTTTGAACTAAAAATAAATATGAGTTTACCATCTACTGGTATCATATTTTGAGTTTTATTTTAAAATTAAAATTAATAACTGTTAAAGAATTTTGCTATAAAGTTAAAAAGAAAATCTTATTTTTTCAAGTGACTTTTCTAATGATTTTAAGATCACAAAATGTTTATTCAAACTATACTTGACACTATCTAACAATATTCTATATGTATGCCAAAATTGCAACAATTTCATAGCGACAACACTAAATTCACATAGCTTTTCTTAAATAAATTATATTCATTTTTTTGAATTTATTTTTTGTTATAAAGTTTTTTTTCTTTCCTGAAAAAATACACAAAATTTTAAATTATGTAGAATAAAAGTTTTCTGCCTAATTTTAAAAAAAAATGTTGTTGCAATAAAAATTAAGAATGTTGAGTGCTATAATACAAATATTTCAAAAGCAAGCAGTTTATATAGAAAAGTTATTTTAATAAACTATTAACTAATTTAATTTTCAAAAGGATTAGCTTCATAATATTTCCCTAACTCTTCTAGATACTCAAAATTTATACACTCTATTTTGCTTAAGTTTGATTGTATTTATGTTCTTTTGTTTCAAATATGAACGTTTTTGTTCTTTTTAGTCCGCAATTAACTAAGCAGTCTAATATTATATTTTGCACCATTGCAAAATACTTCAATACTATTAACTACACTAAAATTGTGTTATTAATAATAAGCAAATTTTATAATCGTTTTTCTTTGAGTTCTTAAAAAGAAAAACCCATATTATAAGAGTAAATTCCTAGTGTTATTTACATAATTTTGAATGATTTTTCTTTTCTATCTTTAAGTTTACACGAATACTAAATTGTGATAGACTATGAATGATACGAAAAACATAAAATTAATATGAAAAATATTGAAACTCATAAAAAAAAAACAATTCTTGGTACTTGTTATAAATTTCGTACACCATTTTTTTGGTCTACGAAATTTATTTCACAAAATAAATGGTAGTTAACGTGTTAATTATAGCGCCTTATTATTAATTTATTTTTTTATTTGATCAAAAACGGTTGACGTGATTATACATAAATGCCGAATTCTTAAAGTACTATTATATGACAATTTATACAGTTCACAAAAAGGAAAATTTATTTAATGAAAGAACTTTATTATAGTCTAAACTCTAAATTTCACTAATTAATAAATTAAATTTGATATGGAATACTTTATAAATACAATAAAAAATAGTAAATTCTTTAGTTACAATTTATCGAAACGGTTAACAATTTTAATTAATTAGCTACTAGTCACTGTAAAATTAAAAGCATGAGATAAAAAAAACTCATCATATTAATTTATTAGAAATATTTAAATCTACAAGGAAACATCGAATTTCAGTGTAATTAACAAAAATGATAATTAAAAAAATTCAATGTATGAAATTATTTTAATGAACCAACTAGTTAACTTTTAACTAAAACGATGTTTTGAGAGAATTTCCTTTATTATATTAGTTAGAATAAAAAATATAAAATGTCTAGTTACTTATAAAAAATANTATCTCTCTAGCTCTCCCTTACAAACAAATAAAATAAACTGTGTTTTTTAAGTTCCACCTTTGAAAATTTGATTTCCGAAAACTTCTGTGATCAATGATTTTTTGAAACATCTGAACCTTCGATCTCCGGAAACTTCCTGATCACTGTTAGCGAAAAATCCGGAAAACCAGATTTTTTCCGGAGCACAATCAGCCCTGCGCATAAGCAGTAATATATCTAAAATGTATGATAGCTAATTAAATATTAAACTTAATTATATTCACAGTGGAAGAGCTGTGATGACTCAGAGGATAGAGCATCCTCCTTCCAAGGAAGTGAATCGGGTTCGAACCCCAGCGATGGCTGGTCTATACTAATTGCGCATCTAGCTCGCACCGACCACAATGCTGACGTGAAATATCCTCAGCGGTAGACGGATTGAATTGAATGTAAGTTTTAATGGCGCAAGGTCCAGAGAGGACAAGCTGCGCCACAGCGGTAGACGGATTGTGAGTTAGAGTCCTCTTGCCGTCAGGCTAACAGTGGGAGGTTTTCGTGGTTTCCCTCTCCATGCAACGCAAATGCGGGTTAGTTCCATCAAAACAGTCCTCCTGAAAAGCAAATTTCTCTCAACACTTGATCTAAGAGTTCCCTTGTCTTCTGAATTGGGGTTAAAATTACAAAGGCTACGGAGTTGAATATTAGCAATCGTAAACCCAAAAAATCGGGTCGGCTGTTCAACGACTGTTATAAAATATATTCACAGTGACAGGTTGCAGACTCTACTTTTTAAGAATGTAAGGAGTATTTTTTTTTTTTTTTTAATTTGAGAAACGTTACTCAAGTTTAAAATTGAAGATTTCTAAAAATTTATTTTAAATAAAAATGAAAAAAAAATGAAAGAAGTTTAAGAAAACTTCTTACAAAATTTCTAAATCGGAAACAAAACAAAAACTTAAATATCGGTCAAACTTAATTTTCGGTTTACAACCACTAATGTTCAACTCCGTAGCCTTGTAATTTTGAACCCAATCCAGAAGACAAGAGAAGTCCTGGATCAAGTATTGCGAGAAATTTGCCTTTGAGGATATTTTGATGGAACTAACCTGCATTTACGCTGCCTGGAGAGGAAAACCTGCCACGGTTAGCCTGATGGTTAGGGGACTCTAGCCCACAATCCGTCTACAACTGATGATATTCCACGTCAGCATTGTGGTCAGTGCGAGCCAGATGCGGTATTCGTATCGAGCATCCATTGCTGGGATTTAAACTCGGTTCACCTCATTGGAAGGCGAACGCTCTATCCCCTGAGCCATCGAGGTTCGATATATAATAATTGAAGTAAAAAAATTAAAACTATATGTTAATGGAGAAAAGGTACTTATTTCGTTTATGGAAAATCACCATACGTAAATGAAGTTTGCAAAGGAATTTTGTGCATTGTTTGTAAGTTTCCTAGCACCCTTAAATATTACTTTTGTACTTGTTTTTTTTCTTCTTCTAAGTCAATGTTTTTTTTTTTAAAAAAAAGAAAGAATATTTTGCTAACAAAGTTTACAATTATTCTAGTTAGTTTTATGTATGAATATTTTGTTAATATGTTTATCGTAGCTAAATGAACGATTACTTGTATTTGAAAAATGATTATCAGTACAGTTTTAACGCAATAAATAGGAATTGTATAACTCAGTGAAACGAAATAAATCGTAACTCAGTGAAACGAAATAAAGTAATTTAACTCATTAAAAGGCGGATTCAAACAGTTTTTATTTCTCTTGTATTGAACTTTTTTTTAAACAATTTCAATATAAATATTAAGATTTATAATTGTCAACATCACTTAATCTCCTTTTTTTTTTTGTTATTTTTGACATTTTTGATTTTTTTTTTATTTTTTTTTTTTATATATTCAAGCGCAAGCTTATGAAGATCTAAAGAGGAAAAAAAAACTTTTTCTGCAATAAGAGATAAATAAAATCTCAGTATAAACATTAAGTCAAGTAAAAAACATTTAAGAAAATCAAAAAACAGTTTATGGGTTCATTTGATCATATACGCAAAGCCGATTAGCCCAATCAGTATCTAAACATAATTTATGTAAATTTGGTTTTCGCATAAAATCTACATATAAATGAAGCTAAAATAACGTAAAAAAGCATAAATAATGTCATACAAAAAGTTCGTGTTTCAAATTCTAAAATCTTAGAGACTCATAAGTAATTAATTAATCGATTCAAATGTTACTTTCAAAGATATTAAGAAAAAAACAATAATCGCTTTTTGATCAGAAATCAGCTTCAGAAAATATCTGTTGCCCCGAAACTTCTAAAGAGCTTATTATTAAGCATTAATAATAAGAATTTTCGAACTCACGCTAAAACGTTGAATGAAAAAGTTTCGATTTCCTTCTTTTCTATCGTCTCAACTTGGTTGCTTAGCAACGGAGAAACACTATGTATTGTCTTGTCAGTCACATAATTAGTTTATGGTTATCTTTAAACTACCTACTTAATGTGACGATATTGTTTGGCCTTTCTTTGGGATTATCGCCAAATATATAAATAGCTTCATAGCCTTTCGATTTCCGATTCAATCTTTTCGAAATTGTATTTTGAGAGTCAGAAATTCAAACATGTAAAAAAAAAAAATATGTTTAGTCACTGAAAGTACGTTTTCGTGTCTGATTTCGAAACTTAATTAATATTTAAGACTAATTAATTAGCATATTTGTAGTCACCCCCTTGAACCATTAAGATTGATGTTTAGTTCCTGAAAATCCGGTAATTAGAACAAAATTCAGTCAGGGTGATATCTTTTTAATTTTGTGCCGCACTCTATCTTTAACTCTATTTGTGCATATTCTCCTTCTTCGTAGGCACTACAGCCGGTTTAATAACTACTTAGTTATGAGAATACTTTTCGGGAATCGGGTGGAAACT
The DNA here is from genome assembly GCF_043381705.1 of Parasteatoda tepidariorum. Lineage (NCBI taxonomy): Eukaryota > Metazoa > Arthropoda > Arachnida > Araneae > Theridiidae > Parasteatoda > Parasteatoda tepidariorum. Next base: position 75,112,122 of record NC_092213.1, on the reverse strand, counting down.
TAAATACATTTCAACTACCAAATCCATTGCTGTTTTTGACTCTAAAATTGTGGTGGTCTCAATAGTTTCAGTTGCGAGAAATTTGGCACCCTAACTGTTTTTTTAATTTTTCTTATGCAAAGCATTTATGAAATGTTTTGACCCAAAGATATCAATGAAAAAAATTAATAAACATTAATTATTTCCACTTTGTATAAAACAACGAATTGAATAGTTCTCGAAAAATAAAATAAAGTAACGTAATTTTCAAATATGTAGAACAACCGTAACTATCTCATTGAATATATGAACAAAGCGCAAATAAAAACGAACACCTTGATAACTTTTGTCTAATTATCGAATTTTTACGTACTTAAATACAATCTTAATTGGTGATCAAAATGGGCGACAGGTGGCGTAGAGTAGAGCTCCCTACCTTTGGCAACACTTCGCATAATTTCACCATAAGCGTGTGGAGAGTCGAAGGAGAAGGAAGTACGTTAATTTCTCTCTTGATTTTTTAAATAAATTTAAAACTTTTAAGTTGTTAAACTATTTGAAACTAAAAACTATATTGAACATAGTTCTAAAAGAAAACGTCGCGGAAATTTAAAAAAAAAAATATTTTTGACAATTAAATGCGAAAAATATTAAGAAAGAGGAAAAGATCGTAATAATACAACTAAGAAGAGGGGGAGGGAGACAGGTCAACACATGAAACCGATGTTCTCCCCAGATAGCGTATTTGAGCGTTGCGATCGCGAATAGTTCGAGGAGCTGAACTTAAATATGCAAATTAATTTGTGCTAACAAGAACTTAAGTTATGGAATCAAATACAAAATCGTTCTTCATTCTTGCGGATTTTGATTTTTGGAACAAAAAACAACTAAAACGTAGCCCCAATCTTTGAAATAGGTTCCTAATAGCTTAGGCAGGCGAGCAATTGAAAAATTTTCGTGTGCAAGAGTCCTAAAATTATAAATCTAAAAAAAAAAAACTTTAAACATTTATGGTAGGTAAGTACTTTATTTACGTCACACTAGAGCTGCACAATGGGCTAATGGCGACGGTCTGGGAAACATCCCTGAGGATGATCCGAAGACATGCCATCGCAATTTGGATCCACTGCAGAGGGGATGGCTACTCTGATTTGGAAGCCTGATGACCGGAGCGTGAAGTCGAGCACTTTACGTTAGAACAGTTTAACGAGAACCGATACCATGTAACCTCGGTCCGTACGCAAGCTGATTAAAGTGGTCACCCACCCGGTTACAGACCACAGTCAGTGATGCTTGACTTCTGTGTTCTACTGAGAACCGTGTCTTTAAGATCAGTCCAGTAAAGGACTTTAAAAATTTATAAAATAATTTTCAAATAAGGGCGAATTTGAGCTTAAAAACTACAAATTTTAACAAAATAATATTTTAGATCAATAGTATGGTTATCTGTGCTTTGAAGTAAAATATTTAAAAAATTTCAAATATACAATGAATTGGAACTAAATTTATTGTTCAAGCTTGATTTTTTTTTTTTTAATTCTAAACAATATCAAAGAAGCATGATAAAAATAATAAATTCACACTTAAACCTCAGTTTTTAGTTCACAACACCGATTATGCAAAATCTACATACAAAGTTTTAAAGAATTACAGACAAAGTTTTTTCTAAAGAAACTTTATTTGTAACGTGTGCTACCGTAAAAAAATTTTTCTCATTAACGTTTTTTTTTTTTTTTTTTTTTTAATTCATTTTAAGTTTGTATATTCAAAAAAATATCTAGCATCCTTCGAAAAATGCAACTATAATTTCATTTCTAAATTCTCACTCTGGAGAACAAAAATTAATAGAGCTGAGAAAAAAAAGTTTAAATATCGAAANAAAAAAAAAAAAAAAAAAAAAAAAAAAAAAAAAAAAAAAAAAAAAAAAAAAAATCGAAATTGTCGATTTTTACACAGTCGTAATATTCACATTTCTCACGCAAAATAAAAAAAAATTGAATTTTTAAATTTTCATTTCTCAAGAACTATTAGTTCGATTCTATTCAAATTTTAGATTCTGTCATTCAAAATTGCATAGTTAAAATTTATGTATGTATAAATATCATTTGAATATTTTTAAATTGAAAATAATAATTATAAAAATTTCTTTTTAACGTATGATAAACGAGTTTTATAATTGTGTCCAAAAGTAATTTGATTATTTTAAGTAATTTCAGATATTTTGTTAAGTATACAAAAAGTAACATTAACCTTAAGTGGCCTTCTTGACTAAATTATTTTTCAGATTGTTACTAGGCGTTCTGTTTTTTTTTTTTTTTTTTTTTTTTTTTTTTTTTTTTTTTTTTTNTTTTTTTTTTTTATTTATTTATTTTTTTTTTTAACCCCACTTTACACACTACAATATTTATCGTTATAATCCTTCGTCACTATTAGCGGAATATAAAATTAAATTTATATTTGGTGCCAAATCCACTTTTAAATGCACTTTTAAGTATTTTTATCTATTAAGGGTAGTACAAGGTTTAAGTAGTACTATAAACAACTAAGAGAAACATTATAAAATATAGTCCTCATAGTATAAACCTAATTTTAAAAAGCTACTTGAATATATATTAAATAGATACAAGAAAAAAAAATATTGAGCTTAAGGTGGGTTTTAATGGTACAATGTCCAAATAGGACTATAGAAAGCTAAAAAGTATATCATAAAATATATACTTCATAGTATAGTTAAAAATAAAATAGAATATAAAATATCTCAATAAATAGATAAACCTAAAAAAAGTTTTTAAAAAAAAGAAACAAACACTGATCAAATTGTTTTGAGCTTAATAGCTTAAAGGAAAATAGAGCTGAATAGTTATCAGACATCAGAAATATATAAATAAATCATGTTGATTTTAAAACTAAATTCCTAATAATCTGGTTAAATAACAATTTTTATATAAACACAAGGCTAAATGAAAAATAGAATATTCTCAATAAAATCAAAAGATAAGTTTAGCGTTCAATTAAAAGCAACTGAATTAAGTTAACAACTGTGTTTATGATAGAACAATAAAAACAAATAACATACCAGTCAGCTGAAAAAAACAAAAACAAAAATCTCGCACCACATAACTGAAAAGATAAATAGTGAAAGCTTCAATAAAACGAAATTTTGGAGACAAAAATTCAGATTTTGCGAAGAAAATTATTTTAGTTTTGATTGATTGCTTGATTGTAGAATAGTGCAACGAGCTTTTTGAGTAAGCTTACAGCTCTGCTCATTTTAGATTTTTATTTGTTATTGTACTAGTTCTTGTACATCATTTACGCCGCGTCCCGCAGTGGACTGATCGTTAAGACACGGTTCCCAGCAGATCACCGAAGTCAAGCATCATTGACTGCGGTCAGTGTGCCGGTGGGTGACCACTTTGATCAGCCTGTGTGCTGTGTACCGAGGGTGTGCGGTATAGCCCATTGTGCAGCTCTAGTGCGACGTAAATGAACAAAAGAAAAAGGACATTTACGCCGCACTAGAGCTGCACAACGGGCTATTGGCGAGGGTCTGGGAAGACTCCCTTTGGATGATCCGAAGACATGCCATCACAATTTGGATCTTCTGAAGAGGGGATGGCCCCCCTGCTTCGGAAGCCCGGCGACCTGCACGCGAAGCCGAGCACTTTACGATAGAACAGTTTAACGAGGACCAATACCGCACACCCTCGGTCCCTACGCAGACTAATCCAAGTTGTCACCCACCCACACACTGACCGCAATCAGTGATGATCGACTTCGGTGATCTGCTGGGAACCGTGTCTTAACGATAAGCCCACTGCGGGACTTAAGATTTTTATTAATTTATTTGCTGATGTTGTATGTCGCACTAGACCTGTACAATGGGCTATTGGCGACAGTATGGGAGGCATCCCTTTGGATGATCCGAAGACATCGCAATTTTGATCCTTTGCAGAGGGGATGGCTCCCCCGCTTTGGTAATCTGATGATCTGTGCGAAGTCGAGCACTTTACGGTAGGACAGTTTAACGAGGACCACTATCATGCACCCTCGGTTCTTACGCAAGCTCATCAAAGTGGTAACCCACTAGTACACTGACCTCCACGCCACATACTTTCTAGTCTTATTTAACTTTAAAAACTTAATTATGACGAGTTTTTTCTTATTTTGCCAGTCCCACCGTGAACTGATCGTAAAGACACGGTTTCCAGTAGAACTCCGAAGTCAAGCATCACTGGCTGCGGTCAGTAAGTGGATGAGTGACCGTAGAGACCGAGGGTGTGCAGAATCGGTTCTCGTTAAACTGCTCTACCGTGAAGTGCTCAACTTCGTGCGCAAGTCATCGAGGTACCAAAGCAGGGAAACTACCCCCTCTGCAGAGGATCAAAATTGCGATGGCGTGTCTTTGGATCATCCTCCGGGATGTTTCCCAGACCGTCGCCAATAGCCCATTGTGCAGCTCTAGTGTGAGGTAAATAAACTAGAACTACAACTACAGATACGTATTTTAAGTTCAAAATAATGGTCCAAAATAGAAGACGTTTGTTATCTCGTACGTTTGCAATATTTTCTCTACTGAAATATATCTATTTTTTTTAAGACGAATTAATATTTTTGACTTAAATTCTAAGAAGTAACAAGTATCTTGTACAAACACATATAGCATACCTGCCAACTTTCACTCTTTCCGAGAACGGATTTTCAGAGTGGTTGTAAAACAATAAACAATCTGACTCAAAAATATATTTATTATTTTGATCCTGTTGAAATTCGCTTGCGCAAGGATTATTCTGCTTTTATTTATTTATTGTAATTATTTATACGTAGTGGTGGTCAAACTCATTTATAATTATCATTATAATTCAAAAAATTAATTGGAATAACCTGAGTATTGCTACCACTTTAAATATGAAAATAAAATCTTCCGGAAGAGTTGGCAGGTATGTAATAGTGTAATTAGGAAAGTGCTCGAGCTTCTTTGTACTAATTTTGCATTTTACTTAACGCAATGTTTCCAAGTCAAAATTCTTGATGGTTCCATCAAAATATTTTGATGGTTTATGCTTTTTACAGTGTGATTCATGATAGTCCAACATCATTTGATGGTTGCCATCGACCAACAATTTCCATTATACGTGCATGGTTTTTGATATGCCCACAAACTTCCATCGTGGAAAATGCTACTTTAATACTATGATGGTTAACCTTCAAGAGAAAGTTAATTTTCATGGACCAACTATTCATGATGGTTCCAGCTATATATTTCCATGATGGTTTAATGGGAATTCTTGTTGGTTCTCAGGAATAAACCATCAGAACAATTTCGCTTTTTTATATTTGACCATCATAAATCAGTCCGAATTCCTACATTTGGAATGATGGTTGCTCATAATCGCTCAAACATTTGATTTCTAAAATACTATGATAGAAATTCGTGATGGTCCTTTATGGTAAAACAATGCCTTTTCATGATGGTTAAATAATAACTCTTGTTGGCTCATCAGAAATATAGTACCATCAAAACAATTTTTTTTTTATATTGGTCCGTCATAAGTCAGTCCGAATTCCTACATTGTGGTGATGATGGCTCATGATCATTCCAACATTTGATTTCTAGGAAACTACGATGGAAATTTCTGATGGTTCGACATGAACAAACCATCAAAACAAGTTGCTATTCTTATGTTGAACCATCATAAATCAATCCGAATTTCTACACTGGGGTGATGGTTACTTATGTTGTTTACCATCAAAAAATATAATGGTTCATGATGGAATTATTGATGATTACCAACAAGATTATGTTGGTCCATCAATGGAAAACCGTCAAAAATTTTGACTTGGGTATATATTGAGTTTAAAAATAAGTTCCCACCCTTCGTCACAAGATGGCACCACCAGAAGGGTTATGTAGAAATTGACTGGCGTTAAACGTCTTATTTTAAGTTTGTTCATCTGGTAACAACGTAACCTTAAAGTATTAGTGATTCCGTATTAGCATTACGCAATTGTTTTCGTGCAAAAATGTCAAGTTTTGTACAAAATAAGCGTCATTTGCACGAACTTTTGATTTACTTCTTTAATTTGAAGAAATAAGCAGCTGAGACGCATTTATTGCTTGAAGAAGCATATGATGAGGTAGCTTTAAGCGAGAGAAGTTGCAGTGAGTAGTTTCAGAAGCTTAAAACGGTGAGTTTGACGTGGAAGATAAAGTAGTGGAAGGCCAAAATTGTACGAAGACAAGGAATTGGAAGAATTATTGAATTGGAAGAAGATCCATCCCAAAAGCAAAAAGAACTTTCTCTTACACTAGAAGTGACTCAGCAAGCAATTTCACATCGCTTAAAATCGATGGAATGATCCAAAAACAAGGTAGTTGGGTTGCATACGAACAGAAGCCAAGAGACATTGAACGTCGATTTTGCACGAAAACTGATTGTGCTATTTGGAAACACTTCAATAAGAAGTCGTACCCCACCAACCATATTCACCAGAGCTTGCCCCTTAAGATTATCCCCTATTCCGGCCAATGACACATGGTATGTCAGAGTAGAAATTTACATCATTTGAAGAAATATAGATTGAAGACAAATTCTATTTGATTCGCAAATCTGCATGTACATATCAGAAATCATTAAAACTTGACATGTTATACAGTACAGATCTCCATTGAAAGTCTAAGTGTGGGGAGAGTCGTATAGTCAATTTCAACCTTCATCGATGTAAAGGTAGCCCTACATAGGAGCGAGTTAATGTATCTCATACACTGGTGAAATGGAATAGTATTTTTGTAGTGGTAGCCGCACTACAGTACTCCCCCACCAGAATTCTATCTAAGATAGAATTCGCTGAACGGATACCACTAATTGATTCATTGCTGTTTTGTGAGAAGCCGGGAGAGCTGTATTAAGATCACGGTCACTCCTGTGTTGCCTTTAGCAGTCAAGTGCATGTGTTATTCGTTGTGTGTGATCTTGTCTGAGTATCAACCTCGCTAGGAGGTAGATAATGACTTAATCACAAGTAGCAAGTCAACAGTTCAATGCGGACCATCCATCGAAGTTGGCGTGTTTAAGCCATAGTGGGCGTTTCTGCCAAGGAACGTGTTAACATCACGTCCGGGTCACCAATATGGGGATAGTAGTTATCAACCATGTCAACCGTCATCTATGAAAAGGTGCCCCAACATAGAATCGAGTGCTGGATATGTAGGGTACCTCGGTATGTGGCACGTAGCGCCACCAACCAATTCATCTTATACTGGTTTGTTCTGTGCTCAAAAGTCATGAAGAAATAAGCTTATACTGGAAGAAAAAAAAAGAAAAAAAAGACAGTGATATTATCATTTGTAATACTTTGATATGATACAATCTGACATGAGGAATGCGATTCCGGGGCTACACTTAATGTTGTCGTCTATTAAGCTGATGTCTAGCAAATGATTGAAATTCGAGACCGTACAGTTTCTAGCGTCGCTATAGAATTTACAGTTGAGTTTGGCAATGAAGCAGTTAATTTCTTCTATGTCTAGATCCTTCCTTAGCAGTCTGTTGCTGATAGCTCTTGGGACACCAGTCATGTATTTTAAAAATTTTCCTTCTGTGTATAACAATTTTTTTCTTTAAATTATCACTGATAGTGGTTAGGGCGGGGCTAGCGTAGGTAAGAATTGGTCGGATGGCTTGTAGGTATATTGTTCTTTTATTTGCTAGGTTTAGCTTTGAATTTTTATTTAAAAGTGCTTTTAGTGCGTAGAACGCACCTCTGGCTTTTCTAATGGACTCATTGATGTGAGTACTCCAGTTAAGATTGTTCGAAATCGTAATGCCAAGATACTTAGCTTGTTTAACTGGGGTGCGTTTAGTGTTAAATAATTCGAACGTTGGTATCTCTTTTTTGTACTTCTTGCCATTAATAATGATTAAACTGCTCTTATCAGGATGAAGCTTGATTCTCCATTTTGCGCACCAAATTTCCACTTCATGGAGTTTATGTTGTAANTTAATTTCAATTACATTTATTTTCAGTAATATATAAGAAATATATTAATTTCATGAGCAACATCATGCATACTTGCCAACTAGCAACTGTAAAACTTTTCGTGAAGAATTTAATTAAGCTTATTGGAATTAATAGAAAAATAATATTACAAAAATAACATTAAATTTTCTATTGCATGTGCAAACTAGCTAAACGAAATGTTATCGTCATGTTAAAAAAATTAATTTCAATTACATTTATTTTCAGTAATATATAAGAAATATATTAATTTCATGAGCAACATCATGCATACTTGCCAACTAGCAACTGTAAAACTTTTCGTGAAGAATTTAATTAAGCTTATTGGAATTAATAGAAAAATAATATTACAAAAATAACATTAAATTTTCTATTGCATGTGCAAACTAGCTAAACGAAATGTTATCGTCATGTTAAAAAAATTAATTTCAATTACATTTATTTTCAGTAATATATAAGAAATATATTAATTTCATGAGCAACATCATGCATACTTGCCAACTAGCAACTGTAAAACTTTTCGTGAAGAATTTAATTAAGCTTATTGGAATTAATAGAAAAATAATATTACAAAAATAACATTAAATTTTCTATTGCATGTGCAAACTAGCTAAACGAAATGTTATCGTCATGTTAAAAAAATTAATTTCAATTACATTTATTTTCAGTAATATATAAGAAATATATTAATTTCATGAGCAACATCATGCATACTTGCCAACTAGCAACTGTAAAACTTTTCGTGAAGAATTTAATTAAGCTTATTGGAATTAATAGAAAAATAATATTACAAAAATAACATTAAATTTTCTATTGCATGTGCAAACTAGCTAAACGAAATGTTATCGTCATGTTAAAAAAATTAATTTCAATTACATTTATTTTCAGTAATATATAAGAAATATATTAATTTCATGAGCAACATCATGCATACTTGCCAACTAGCAACTGTAAAACTTTTCGTGAAGAATTTAATTAAGCTTATTGGAATTAATAGAAAAATAATATTACAAAAATAACATTAAATTTTCTATTGCATGTGCAAACTAGCTAAACGAAATGTTATCGTCATGTTAAAAAAATTAATTTCAATTACATTTATTTTCAGTAATATATAAGAAATATATTAATTTCATGAGCAACATCATGCATACTTGCCAACTAGCAACTGTAAAACTTTTCGTGAAGAATTTAATTAAGCTTATTGGAATTAATAGAAAAATAATATTACAAAAATAACATTAAATTTTCTATTGCATGTGCAAACTAGCTAAACGAAATGTTATCGTCATGTTAAAAAAATTAATTTCAATTACATTTATTTTCAGTAATATATAAGAAATATATTAATTTCATGAGCAACATCATGCATACTTGCCAACTAGCAACTGTAAAACTTTTCGTGAAGAATTTAATTAAGCTTATTGGAATTAATAGAAAAATAATATTACAAAAATAACATTAAATTTTCTATTGCATGTGCAAACTAGCTAAACGAAATGTTATCGTCATGTTAAAAAAATTAATTTCAATTACATTTATTTTCAGTAATATATAAGAAATATATTAATAACATGAGCAAAACATCATGCATACTTGCCAACTAGCAACTGTAAAACTTTTCGTGAAGAATTTAATTAAGCTTATTCGAATGAATACAAAAATAATTTACAAAAATAACATTAAATTTTCTACTACAAATCATGTGTAAACTAGCTAAATGAAATGTTCACGTCATGTTAAAAAAAATTAACTTCATTTACATTTATTTTCAGTAACATATAAGAATAAATATATAACATGAGCAACATCATGCATACTTGCCAACTGTAAAAATTTTCACAAGAATTTAATGAAGCTTATTCAAATGAATAGAAAAATAATATTACATTACACTAGCATTAAAGCAAATAATTGATAGAATTTATTATGCAATTGCAAGGTTATTCAAATACGAAGCAACTTATTTTTAAATTGTTAAATCAGATTTCAGTACATAATACGCACATACTTAGGTACGTATAAAAATGTACAATTTAGCATCTCAGTTGTTTGAAATTTAATAACACAATATTTATTTTGTTACTTCAGAATATGAGTATCGTATTTAGCGTATAATAAAATCTATTCATAGCTGACATAAAAAGAAAAATATCCAGTAGATTTTACAAAACAAAATATAAACTTCATGATAATTGTTGCATAATGTACTAAACATTTTACACATAGGGAATCTTAGGAATTTTTACAGTCATTGAAATAGAAAGACTGCAATATTTTCTAGTTATGACTGACATTAAATGAACTTGAAATGTTATGTATTATGTTTACTCATAATTTTGAATAGGAATAAGCATTTAATTCACCAAAGTTAGTTACAAGATTTTTTTTTTATTAATTTAAAAAGGGAGTTCTAAATAAAAATAAACTAAACATTTTAGAACAAAAGAAATGTTTTAAACTGATATTTTTAAATGAGGCTCACTTAATTGTATATTAGAAATACTTATTTAAATATTCAAGAGAGCAATAATCGGTCCAAAAATTCCATTTCAACAGGTTTCTTTAATACGAGATTGTGAAAAAATAATTGGACTAAATTTATTGTAACAACTTGCCGGCCAGGTGGCCGAGTGGTTACCGTGCCTGACTGCGAAGCCAATGGGAGCGGGATTCGAATCCCGCTCTGGGCATGGATGTTTCTNTATTTACTGTAACCGAATAAGAATTATTGGGTTTGAAAAAAAAAACTCCTGTTACCCGTTTATTTTCTCAGGTTAGAGGAGAATATATATTTTTCTTGCCGGCCAGGTGGCCGAGTGGTTAGCGTGCCTGACTGCGAAGCCAATCGCTGCAGGTTCTAATCCTGCTCTGGGCATGAATGTTTCTCTCTCTCAGAGTGTTGTCTTCTGATGTGTGAATATATGAATGTGCCCCCCCCCCCTATGAACGGGTATTTGTGGCGGTGTGGCATGGGTAATGTTGCTCGCCTCCGTGATTTTGGTTCACAGGTGCCCACTGGGTAACGATAAATGAGCAACACTTCCGGCATCTTCTAAGGCGAAGAGCTAAAGTTCAGTGCCTGCCATTATTAAAAATGATAAATAATAAAAAATTTAACAACTTAGCAAGTATTTTTTTCTTCTTTTTTGAAATTTTTAATGTTTTGGTATAACTTTAATTTTTAAAAAATTAAGAAAAATGCGGAGAAAAATGTTTAGCTTGTAGAATATATTGTTTTTATTGAATAAAAATTGTTTTAATGTGTTGCTTTAAGTAGCTTTTTTCACGAAGTGTACCAAATGGTAAATACAGAATGACCCAAAAAACATTGGATAGGTAATATTTTACATATTTTCTTTAAGGAACGAAAATAATTCCTTTTGATTATACATCAATAAATTTTTGTATTTATTTACATTTCAATATAGATCCATTTTATACTGTATTTTATCAAACAATGCCTTTTATAAATTTCATTTTTCTTATTTTCTTTAAACCAATATCTAAAGCAAAATGTTTAAATAATGTTGTTTCACAATTAGCATTATTATTTTAAGAGATATTCAGTTTACAAAAATGAAAGTAGCACATGCAAAATTGTCAAATTTATAGCTGCATATTCTATAGAAAATATCTAGATGAAATTCTTTACATTTTATTCTTTTTTGCCCTCTTAGTTTAGATTAGTTAATTGTTCCTGTTTTTACAACTGGACAGTTCCATGAACATAAATTTCTTCGAAAAACTCTGATAAAACATAAATTAAGTTTGGACATAAAATGTTTGATGTTAAACTTAATTTTTTAAAGTTGAACTTAAATTTAATTTAATGATTATAATGACTGAAAATTAACTAGGCCTTTGTATTAGCAAGGTTTGGTACTTAACATCTGAATGCAAAAGGCAACCCTTTAGCAAACATTCGTGCTAACCTAGCATAAGCATGTACTCAGAGTCATGGTGGCTCAGGGGATAGAGCGCTCGCCACCCAATGCGGCGACCAGGGTTCAATCCCAGTGACAGCTGGTGTTCATGATGACATGTGACATGGTCAATTCGAACTCCGATCGAACTGACCACAGTGCTGGCATAAAATATCCTCTGTAGTAAATGGATCATGGATTAGAGTCCCTTTGCCGTCAAGCTAACCGTGGAAGGCTTTCGTGGTTTTCTTCTCCACATAATGCAAATGCAGGTCAGTTCCATCAAAAAGTCCTCCACAAAGGCAAATTTCTCCCACTACTTGATCCAGGAGTTTCCATGTCTTCTGGATAGGGTTCAATAATACAAGGCTACGGAGTTGAACATTAGTAGCCGTAAACCCTAAATTTGGTAGGCTGTTCAACTACGGTTATAAAATATAAAATAAAAAAGCATGTACTGAAGAACGGTGTCTGAACATGGGCCTGAGTAATGTTCTAAATGAAATTACATTGTTTCTCAAAAAATTAAAACTGAGTTGCTTACCTCAAATAAATAAATAAATAAAATAAAAAATATATAAAAAAAACTTCATTGATGAATTTTATGTTTTAATATAAATAACTTTAAGTACAGAACAGCATAGTTAAGCAGATTTTATTATGTTACTAAGGTGCAATATTATTGTAAATTAACTAATAAGAATATTTAGACTGTTTCTAGTCATATTTCACTTCATTTTATAAAGAAAAAGCGAAATAAGAGATGGAAATAGATAAAAAAGCAAATGTAATGTTTTAAAAAGCAGCAGTGTCAGACTTATAATAAATTATTATTTTACAATAAAAATAATTATTTTTTTTAAGTAAAAATAGACGACACAATGCTTCAAACAGAAAATAATTTAATTATGTTAAATCCTAGGGACACAGTACAATTAAATATGTATTTTGAGGTCGGAAGTAATCTATCAAAAGATCATCTTAGGAGTTTTCTTTTCTAAATCAAAATGTGAAATGTTTCTACACATTCCACACACACAATCCTATTAAAAGTTGGCGTTTATCTGAAAATTTGTAAAATCAAACAAAAGTCCATGAATTTTTTTGGATAACCCGAAAAAGTTGGAAAGTATGAATCATGTATATAAAAATAACATAATTTAAAAATGATAAAAAAATAATTCTTCTTTATAAGGTGGCCACCTAGTTAAGTTTACCAATTAAAGTAATGCACAAGTGGTCAACATACTCTCTCTATATAATAATAATTGGACGTTTCCTTTTTTCAGAATCAGCTATGCATCATCAGTTTGATTTCTTGTCCTAAAGAGACAATCTTGTTCCTCAGCAGGTCGGCCTGATGCCTTTCTACGCAGCGCTTCACATGTGGCAAGAACACTGGATTTGATTCTTGTGGTAACAATCTAAGTATTTCCTCAACAGATAAAGTTTCGGCCAGGTGGGCGAGCACAGCTACAAATTTAAATATATATACAAATACATAGATTTTAAATAATAATAAATAGTGTAGGAAGTGAAGTATACTTGAAATTGAATTTTTAAGATCAAAAAACCTTATATAGATAACACAAAGTTTAATACTCAAAACAGTGATGCTTATATATATATATATATATATATATAGTAAAA
>NC_092213.1:75092787-75098526 GCF_043381705.1 Parasteatoda tepidariorum | reverse complement strand
GAGAATTTCTCACCCTTTCTCAAAAACAGGGTGAGATTTCAAAAAGTTAAGTGAGATTTCTAAAAATTAAAAAAACACGAATAGACTTGGAAAAAAATAATTTCTTTAATTATAATACATTTTTCACATCTTCTAATTGAATATTTTTGCCGCATCATCATATGGAAAATGTTCTATATCTACTTTTTCATCGGCTATTATATTTATTTGGCTGAAAAATATCCGTATTTGTTTCGTTTTGACAGTTTCTACCGACATTTGTTTCATTTTCATTTGCCCGCTACGGAGTAGAAGATGTCGCCTTAACAAGGTCCATCTTACATTCATGCATAAAAATTTAAACATCTTACATGAAGAAACCTTACCTATGGTGAACACGTGGTTGCAGAGAAATGTGTTCTGAAAGGGGTTCCAAGGTTCAGGGGGAAGGGGTGCTCTGCTGTTCGCACCGGTTCTGAACAATACTGATAAATAGGGAAGCTAGATAACAAGGACCGATGTTCAAATAATGAAAGATCAAGGAAGAAAAGTGAGACCGATTTTATTCAACATGGCAAAAGACGAAATTTTTTACAAAATTCGTGCATTTTGAAATTGATTAATAGAGTGTGCGAACTTCTCGCGTTAATCGTTTTTAATTTCGAGAAAATAAAAAAAATAGGTGAGATTCTTGTGCTGTAGTGAAAACACTGTGTGTATATATATATATATATATATATATATAGTTGNTTTGTATCGAGTATGTTTAAGTCCAAATCAATAGATCTAAAGTTATATAGAATTATTAGTTTCTCTTTTCGCTACTCTCATACATCAGTTTAAATAATTAAAGAGTGTGAGATTACCTTGGAATGTTTTTGCGTATGTTTCAGCATTAGGATGATCTTCAGGAAGAGCATTTATGTGTTCATTTAACAAGGAAAACAACAAGGACCACTGTAATAATTATAATAAAAACAGATTTAAAGATTTGACAGATTATTTTCAAATGCATGCTACTGAAATGTATTGGTCACTTTGAAAAGCAATAGATAGAAAGGTATATTAAAACATATCAAGTAATTTTTATATTCATAGATTGGTTGAACTTAGCTACAATTATTAATAACATTACTGAATTACACAAAAAAGTGTATAATCTGCATTCAGGTTGGAACACCATATTGTTTATATCTATAAGCATAAATCAGAAACTTATGCTAGTAGAATACATACAAATGCATAGTATACATACTAAATTTTAGTCTTTGATCCTAAAATTAATTGGTCCATAAGCAGGAACGTTCAAAAATGAATTTTTCTCATTGGTTTCACATTAGGTATTGTTATAAATTAAACTATTGATGATTGTGTTTTTTTTTCTAAATATTTCATGTTTTAAAATGTGATGTGTGTCAAATATGTGATGCTTGCTATCGACCGGTTCCGTTTAAACAAAACTGAGCTTCATTGCACCTTCTTTAATAATATTTATTTATTTATTTTTGTTGTTACTTAAAGTAAGGTCAAGGATCAACATGAGTAGCATGTGATAAGTGGATCACTAAATTAGTATTTCATAAATTACCAGCAATTACGAGTATGTTTTGTTCACAGTTACGCTTTTAAAGCATGCTGCTAAAAATAAAATAATTTTAAATCAAAAATAATTTATATTAAAAAAAGAAGTAAAATTAGGCTAGGGGTGTTCTTACTTAAGAAAAAATACATTATAAAATGCTTTATAATTTAGTGGTAGACAAAAAGAAATTAACTTCTATTCTATGACGTAATTACTTCGTTCAAGTTTGTTTGTTTTTTTACACACCCTCTTTAGTTTTATACATGTTTTTATAGTGTAAATACGGGTTTAGTTATTTATTTTATTTTCTTTCTAGTTAACTTCTATTCTATGACCTAACTACTGGCTTGAGTCTTTTTTTTTTCTTTTTTTTTTGGCATATCCTTTTTAGTGGTCTTGCAGTTTTGTACATGTTTTTGCAGCGTTAATACTGGTTTATTTATTATTTTTTTTATCTTGTACAGAGATCAGGTATCAAGCTAGTAATAGAAAGAACATTGCTACCTTCTTTTTATCTGCTTTGAAGATTTCTTTGGCAAAGGGAAGGAGCGCTCTTGGCACCATTCCTATCAGCATCTTTATGGCCTGCGCCTCACTTGAGCACATTACCTCAAGGCTTAACCAGTTGAGGTTTTTATTTCCAGCTGAATACAGGAACTCCAAAACCATTCCCTTGATTTCCTCTACAGGGCCAATGTATGACAACAAGGACTGTAAGCAGGCAGTGATCATAAAATAAGTCACATAATTAATTTTTTTTTTAAAATATATAGCATAAAATAACTAGAAAAAATACAGAACAAAAAAAAATAGAAAAAATATAAGCAGATTATATAATACGAGCTTCTCACTCAATTTTAAAAATAGAATTCCCTGACTTTTCAGGTTTTCCAAGAAAATTACAAAAAAAACTTCCAAACGTTAGATTTTTGCGATAAGCCGTAATATTTCTTCCTAAATATATATTTCGATTTGATAGGAAATGAAACTTACTTTTTGGTAGATAATAAGTCAAATATTATATATATTTTATTTCATAACCGTTGTTGAACAGCGGCCCCAGTTATTTGGGTTTACGACGAATAATGTTCGACTCCGTAGCCATGTAATTTTGAACTTATTCCAGAAGACAAGGGAACTCCTGGATTAAGTATTGGGAGAAATTTACCTTCGTGGAAGACTGATGAAACTAAACCCTCATTTGTGTTATAAGTAGAGGAAAACCTCCCACAGTTAGCCTGACAGAAGGGGACTTTAACCCATGATCTGTCTACCACTGAGGATATTTTATTTCAGCACTGTGGTCGGTGCAAGCCAAATGCGAAATTCTTATTGACCAGCCATTACTGGAATTTGAACCCGGCTCACCTCATTGGAAGGCAAACGCTTTATCCCCTGAGCCATAACGGCTCAAATATTATACATAGTAAAAAAAAAATTCCTTGGGAGAAGGTTTAGCAAAGTACATTTCATAACACACTGCAAAAATTAGAGATGAAAGTTATGTTTTGCATGAAAACCGGAAAAATGTAACCTAGTTAAAATGCATGACAGGAAATTGTAGAAAAGAAATAAAAAACTAACGCAATGAGAACGGGAGGGAACACACCTGCAATCTCAGTAAATTTTCATTGCAGTTCCAGCAGCTGCAGGACTTATTTTCTGCATTCTTCATCCCATCCAGAGGCGAAGAAAGTGCACAAGTTCGGGAAATTTTTCCTAAATGTTCAGAAAACACAGGTTTGTCACAAAATTTGCAATAAACATTACATTCACAACAAAAGTGACAAGAAAAATGATGTGACATGAAACCTGCTTATCCTCCGGCTTTTTCCAAGTTACCAAAAACTTGTTCTACTGTACAGGGATGAGATTGACCAAAAGGGAAAAAAACTGAATTTTCACGGGAGTAAATTTTACGTGATTTATAGCTAAAATTTCAGTAACATATTCTCATCTAGTTTTGCTGATGTTGTAATGCCTATATATAGCAATAATCGTCGATAGAAAAACTGCCACATTTATAGTAACTAATTCAAGAAAAAAAAACTTACTTTTTACAAGAATCGCGATAAAGGATTTTAAAATCGCGTTAATATAAAATCACCATTTTGAAAACACGTGAATGAAACTCGATATTTGATTTTAATAATACAAAAATACAAATGATGATGCGTAATTTTCAGATCGCATAAATATGAATTACGATGCATAATATATAAATGGTGTGAAAATGAATCCAAAGCCTAATTTTTAAATCATGTGTAAATATGAAAATAGATGTTGGATATTACAACCGAAATAACAAAACACGACATTGGATAAAATCGCGTGAATATGAATCGTTACGTAGCATTTTAAAAACGCCTCAATACAAATCGCGATATTGGATTTTTAAATCTCGTAAATAAGAATTACAATGGACGATATTGAAATCGTGTGAATAATAATCACAACGCGCAACTTTTAAATCATGTAAATACAAAAATCGATGTTTGATATTAAAATGTAGCGACGGCTGGATTACGAAAATACGAGCTATCTAGCAGACGGTAAAAAATGGGGAAAATCTTATTTTCTGCTCGTAAAAGCTAATAGCTAAAATAAGTAGATATGCGGAAGGGTTGGCAGCTACGTAGTTTGATTTTCTATAGATCTTTCGATATATTATATCTTTATATCAAATTGGAAATAAATATAATTTTATTTCAACGGTTGAATTTTCAGAAAAAACTGAATATTTCTAAAAAAAACTGAAACTTTTAGAGAATCGAAGTTTTTTATAAAAAGGCTGCAATTCGAGAGACAAAAGCGAAAAAGGCGGAAATTCGCTAAACAGCGGAAAAATCTCACCCCTGAGACTGTAAATATGTGCCTACATTTTCACGAACAATTGTTTTACATTTTTCCTTCGAAATATGTTTTCAGTTTTCGTGCTTGAATAAGCAGATTATTGGAGGGTTACCTGGAGGGTTGCCACTAGAAATTTTCCAATCTGTCGGGGAAACAAAAAATTTATTTCGATACAATCACATACAAGAATATCATGTCGGAAAAAGTTATTGGTTCTAGACACCTTCAGGGCCCGGGGCAAAAACTTCGTTGGGGGTTTCCTATGCTTCACTACTTCACTAATAAAGAACCAAACTTTATGGAGGTATTTAAATTTTTCATTATAGATAACAAGAAAATTGACTAGAACCTAAAATAGCTATTAAGTCCCACCCCCTAAATGCTCAAACGAAATATTGTTTCTGTTCATTTTATTGATTTTCTGACAATTCTACGTCTATTATGCCAAATGCAGTTTTCTGATTGCTAGCTTTGTCATCTAGCTGCGAAAAATTCATATCCTTGCTGACATTAGGGTGGAATTCAGCGCTAAATTTACACAATTACAATGGCTCAATTAAGGTAATCAGAATGCTGTATTTTTGTAAACATATCGCATTTTGCGATGGGTAAAAATACAGGTTTTTGATTGGTGAAATTTTTCCGTCGTAATTGCAAAAATTAAGCTTTTTCCATCCTAGAAAGTCATTCCCACCATTTTATATTACACTAAATTATAAACTAGTAGATTTTCATAATATTATATTAAGTTATTTATAAATTAGAATTGAAAATAACTTAACAAAAGTAGTAGAATAAACTGCAATATAATGGATAAAACTGCTTTTTGAAATAATCAGTATTGATCTAACACCTCACAATTATTAAGACAATTTATTTTGAAAAGTTTTGTAAAGTCGTTTCGAAAGTTTAATGTTTGATGCATATTATGTAAAGTAAAGCCATTGAAATTTTCTGCAATTTATGAAATTAAAAATATATAATTTTCTAGCAATTTATAGTTCCATTGCAAAATGGAAAGATTCAAAATGTTCTGAAAATGTTTTTTTGAGTTGGAACACTTGCTTGCTGGCTGTTGCTTATTGCTTTTAAAATAATTGTGAAAAGCTTTCGCACAAAAATAATATGTAATACAGTCAAATACATAGTGAACCTTCAAGGGACCGAAATTTCGGTTCACTATAACCGGGAGTTCACTATATCCGTTACGCAGGCAATTTCACTAATGGTTCCCAAACTCCTCCCTTTTATTACATTATATTCATATAAATGACTGAAAAATATTATGTAGTAGCAAAAAATGTGTTATTTTTCATCACTCTTCG
>NC_092213.1:75058167-75091169 GCF_043381705.1 Parasteatoda tepidariorum | reverse complement strand
AAAAAAAAGGTTTTTTTTTCAGAATTTAATGATTTTTCAGCAATTATAATGAATTTTAGTGTAATTATAATATGATATGAAAATTTTTTAATTAAAATAAATTAAAATTTAATATTTCTCGATAGTATTATTTCATAATTTATTATAACAATTTTAACTTTTTTTTTGGAAAATATAATAATGAAATAAGAATCAACATTTACAATTTTATATTTTGAAATTTATTTTTTCGTATTTTTCTCAGAAAAAATTAGAAAACAAAAATGTAATAATGAAAAAATATTTTACATCATATTTTGCTTTCTTCAAAATATCCTCCTCGCGCTTTTATAACTGCAGCACACACTCGAGACATCCGATCAATCAGCTTTTTTAATGTTATCTTGTCTATTTTTCGCCACTGCTCTTGAAGGACTTTCCACATATGATTTATGTTGGTTAATCGCACGTCTCGAATTATGCGATCCAATTGATCCCACAGTAGTTCAATAGGATTACAGTCTGGGCTTTGTGGGGGGCACACCATATTCTGAAGCACATTATATTTTTGTTTTTTTTTCCAAATAAGTTTTGCACAGTTTTGATGTGTGTTTTGGATCATTGTCTTGCTGTAACACAAATTTTTTTCCACTAACTCGAATGCCTGATGGAATAGCATGATGTTGAAGGATGCTGTGATATCTTTCTTTGTTTAATATCCCTTCAATTCTTACAATATCTCCCACAGAACTGCCTCCAAAACATCCCCATACCATGACAGATCCACCACCATGTTTGACAGTCGGCTGAATACACTGTTCAAGTATTCGTTCACCAGGCAAACGTAGAACGTAAAATCTTCGTTTTGATCCAAAGAGCTCGAATTTCGACTCGTCGGTAGACAAGACTTTTTTCCATTGAGAGGGAGTCCATTTTCTTGTCCAAGCAAATCTTTTCTTTCGATTGATCGGCCTTAAAAGAGGTTTTTTTTGCAGCTATACGTCCTATCAAATTAGCATCATTTAGACGTTGTTTTACTGTTGCAACCGATACTTCTGAATCTCTTGATGCGTTCAATTCCCGTCTAATATCTGGTGCTGTTTGAAATCGGTTCAGTTTACTAGTAACACGAATAAATTTATCTTTTTGTTTCGTTGTCACTGGAGGTCTACCAGATCGCAAAATGTTGTTAATTTCTCCTGATTTTTTGTACCTTTGAAGTCCTGCAGTCCCTTTGAAGTCGTAATGAATGTCCTGCTCTTCTTAGGCTTATAATAGCAGATCGTTTTCGATACGATATTTCCTTTCCTCCTGGAGTCATTGTAATTAGACAGTTGTATATTCAATGTCAACTCATTTATTGCTCGAAAAATACTGTCTAAAGTTTTAAAACAAGAGAATTTTTATCATAATTACATTTTTGTTTTCAAATTTTTTCTGAGAAAAATACGAAAAAATAAATTTCAAAATATATAATTGTAAACGTTGATTCTTATTTCATTATTATATTTTCCAAAAAAAAAAGTTAAAATTGTTATTGTAGAGGCTGTTGGTTGCGACAGCTGAGGATAATAGGAAGATGAATTACTTAGGTCCCATGCATGCCTAATGAGGAAAAAATCCTTATGGAGCTTTTGATCAAGAAAAATTTTAACATAACTTAAAATGTTAATATAACTTATATTGCTTTGAATTTTGTACTTTCAGATATCATAAAAAGGTGAATATTTATAACTGATTCAGAAATATTAAGAAAAATGATTTAGAAAAGATAGGATGGAGTTAAAGATCTTTTAACATAGCTGCCAACATGGATAGGAAAAAATCCAGTAGATTTTATGAAATAATATAAATATCATGATAACTGATGTATAATATACTAAATATTTTATGTATCGTATAGGGATTTTTATAGTCAGGGGTCTGTCTAGGTTTTTCTGAGAGGTACCTATTTTGTGAAAATTTAGACATAATTTGTGAAAAGTTAAAAATTATATTCAAAACTCAACACAAAAATATGGTTTTATTGTTTCTACCTTTTTTCTTAAAGTTGAATTTGTGAAACTACCGTTTTTCCTAAAGTTGAATTTGTGAAACTACCGTTTTTCTTAAAGTTGAATTTGTAATGGTATCGCCAAACGGTAGTAAACTCGGCCTGAACAGACCCCTGATAGTTAGCAGAATACAAAAACTTTTATCACACTAATAACCATATAAATGGTCTGCAATATTTTTCATTTATGATCGACATTAAATGAGCTAGAAATTTTTTTTTATTATGTTAACTTATTTTAAATAGTAATAAACAAGTAATTCAAAAAAAAAGATAGTTAAAAAAGTTTTTTTAATTAATTTAAAAAATGAGTTCTGAATAAAAATGAACTGAAAATTTTAGAGAAAAAAAACTTTTGAACTGTTTACTAACAATGAAGTTCGCTTCGTTATGTCTTAGCAATACTTATTCAAATACTCATACAAGCAATAAATTCTATTTCAATAGGAATTTTTTTTAGGAAACTTACACAATTTAGGGAATTTTCGAAAATGTACTAAACCAGGAGAATTATAATTAAACCAGTAGACCAGTAGAAACTGGCAAAGTATAATCTACTGGTAAATCCAGTAGAGTTGGCAGCTATGCTTTTAATATATTTAGGGAGATGTGCCCTTTAACTAATGTATAAAAATAGGAATGTTTTTTTGTTTTTTACATATAACACAGACAAGTAAACATTTACAGCACTGAAAAATCTAAATAAGTTTATAACAATATTTTTAAGCATACATTAGCTCTTTACATTAAATTTATTTATTTATTAGCATGAATATGCAAATTTAGATCTTTATGGACTTTTTGTTTGTTTAAAAATAAAGCTAAAAATATTTTAACACACTAGTTGTTTGTTATTTT
Organism: Parasteatoda tepidariorum; assembly: GCF_043381705.1. NCBI lineage: Eukaryota > Metazoa > Arthropoda > Arachnida > Araneae > Theridiidae > Parasteatoda > Parasteatoda tepidariorum. The sequence continues at coordinate 75,088,279 of NC_092213.1, read as the reverse complement.
TTTAATTTCTTCTTACTACTATTTTTACCTATTAAAAATAAAATTTAGCTTGATTTGACTTTAAATATTGCATAAATAAGTGTAAACATGAAGTAAAACTGAATTTTATGTGTTTAATTAAGCCTGAACAGAAACCCATACTCATAAACAATAAAAAAAAAAGGAATGGTTTATACTAGAGACACTTACTATTATAGAAGGAGAGTTTGTTCCAGATTCGGTCTTTCCAGTAGAGTCTAGTAACTGCTTTAGATAAAGTTTTACCAAAAGTGCCTAAATAAAAAATATAGAACAAAAAAAAAATTTTTATCCAAATTACAATTATAATTTTGTTCAATCATCAATTTAAAAATTAATATTAAAATTCAACATTAAAAATTTAATATTTTAATTTCAGTATAAAATTTTGGCATTATCCTAATTACCTGTTATTAATTTATTATTTTTTACAAAATTGTTTTTTAAATGTTACAGCATGTTTCTTACAATGTTACACATTTTTCTATGACCCAAAAGACTGTAACCCATAGTTTGAAAAGCTCCGACTTAAATACAGTGGTTTGCAGGGAGAGAACAACCAGTCGAGAGCTGAGTGCATAAGATCTGGTACTAGCTTATGCACTAGGATTGTTTTTATCAGAAGGTTAGATTTTTCATTAGGTAAATGCTTGATTCAAACAATCGAGCTTTCAAATAATCTAACTTTTAAATATAAACTAACTTGAAATATTTTATAAATTTTATCTTTCAAACAAGTTTAATATTGAAGTTTAAAATCATTGAAATATTTTTCACATATAAAAAATTAAGAATATTTTATTAGAAATTAAATATTTTTACAAAAGAATAATTTCAGTTTACATTTACATGAAAATGAATTTAAAATAAGGATTTAAATTTCCAGGAATATGTATAATTCCAATGTTTTTTTCCTTTAATTAAAAAGTTTTTTTTTTTCATTCAATTCCTAATTATATTTCCAATAAATTTAATTTTATTTTCCTTTTATTAATTACATAATAACACTCCTATTCCAAAGGCATCAAATTGAAGTATTTTTCTTGAGCATTTTCATGCCCCTGTATGCTTCTGAATTGATACACTGCTCATTTAAAAATAAATCAAATTAAAAATACAAAAAACATAAGAGCAAATCAAAAATGTTCTTACCATTGCAGCGGAATCATTTTTCATTGATTTATCTGAAAGATAATTTGCAAACAAAATTATTTTTGAAAAAAAAATAAAATTAAAACATACCTTAAAAGAAAAATTGTTCACCTTTTAGTATTTCTTCCAGAAATTCTCTCAAAAGTGGAACACAATGCAGATCTGTATTTGGGGACTCAGACTAAAATTAAGATATATTTTGAAATAATGCAAATTATTTAATTTCATAAAATTAAAATATGATAATCTTTTGCACATAATTATTATAAAGTTTCAATAAAAAAAAACTTTACTGACATTTGAAATTTATTTTAAAAGTCAAAATTGAAAGTTAACTAATTTAAGATGAATTAAAAACTACAAAATGGTCTAAATAAATTGTATATTTTTAATTACGACTATGCATACCTGCCAACATGGGGAAAATAAAATAACGGAGATTTTATAAGCGACATTTTTTAGACTATAAGTTTTGATACATCATACATAATCATGTAAGTCAAAAAGATAAATTCAAAATTGGAAATAATATAAGCACTAACATTTAGCGAAGTAAAAAATATGTATATAAATCTTAATGTAAAAAATATTTTTTTAAACCACTATTTATAATTACTTAAACTATTAACCCTCAACATACTGCAGAGCTAGCTATAGAACTATCCTGTTGAGGAATAAGAGAAGTATTTTTGTCATCAGCAGATATTTTATTGCAATTTTTCATTTATTAATTTTTTTAAAATTTCAACAAATACAAGAAATTTGAGAATGAATGGGTAAACAGGAGATTGTGGTAAAATACAGGAATTTTCCAAAAAAAAACAGGAGACTTGGCAGGTACAACTATGTTACAATTAGTTTGACACTTATAAATTTAACATACACTAAAATTTTTAAGACAAAGAATTTTTAAAAATAGATTTCTACCAGAGAAGTAGAATTTCCAGATAATAAGAATGCATATTTTTCACAAAAAATAATTAAAATACAGTAGTTTAATAGAGTGGTACTTTTTTCATGAAAGAAGAACGAAAAAGTCTAAGTTTGATTAGTTATTAAGATTAAATAAAATCAAATATTTTATAAAAAAATTTTTACATTATAATAACAAACAATTAAAAGAATTAGCAATATTTTTTTATAAACTGAAATTCTAAAGTTCAGGAGCTTCAGTTTTTGAAGAAATTTTCAACTGTCGCTAAAGTTTTAGTTTCAATATTTTTTTTAATGCATTTTTTAATAGTAAAAAACTTACAATTTGTACATTTCTATACTTTTTTCACAATTAAAAATACAAACTTGCTAAAAATCTAAATCAATATATTTAGAATCTTTTTTTATATTAAACTTAATCATTTGTTTCTTGGTTTAGTTATCAGTAAGAACGCCAGATAACTAATAATTTATAGTTCAAAAAATAAAACTTTCAGATGATTTCTGTGTAGTAGTTGAAAAGAAGTAAAATAAGATAATGAATTTGTAAATAAAATTGACTTACATAAATAAAAGAACCTGCAGATAATAATGTTAAAATAAATCTTTGCATATCTAAAAATTGAAAAAAATAGAAGAAAAAAAATTCTTTTAACTTAAACCAGTGGTCGGCAAAGTGCGGCTCCAGAGCCGCATGTGGCTCTTTGGCTCCGTAAGTGCGGCTCTGGCGCAAATATCCACGGAGGGCGCAATAATATTTTCATTTTAAAAAAAAAACTTAAAAAATTGAAATACAATTGCTGGATTTAAAAAACAAGAAGATATGGGGCTCTAAATTCGAACGTCTTTGTGTTGAATTGGAAATATTGGAGGAGGAAAAATGTGATGTTAGTTCACAACACAAGTGGTCTGCTTTGAATGACCTGGAGAAGGAAAACATGATCATTTTCAACGCTTGGAATAGTATTCCTGACTCTTTCGATCAGTTGAAAAAGCTCGCGTTTGCTGTTCTTTCCCTTTTCGGTTCTACATATATATGATAACAATCTTTTTCAAGCATGAACATTATCAAGAGTAAACTGAGAAGTCGTCCTATTGATGAGAACTTGGATCCATGCCTAAAATTAAGAACAACAACATACAAACCTGACTTACTCAAACTTTCCAAGGAGATGCAAGCACATTGTTCGGATTAATAAACACTTATTAAGTATGAAATTTAGTTTTATTTAGTGTACTACTTATTTAGTGTAATAAAAGCTGACGAAAGAAGCAGATTTGGCTCCCAATTTTTTTAAAAATTGCTGTAATGTTCATATTTGGCTCTTTGGCTAATAAGTTTGCCGACCACTGACTTAAACAAAGGTAATAATTTTTAACATCTTGCCTACAACTGATTGGCGACATTATCATAAAATAAGGTTTAACCTCTTTTTTTTTAGCAAAATCAATTATCATCCAATTTGATAGCCAAAATGATTGTCTGTAATATCTGATATAATTAGCAAATAACAAAATTTGAAATTTTATAATTTTGGCATACTTGATTTAATATTCTACATTAAAAACCATACAATCTTTATTACTCTTGAAATAAACAACAGCCAAATTTTATATGTAATAATAAACATAAATTTTACCTGTAAAAATTGAATAACGTCAGAAAGACTATACATTTTCTTGTCAACGTAGCTGATAAGTAAATCAACAAACGCATCTGGTCTCGTCTGTTTCATAAACTAAAATATAACACAATTTTTAAATAAGTGGTAATTATAATGCTGAAGAATAAATAATAAAGACATTTATAGCCAGGGATACAAAATGCATGAAAACAAATAAGAAAGACAGTTAAGAGAAAAAGACTTAATATGAACTGTTGTAAAAAAATTTAATTACGAAGTAAAATAAACGTATTTTACTATTATCTTTTAATACAGTGTTTACGAATTTACCACTTGATAGCACTGCTTACGTCAAGTATAATTATTTTACTTTCATTACACATTTAATTCCCTCTTAAAATGTAATCACCAGGGCTGGGATGTTAATAACCTATAAATTCTTAAAAATATCCTTAAATAATGCACACAAAAAAACCTCTAAAACACATTAAATATATCCTTCAAATGAAAAATAATGTCCTTAAAATTTTTCAATAGCATGTTTTAAATTAGTTTTTTTACGAAAAAAAATTTTAATCATAACTTGTATTCATAAATTAGTAAAAAAGGTGATAATTAAAATAAATGTACAATTTGAGATTAAAATAAAATGTAAGTGAATTTTTTGGGTTTATGACTACTAATGTTCAACTCTGTACCCTTGTAATTTTGAACCCAATCCAGAAGACAAGGGAACTCCTGGATCAGGTATTGGGAGAATTTTCCCTTTGTGCGGGACTTTTTGATTAAACTAACCAACATTTGCATTACATGGAGAGGACAACAACCAAAACCTCCATGGTTAGCCTGACGGCAAGGGGACTCTAACCCAGGATTCGTCTACTGAGAATATTTTACGTCAGCACTGAGGTCGGTGCAAGCCGGGTGCATTTTTTGTATTGACCAGCTATTACTGGGATTCGAAACTGGTTCACCTCATTGGAAGGCCAAAGCTCTATCCCCTGAGACATCATGGCTCAACTAAATTTATTGTGGATTTTTTTTTTTACCCAGTTCTTGAAGTTTATCTGAAGTTACGTTTTTCTCTAACAAATCTACATAAAAAAGATGTGCATGAATGAAATTATTGTGCATGAATGAAACCTTAGGAGGAAAGAAAGAGTGCTGATAAGGGGGAATTAATATCTCGTTAACAAGATTTTGCCTAAAAACGAAATTTAAATGTTAGATTAGCGGAACTCTGAAAAAATTTTGTCAGAATATAAAGTATTGATTCCTGGAAATCCGCAAATTAACAGTCTAAGATTCACGGAATCCCGCGAATTAGCAGAAGAATCACATGTCTGGTTAGTGAAAGTGAATACTTTAGAAAGACTTATAACTTTGCAATGCAGCACACACAAAATTTATTATTTACTACAATTTTATGAATACAATTAAATATTTTATAACAGAACGAAAAACATTGAAAGTCACTACACAGAAAAATTTATTTATTCATTTGAAGAGAAAAAAATAATACTATAAGATAGAGAATAAAAACAACAAGTGAATTAATTTTTTAACGAATACTTACTTTGCCAAAAGAAGTCAAACTCATGCCAGACCAAAGTTTGTTAGGAATGTTTGTAATGATGCTCAACAGATCAGTCTGAATAAATAATAAAATAAACTGTTGATAAAAGTAAATAATCATTTCAAAAGTAGCCGAAATCAGCTTAAAAAATGTAAAACAAACCAATTATGAATAATCAGTCATCAAAATAAAGGCTATTACTTTTCAACTCAATTTTTTGAAACTGGTTACTACCGGATAAATATTATAGCTTTGAGTAGTTACAAAATAAGTTCATATTTATGATGGAATTTCATTGAGAAGATTTTTTTTCAAGTGGCTCAACAAGTTTTTACTATCTCAATTAGCTTTCTCTCAAATCTCTAAACTTTAGTAAATAAACTAAATAATATTTTAAAAAACTTTAGCAAGGTGAGTAGCCAAATCTTTCAATAAAAAATAAGCAAATTTTAAGTACTTTTTAAGCAGTCAAGAAATATTTCTAAGCACTATATACATTAACAAAATGCAAAATAATTTTCAAATACTTTACATGATCATGATAAAGTAACTAGTTTCTGACAAAGAACTCTTCTCTTGATTATAATTAGCCATTATAAAATTATCAAGAGATTTTTTAGTTCAATATCAGAGGTTGGAAAATGAAGCTTGAAATTGAGAATATCTTGCAAAATGCAGCTGAGTTGCACATGAGAGTGCAAGAATCTCATCGAGCCCAGCTCAGTAGACGCACATGCGGACTCGGAAACATTACATCAAACATGCAAAATAATTGGAGCTTTATTAAAAGGGGGTAGCTATATAGCATGGGCCGACAGTCAGCAAAATGGATTGTCATTGAATGAACTGTAAAAATTTTGAAAAGAACAATGTAAAAAGAAAAGTATGAAAAGTACGCTTTTGCATAATACATGGTGAAAATCAACATGGTAAAGAAAAAAATCTTATTTTCGAAAAGGGAAAATCAAGCACTTTTTGAAAACACCTGATATAAAAAGCCCCTTTAAAGGCTTTCAAAAAAACGAAAATGGAAAATAAGCACTTTTAACCACTTTTTAAAAACGCTACGCACCATGTTTAGTAAAAGGGGGATATAATGTTAGACAGAATGTATAAGAATTTTACATTTTTAGGTTTAATTTTCAAGCAGAATGTTACTTATACATTAATTTATGTAAATGAATGTTTAACTAGAGTAATATTTGAACAGAGCTAGCTAACATAGCTAGAGTAATATTTGAATATCCCACTTAGATAATTGTCATTTAATATGAAAATGTAAACAAATTCTTAAATTTGCATTGCAATTTGCACATAATTAATACCAAAAAAAATATTTTCTGAGTAGATATTAATTTAAATATTGAATTTAAAACTTATCCTCTAGCTTCAAATAAAAATTTTAACAAATTGAGAGATCTAAAATTTATTTCTCCACTTTCTCTATTTTTATATAGTGATTTTTAATGAAAGACTGTGTTTTGTTAGTTTGTGCCAAACTTTTTAGCATCATATTGAAATTTTCACACCTGGCAAGACCGTTATTTTTGACATACACTTTCAAGTCAAACAAATAATCAGAAAACAAACTGTGGCTAATCTCAGTTAATGTCAGACTAAGCCAAATATTTAAGAAAGGTAGATGGAGAATCGCAGAATTGGTAAGATCAAAATGTTTCGTTTTTTTTACTTACATAAATGTAAAAATGGAATAAGATTCTTATCTATGTAAAGACACTTATCTTTGTAAATATAGAATTAAAATAGTCATGTATATTAAAGCCACCACATCTTTGAAACAAAAATAATCACATTTGATGCCCTGGTTACTAAGTGCAAAACGTTCAATATCTTTTCAAAAGATAGTATTACATTTTATGTATTTTAAGCCACCACATCTTTGAAATCAATATAATCACACTTGATGTTCTGGTAACTAAGAGCAAAACGTTCACTACCTTTGAAACAGATAAAATCACATTTTCTGCAGCTTCTGTGGTGCCCTTGAGTAGAAGTAAATACACAAGAGCAACAGTATCAGCAGCATTACTAATTGGACTGAGAGGACTGAAAAATTAAGAGGAATTTTTGAAAGTTTAACATAACTGAATCAAATTGTTGTTTCTAAATCTAAAAAACAATATAAAGTGAGTTTTTATAATATCAATTTTCACTTAAGCAATTTCACTAAATATTACACACAGAATATTATTGCAACATGATTTTCCATACATTTTATATTACATTAAGCAATGACAATTGCTGATCGGGCTGGAAAATTAGAATAAATTTTCCAAACATCAACAAAACCAAATAAAATTATTAATTTTAGGTAAAAAGAACAAATTTAAAATATAATTTAAAAAACACATTTGTACAACTTAATCGAACTTTATTGTAACATTGGTTTATTACTTTAATTAAACAATTGTTTATAATAATAATAGTTTTAACATGTATTCCAGATCCTTACACAGATTTTAAGCATCTATTTAAATGTAAAATAACATTAAATCTTTAATAAAAAAATTTTAATGATAAAAATATTAAACTACAACTTCAATAAATTAAATTATAAATTTATTAAACTATGTGTATTATGTATGAAGTCAATTAACTAAACAGGTGGAAAAGTGCCTAGGCAGGATATAAACTAGACTGAAAGTGTTATGAATACATATGAAACCCTCGGCTATGAAATCCTAAATGATTAACCTACTTTTTGTGGAACCCCTACTTCATAAATAAAGTTGATTAAAGAAATAGTGAACGATATAACCTATAAAAGACAATACTTAAATTATTTACTTAGAGTGAAGATTTTTCATCGCTTTATCATTAATAATCTTAAATTAGGTTTCATGTCCGACAGTCAAATTTGCAGTCATCTTGTGCTATATCTATTCTAGTCATGAATTTCTTTTTGGAGTAAAAACATAAGCTGAGAAAGAAAAAAATAAGCCGAATTATGGTTTACTTCAAAATGAAAATTTGTGGCCAGGATAACCTGGTTGGTAGGGCACTGGGTCCATATCCAAGAGGTCTTGGGCTCGATTCCCGCCAGCTGAAGACTCCCCGTGTAGTAAATTATGACTGATGCATGTTAAATCTGTCGAGTCACAAAGTCCTCCATGTTCCCATAACAAATCACACCACTGGGGGTACTGATCCAGGAGTTTCATTCTCCTCTGGATTGGTTCAAAATTACAAGGTTACGGAGTTGAACATTAGTAGTCGTAAATTCAAAATTTTGGGTCGGCTGTTCAACGAAGGTTATAAAAAAAATATTTCAAAAAATGAAAATTTAAAAGAACTGCTATAAAGGTTGAAAATGGTTATTAGGGAATCATATTTCTTTATTAAAGAATTTAATTATTCTATTTTGATTTGAAAAATGCAATAGGAAATACTAATGCAATATTTTGTAAATGCTTGCTCTTTCCATAATTCTGCATAGCCCTCATTACTGCTTTTACATTTTAACTGCTCTTACATTTTAATAAGATATATTAAATTTTATTAAATAAACTTGGATTTGCTAAACTTGTATTAAAAAAAGAATCTACTCACTGTTTCTTATTAGTCAATCTTCGCTTCAACAGCAAAATTGCTTTATCTTTATTATTTTTTTTAAAAAAAAGGAAAAAAAGTATATTAAAATGTAACATAATAAAGGCATTTTGAAACATAAATGCAATAAAAAAATTTCATTACCAAGTTTGTAACCGGTAAAATCGGAGCATAATACTATTTTCCACAGCATTTCAGGTGACTCATCAGCATAAGCAGACAAAATAGGGTCAGCAACTGCCTTAAATTAAAAACATATCCAACACCCATTAGAAAAAGAATCACACACACTGTTACAATGAATGTGAGAAAATGTCACGTACTTGGGGTAAAGGGAAAGACACATTTTTACTTTCACTGAATATTTTGGAATTCACATAGGCGATCAATGGCTTTAAAATATTGCCATACTTGGGCTGCAAGAGAGAAAAGTAATATTTGAGTAATAAAATCAATACCAATCATCTACATACATAATCTTATAAAGAAGCATTAGAAAAAAATCAAGATTTAAAAAATATATATATTATTTAGATCAGATATTTTTTTACATTTATCAAATAAAGCTCTGTTTCAACTATTAGTAGGAGGTCGTTAAAAGAGTGCATAAGAATGGGAAAAGGGTTTGTAATTCGATCATCTTTGAAGACAGATGTCCAAAATCATCAAAAACAAGTTTATATAATATTTACTACGTCTCAACTAAATTAACCCCTAATTACTTAATTCTTTTTGAGAAGAACATTACAATAATTTAAGTCTTTTCAACAATTTGGACGATTTTTTCTTTCTATTCTTTAGAGCATTTTGTACAAAAATGAAACAAATCAAGTACCGTAATTTCGTGGAGATACAAAATCTAAATAAATTATTTTTTAGTTTTTCTTTGAAAAATTCTTTTAGGATTTTTTTTTTTTCTAAAATAAGATTTTAGATTGCTGTTTTGAAAGCAAGATTGTTTCAGTTTTATTTTTAACAATTTTAATACTTATTTAAATTATTTTTTGATATATTAGTTATTTTATTCATATTTTAATGGTTACTTCAAATTAAAATTAGAAATTTCTTAATTTTACATAGAAAGTTATTCAAATCCATTTTATAAACTAGGATTGTTTCTATTTTTTGTATATTCCTTATCCTTCTATTGGCTTTTATTCAAATACTTAAATTATATACATATGCATATTTAGAACATGTGTTGTCTGTTATGAATACCTGCATTAGTATAGTAAAATTCGGCGGGACGTGTACAGTGAAAAGCTGTTCTTAAGCAGATTTTTGAGGGAGCAGTCTATACACCAGGGTCGCGTTTCTCCACTAAATTATGGTAATTAAGATTGCACGGAAGAATAAATTTGTCTTCAGAGTTACACTAAATAACTACAACTCAATTAAATATGTACTTAGTTTCGTTTTATCAATTAACCTCTATTATAAATTATTTCGAAAAATGTAACTATTCCTTAGCAATTCTCAAGCAGCGTATATATATATATATATATATATATATATATAAATAATTTTCATGGTCTTGACTTTTCACATTGTAATAGATGGATGCTTACTTGAAGACGAAACTCTAAGATCCTCTTGAGGACAAGTTCTGTAGAAAGTTGAGACAAATGGTAATAAGGAACAGCATTTAGCTTGAGGGAGGCATCAGAACTACAATAGAAAGTTTTTACTTAATTTTTTCGTTTGCACCGTACAGTTCTAAAAAGTTATATCAAAAACTAATTAACTAAATTTAAAATTAGCAGTTTCTGCTTACAATTAAAACAAACTATTCTTTACTCCAGATAAAAAATTCAAATTGAAACACACAAGTAATGTGTAATCATTGTTACAGTAAATGCTTTGATTAGTTAAAAGACAAAAACCTTCTAGAAATCAGACTTTATAAATTTGTGTAGCGATTGGTTGGCAGTTTAATTCAATACAAGAATTTGCTATTGACAAAGGAAACAATTATACATTAAATTATCAATAATATCTAAGATTACCACAAACATTAAACCAACTTGCTCGATAAAATATTCTAAAATAATATAAGTATGTATATTAGAAGTGCGCAAGTCGAAATTTTTCTGATAACAATCCCAAACTGCCAGTGATACACAGAGGCGTAGTCAGGTTAACTCTGCCAGGGGACAAACTCAGTTTTTGTGCCCCAAACAATATGGTGTAGGACTTAAAAGGGGGGGTTTTCAGGAAAATTTTAGTTAATGCAAAATCTTAAACCTACGATAGTTTGAATTTTTTTTTTTTTTTTAAATTTTACATTATGTAAGATTTTACAACTTTACATAATGCTTTTCAAAACAATGTAATTAAAAAACTGTACTTAAATAATATAATTAAATAATGTAATAAATCACTTGATAATTAAGTAACTGTAATTAAATAATGTAATAAATCACTTGATTGGGTTTAAAATTTAACAGTGTATGTTAAAGTAGTTTTTATTCCCCTTATATGTTTTTGATTGCAATTGTTTTTTGATCGAATAATAAGCATCTTTTCAAAAGATATTTTTAGTTCAATATGTTCATTGATATAATGAACTTTCATTACATAACACCAGCAATGTAAAAGTAAGTTTAAAAAATATCATGCATGGACAAATTTAATTATCCAATCTGTTTCAATAAATAGCTTTTTATTTCATTGAGTAAAAATTCATTCTATACACCTTAAACAGAAATCAATCTTACCAAATATAATAATCAGCCAGTAAGAGGCAGGATTTCTTAAGCAGGACCTCCATTTCTTTATTTGGGCCCAAGAAACATTGTGCCCTCAAAATCATGTGAGCCTCGCTCAGGAGGTCGTGATAAGTGAAAGGACTAGAAACTTTTTGACATTCTGCAACCTCTAGCTGATTAAAATAAGAATTACAAAAATAATTTTATTCGTTATCAATAATAATTACACAAAATAATATCACTTTGACTATGCTAAATTATTTTCTTTACAAGATTATTTCATGCAGTTAGTTTAAATAATCATAAAATAGTGCTTCACACTACACTTATATCCTATTTCCATGTGAATGTTATTTCACTCTAGTAAGATTAATTTAATTTGATTGAACACATCTTACAGATTAAGATACAAAAACTTAGCACTTCAACAACAAGGTAAGATTTTCAAATATCATCTTACAAATTAGAAACTGATTTGGGTACGTAAATCAGAAACTGATTTAGGCACCCAAACTCATTAGGTACATAAATCAGACCCTCACTTGAATACACTCATATAAGTTGAAAATACACTGTTTTCTGCATTTATTAGTCATTTTCAGTTAAATGTACCCAAAATAGTTATATTTCATTAGATAATACACCATATGTACCTTTTTAAATCCCTTTTCATGAATTACTAAGCTATTTAACCAAGTAGAGCCCATCGTCCACATTTGTTATAATCCTCAATTATCAATAATAATAATTGCATAAAAATTAGTTATATATTAGAATAATTACTTATCAATAATAATTAAATAAAAATTAATTATATATTAGAATAATTACTTATCAATAATAATTACATAAAATAATATCACTTTGAATATACTAACTGATTTTCTTTCCATAGAAATTTTTATTACAATTTTACAAAATTATTTACTACAGTGAATTTAAATAATCATAAAATAGTGCTTCCCATCTACACTTATATTGTATATCCATGTCAATGCTATTGCACTCTAAGATTAATTTAATTTGAATAAATGCATCTTATAGACTAATTAATAGAAGTTTAGCTCTTCAACAACAAAGTAAGATTTTCGGATATCATCTTGGGTACATAAATTAGAAACTGATTTAGGTACCCAAACTCATTAGGTGCATAAATCAGATCCTCACTTGAATATACACTTACATAGGTTGAAAATACACTGTTTTCTGGATTCATTAGTCATTCTCAGTTAAATGTACCCAACATAGTTTTATTTCATTTGATAATACACCATATGTATCTTTTCAAATCCCTTTTCATGAATTACTAAGCAATTTAACCAAGTAGAGCCCATCATCCTCATTAGTTATAATCCTAAAACTATATCATAATTTTACAGGTGATAAATTTCTAAAAATTGATTTCAAGCACTGATAAAAATAAAATTAACTTTTTTGTTTGTAAATAATTGTAAAAAGATAATTAAATATGCTTATCATAAAATGGAACATAATAAAATCATATTATACCATTACTTTTTATCATTATGCAAGAACATCTCTTTTTGTTTTAAACCTTTGCATATGCATATTAAACAAAATTAAAAATGTAATAAATCAAAGAAAGTTATTCAGGTAGGTATTTAACCTATATCGCATAAGAGCTGCACAATGGGCTATTGGCGACGGATTGGTAAACAACCCTGAGGATGATCCGAAGACATGCCATCGAAATTTTGATCCTCTGCAGAGGTGATGGCACCCTCGCTTTGGTAACCCAAGGACCTGAGCTTGAAATCAAGCGTTTTACGGTAGAACAGTTTAATGAGGAGTGCACCCGCGTTCCCTACACAGGCTGATCAAAGTAGTCATCCACCTGCTTACTGGCCGNTAAAAAATATAATGCATGGACAAATTTAATTATCCAATCTGTTTCAATAAATAGCTTTTTATTTCATTGAGTAAAAATTCATTGAGTTCTTTTTCTATACACCTTAAACAGAAATCAATCTTACCAAATATAATAATCAGCCAGTAAGAGGCAGGATTTCTTAAGCAGGACCTCCATTTCTTTATTTGGGCCCAAGAAACATTGTGCCCTCAAAATCATGTGAGCCTCGCTCAGGAGGTCGTGATAAGTGAAAGGACTAGAAACTTTTTGACATTCTGCAACCTCTAGCTGATTAAAATAAGAATTACAAAAATAATTTTATTCGTTATCAATAATAATTACACAAAATAATATCACTTTGACTATGCTAAATTATTTTCTTTCCATCGAAATTTTTTATGACAATTTCACAAAATTATTTCATACAGTTAATTTAAATAATCATAAAATAGTGCTTCACAACTACACTTATATCTTATTTCCATGTGAATGTTATTTCCCTCTAATAAGATTAATCCAGATAATATCATCTTACAAATTAGAAACTGATTTAGGTACCCAAACTCATTAGGTACATAATTCAGACCCTCACTTGAATATACCCTTATATAAGTTGAAAATACACTGTTTTCGGCATTCATTAGTCATTCTCAGTTAAATGTACCCGAAATAGTTATATTTAATTTGATAATACACCATATGTATCTTTTTAAATCCCTTTTCATGAATTACTAAACTATTTAACCCAGTAGTGCCCACTGTCCACATTAGTTATAATCCTCAATTATCAATAATAATTACATAAAAATTTGTTATATATTAGAATAATTAGTTATCAATAAAAATTACATAAAATAATATCACTTTGAATATACTAACTGATTTTCTTTCCATAGATATTTTTTATTACAATTTTACAAAATTATTTACTACAGTGAATTTAGTGCTTCACATCTACACTTATATTGTACTTCCATGTTAATGCTATTGCACTCAAGCAAGATTAATTTAATTTGAATAAATACATCTTATAGACTATGTAATAGAAGCTTAGCTCTTTAACGACAAAGTAAGATTTTCGGATGTCATCTTGGGTATGTAAATTAGAAACTGATTTAGGTACCCAAACTCATTAGGTACATAAATCAGACCCTCACTTGAATATACACTTATAAAAGTTGAAAATACACTGTTTTTCGCATTCATTAACCACTCTTAGTTAAATGTACCAAACATAGTTTTATTTTTGATAATACACCATATGTGACTCAAATTTAAAGAAAATCCTATTACACAAACCCCTAACGAACAGGAAAAGAGGTAGACCGAGGCTGAGATGGCTGGATTTAGTTGAGACTGATTTCCTTACTCTAAAGGAGAAAAACTGGCGAACAAGTGTCAAAAGTAGAGAGAAGTGGATTTGAATTCAAAGGAAGGCACTGGCCCACCTTGGGCTGTCTAGCCAGATATGATGATGATGAATACACTATATGTATCTTTTTAAATTCCTTTTTATGAGTTACTAAGCAATTTGACCAATTAGAGCCCATCATCCACATTAGTTATAATCCTAAAACTATATCATAATTTTACAGGTGTTCAGTTTCTAAAAATTGATTTCAAGCACTGATAAAAGTAAAAATAACTTTTTTATTCGTAAATAATTGTAAAAAAAAATTTTTATATGTTTATCATGAAACGGAACATAATAAAATCATATTATACCATTACTTTTAATCCTAATGCAGGAACATCTCTTTTAGTTTTAAACCTCTATGTATGCATATTATACAAAATTAAAAATGCAATAAATCAAAGAAAATCATTCAGGTAGGTATTTCACATACATAGTATTAGAGCTGCACAATGGGCTATTAGTGACGATCTGGAAAACATCCCTGAGGATGGTCCGAAGACATGACATCAAAATTTTGATCCTCTGCAGAGGTGATGGCACCCTCACTTTGGTAGCCCAAGGACCTGAGCTCGAAATCAAGCGTTTTACGGTAGAACAGTTTAACGAGAACCGATACAGCGCACCCTTGGCTGATCAAAGTAGTTATCCACCTGCTTACTGGCCGCAGCCAGTGATGTTAGACTTTGGTGTTTAACTGGGAACAATCAGTTCACTGCGGGACAAATATTATTTAGAAGGGAACACAAACATTGCAGGTCAATACCATTAAATATGGCATAAATAAATAATCTTCAAATAAATAATGTTATAACTTTTATACTGAGACCATTTAAGGAAATTTTGAACTTAAATATCTTTTTCGAGTTATTGAAATAAAATAAAAAGTTTAACGGCAAAACTTTTTCTCCAGCTGATTTTATGGCATCTAATATTAAGGCATTGATGTTTTAGAGAACTTATGACTTTGCCATTAAAGAATTCATTATTCAACACAGAAAGTAACAGGAAAACTTACCAGGTCCATGAATACCTGAGAAGGTGATGGCTCTTTTAAAGAATATAAAGTTGACCTGTTGCCCCCTTCAGTGCTAAAATTAAAATATGAGTCAAACTTCGAGTTCAGATCATACAGAAGAATTTTATGCACAAAATATTTCGCTTTTAGCTTGAACGTATTTAATATTTTAAAACTTATAATTTAGATTTAAATATTCTAATTTAGATTTAAATGTTCTTATTTTCCTTTTAGAATCAAAATTAAAACAAATTTCTGGAGAAAAAAAATGCAATTTTAAGCAAAAAAGATATAATAGAGACACAGCAAAGAAATATACTGTTTAGAACTAATTTTCATAGGTTTATATCATATTTAGATAAATATGAATTTAAAAAAACGTCCCAATAATATTTGAAACAAAAGAAAACTCCCATTTTAAATAAACTTATTTACCACCACCAACAAAATCATACTGAAATTAATAAATCATCAATCCAAAGTTAGTTCTAAAAGGGTATTGTACCGCCCTGCTAACGGTGTTCTGTTAATTTCCAAATGGGTTTTCAATATCTTTAATTACGGAAAACAGCGGTTTGGAGCAGGCGGGTGCAGAAATTTTCTGAGCAGCTTGGCGCAATTTGGCAACCCTGTAAATATTATGCTTAGAAAATATTTCTATCTTTAAGCATAAATATATTTAAACTTTTACTAAATATGCAATTGAAAAACTTTTGAGCCTATATTGTAATTTAATGAAGAAAAAAAACTGCAATGATTATTATCAGGGAAAAAAATTACATAATCCAACCAACATACTCAGAATTTGAAACAGAATCTTCTAAGGAAGAAACCAAAACTAAATGGTTGTCAGATTTAACCAAGTGATCAACACCAAGAAATGGACGCAATCCAAGAAGACATACTTCGCTGTCATATTTTGGAACTATCTGAAATAAAAACTAAAATTATTACTTGCATATCTACATCAACACATGGATTTTCGTTTAAATTCTGTGAAGACAAATTTTAAAAGGAAAAGTAGCACTTTCAAGATATAGTTAGTTTTCGTTTAAAACATATTTTCTATCTATTTTTTAATTTTAATTTTCTAATTTTGTATTTCTATTTAAGCCATATTTTTAAATTTTTACATTGCAAAAACTTCTTTATCAAGAACTAATCTATAGATTTTAAAAACTACAAAACTGATTACATAGTTTAAAATGATGCAAAAATTGGCATACCTAACAGTTCAAATGATTTTTTCTTCCCACTAAAGAAAATGATTAAAAAAAATTAATAGTAATAAAAATTACTTTTTGCCTAAATTGTTTTTGGATAAATGTATTTTATAATTATTTGCACAAGTTACTTAAGTTACTAATTAAATTATATCAGAAATATGCTTTTTTAAAGAAGTAAAATTAAAATTAAAGGGTTTACATTTTTCAATATTATCTGAAAGAACCAATTTAAACCATATTTTTTGGTTTTGTAGTAACCCTCTATTTTGCATGTCAAAAATCTGAATGTGTTGAATAAAAATGCTTGTTTACTTAGTGAAAGTATGCTTTAACTAAAATATTGTTTGTATAAATCAATTAGAATGTTTCACATTTGCCTCACAAATCATTAAGATTGTTATTTAGTATATCTGAAAATTCGATCATTAAATTAAAATTAGTTCCGAGTATATCATTTTTATTTTATTTATTTATTTATTTTGCACAATGTACACTTATAACAGAGCTTATCAAAATAAAACTTTGAATAAAACAAAAATTAATTTTATTGGGGGCTATTTAAAAATGATGCAAAGATTGGAGGAGGTTAGGGAAATTATGATAAAAGGGGACACAGTAACAAAATGTGTGACATCAAATATTTTAGTTAGACTTTAAAATCAGCAAATTATATATTTTTACAATACGTTTTTACCATCAGTCCACTGCGGGACTCAGAATATTATAAAACATTTATAATTGTACATTTATTAAAGAAATAAAAATTAAATGTCTATGAGGTGCATTTTTGACGAAAAAAGTGGAGGTGGGCTGTCAACTGGCAGACAATTATTTCATCACTTCGTGGCTGGTGGGAACCATTAATTTTGCCCAATAACAATGTAACAGACGCCCGGTGGCTGAGCGGTAGCGCTTCATGCTGTCGTGCCACAGATCCCTGGTTCGATCCTCGGGCCGGGCAAGGTTGACTCAGCCTTTCATCCCTTCAGTGGGTCGATAAATGAGTACCAAGCGTGCTTGGGAACTAAACACTGTGGGTTCCGCGTTCGGCTGATCACCTGACCGAAACATCTGCTCCTGAACCCCAGAGCCCAAGGTCAAGAAAACTGAGATGGGCACAGTAGGCCTTGGCCATCTATGGGCTGTCGCGCTGCTGAGTTTAGTTTTTTAACAATGTAACAAATCCTCTACAAAGGGAAATTTCTCCCAATACTTGATCTAAGAGTTCCCTTGTCTTCTGGATTGGGTTCAAAATTACCATGATATGAACATTGGTAGTTGTAAACTGAAAATTTGGTCGGCTGTTCAACGACAGTTATAAAATAAAAATGAAATAACAATATAACTTTACATACAACAATGGTAGAGAGTATAATGAAGAGTAGTAAAAAGTAAAATTATTCATTCTCACATTTTTAACATTATCAACACTTTCTACTTGTTCTAAGATGGAATGAGGTAGGTGCACAGTGTACGTCTCCAGACCAGTATCTGTTAGCGCATGCAGTAGAGAAGCTTCCAAGAAAACACCTTTCATTGTGGAAGTATATACATACGAATCAACAAATTGTGTCTCTTTAGTAATGTTATAGAGGAAGCCTTCAAGACAAGTTGAAAAGAAAACACCCATCGCCTTCAAAGAGGAGTGGCCAGATGTGATGTTTGGCCAAGGGAGAGAGAAACTGCACTTTTCAGATTCTGAAGCAGCAGCATTCAAAGGATCGAAAAAACCCTCTTTGGAAGATTCTGTAAGAAGTCAAATGAGCTTTAGTAACACATCATTGCAAACATTGGAGAAATAAAACAATGGTGATTTTACTAGCGATATTTTTAGGCTACGAGTAAAGTGTTTTAATACATCATGCATAAACATGTAAGTCAAAAAGAGAAATTCAAAATTGGAAATATAATATAAGCACTTATATTTAGCGAAGTAAAATATATATATATATATCTTAATCTAAAGAAGATTTTTTTTAAACCATTACTTATAATTACTTAAGCTATTAACACTCAACATTAGTACTGGCAATAGCAACTGTTGAGGAATAAGATAAATATTTCAGACATCAGTATTTTAGCTTTTTTATTGACAAATTTTTTTTCTTTTTTAAATCTCTTCAACAAATACGGAGAAATTTGAGAATATTTGGACAAACATGAGATAGTCGCAAAATACAGGAGTCTTCATTAAAAAACAGGAGACTTCGTTAAAAAGCAGGAGACTTGTTAGGTATAGTAACATTTGGATATGTAGCTTTTTTAATTTTTTTTATTTTATAAATCTTTTAGAAACTAGTTTATATTTATGAAACATCAAAATGTAAGGAAAGGAATTGTTAAAAATAAAACAATATAAAATCAGAAAAAAAAGGAAAAAAAACATGAATGGCCAAAACATATTTATTCTACGAAATGAGTAAAAGCAAAAACATCAAACCGGTCATGGATTGTAGTAAACTGTTATTTTTTTAAAATTTGTTTAGTGTTTTAAGATGTCATATTATTTTTATATTCAGTGAAAACATTTTTGATTATTGAAAGCAAAGGGAATTACTGTCAAAAATATTTATAATGTAAACTTTGAAACAGAAAGCTTTGTGTTTACTAGAATTTTAAGTTATTAAGATCATTTCTTACATCTTTAAACTTATCAACTAAATGTGGTAGTAATAGACCAGAGCAAATCAACCTTAAAAGGCTTTAAATAAATTCTGAAATACAAACACTTCAAAATTTTAATATGCATTTATTTATTATTCATGAAAAAAAAAAAATTTAAAGCTTCCTAGAACCTTAGAACTAATAATAAAAGAATATTTTAGTTCACTACATGTTTGAAATTAACCTGTTAGCAGATAATTAAATAAGTAATGAAACAAGATCTTAACTGAAATTTTTATTGTTTACACCCACAAAGTTAATGCGATTATGGAAAATTCTGGATTACAGAATAGTGTTATAGATTTTCTACTTTATAGTGTAACAGAAATCCTTTATTCACAAGGGTTAAATCTTAAAGAAAAAGTTTTTTTTCTGGAAAAAGTGAAGTAACATTAAGATTTATTAACAATACTGAACTCAAAAATCCTAATAATTTCTTGAGCAAAATCATTAATGATGCATTTAAAGAAATTTATATCTTTATAAATTTAATAAATCATTGATATTTTTTCACAACATGAAATTCTTAATAAATTATATGCAGCATAATTTAAATTAATAATTATGCATACATTTATTAGTCTACCAGAAAAAATATTTTCAAATGAAAGAGATGACAAGTATAATTTTTACTTTTAATAATAGTATTAAATAAAATAAACAAGATTTTTTGTATGTATAAATGTGATGGAAGATTTCTTAAAAATTCTGTACCTTTGATTTCCAAATAGCGGTTAACGAAAAATCCGGATTTTTTCCGGAACACAATCATCTCTGATATATTTAATGTTAAAATATTATAAATATAAATAATTATTTATTAATAAAATTATTAATTATTTATTAATAAAATTATTAATAATTAATAAATTTATTAATTATTAAAAATAATAATTACTAATAATAACTAATTCGTAATAAGCTATTAGTGATTATTAGTAGCTATTAATTACTATCAATTATTATTATGAATAATAATTAATAAATTTATTAACATAATTAATTAAAAATTGTAACATTATAAATTCATTATAATAACTTAAAAAAATATTACCCAACTCATGAAATGGTATAAGCTGCAATGATTTTAATGGCCCATCATTTTCTTTGAAAACAAATTGCCTAAATAATAAAATCACAGAATAAATATTGGATGAAATCGCTGGGAACATTTCAAACGTTCTCGAGTTCAGCCGGATGTCGACCGTACACCCTTTTACGGTCAGAAGTGGACCATTGAACTCACATTCATGGTCTTCAGAGAAGTTCTCATTTGCCTTGTCGATGGCATGTAAGTGAATGTTGATGGGAAATGAATTTGGATGGAGTTTTTCTTTAATATGATTCTCCCACACTTTATCTTTAGAGCCACTGTAAGTACAGGACTCGAATCTCCATTCAACAAAATTCTCATCGACTAATTCCGAATTTTTATCTTCATGCACAGCATCCGAGCAATCGTTATCGTCATCATTTTCACACACTTTAAAAACAACCACTGCTTTGTCAGACATGCAAGCAAAGTAGTTCTCGCATATGGTGACTTGCTTCACGAAAATAGGAGTAGTGATGTCGACGAAGTGATCGAAATCGTGATACGTCTGTTTCGATGCTGGGTGGATTTTTGTGCTGAAACAAAATACAGATATTATGTTTCCTAAACTCACAGCCAGAGCTGAAGTTTTGCTGCAAGATGCAATGAATATAGCCGGTTTCTCTAATGGCAGTTCAACCATTTCAAATTGCTTTTTCATTGAAGGATGATCCTCACTGGGTAGACTTGTAGATCCGGCTACTCGTACTCTCAAAGGCTGACTGTTTACATCAATCCACCATTTAAAATAAACTCTAACATAAGATACATTATTACTCTGCCATGATGCTTTACTTTCAATTGTTGCCACATAATTTCCTAAAAAAAATTCAATATTAATAAAAGAGAAACAAATTTGCAACAAAATAACAATTACCAGATAATATTTAATCATATCCACCAACGTGGATAGGAAATTATGAAATAAAATATAAATTTTATGAAATTAAATATAAATTTCATGATAACTGTTGCATAAAATATTTTACAAAAATGGATTTTTATTGTCATTATAATATAAAAACTTTATTACACTAATAACTACAAATGGTATGTGATATTTTCCATTTATAATTGATATTAAATGAACTTAAATGTTTTTTATTATGTTAACTCATTGCTTTGAATATTCAAATTGCCTTTTCATTGTTTGAACTCAACGTTTTAAATAGACAAGTAATTTATTATTGATAGTTAAAAGATTTTTTGATTAGTTCAAAATGGGAGTTGAAACTGAAAACTTATTATATAAATGAAGCTTCCTTCATTATGTGATAGTGATACTTATTTACATATTCAAGCAAGAAATGAATTATGAAAAAATTCTGTTTCAATATATGGATTTTTTTTTTTTAAGGAAATTTTTTAAAAAGTACAAAAATCAAGAGAATGTTTATTAAGCCTGAAGACCAGAAGAAACTGGCAAAATGCAGTAGTCTGCTGGTAAATTGAGTAGAACTGGTAATTATATGTAATGCATTAAAAAACGGATTTTCAAATGCCAAAAGCTTTTTATCAAAAAAAGAGAATGTTTGCATTTTTATTTATTTCTAATTGTTCTTATTTTACTCCAAGTTTGATTTTACATCTGAAATTTTAAAAAAGAAGCAATGAATTTTAGTACTACATGTTATTGGTATTTTCCTAAAAGAAAACAAGATTATTCCCGTTTTCATGCGATTTTATGTAAGAAAATTTTATTTTAATTCCTTTTTAATGAAATCATAATAATTTTACAAAAAACATTATTTAAATAAATTAAAAACGAAAAAAGTTCAATTTCCACCACTAATAAAACCACTAGATTACAAAATTAGCCTCCTTTAAAATCAAATCTGCAAGAACAGGACCAATATATAATATAAAAACATGTGAAAATGCTCTGCAAATAAAATCATTATCACAATTTTATGAAATCAAGCTTTTAGAAAACATATATTGTTTTTTAAATAAAAAAGGGAAAAAAGCGTACTTTTTTTTTCCTTCTAGTTCAGTTCAACAAATTCTAGGCTGCCATCCATGAACAAATCAATCAAAACTACAGTTGTAAATTATATTTTTTGAGGAAATTGAAAGGAAGTGTTCTTGAAAAATTATGTCAATGGTGCCACTATAAACTATATTAGCCACCATTGTTCATATATGAATGATGAAAGCTTGATTAATTTGATTGTCAGAAAAATGTTACTGGTTTTCAGAAAACACCTACCATTTGTGTAACAACTTAAACTATTTTTCAGGAATAGTTAAAGAAGAACAAAGCTATGATTTGAAAAGAAGAAAAAGATTCATTTCAGGGGCAGAATGTTATCAGCCACCAGTCCACAGCACCAGTAACAAAAAGTACTAGTCTGAGTACATTTTAATTGGTCCATTACACGTCCCTAATAGATTTAGACTTTATTTTTACAAAATTAACAATGCAGATAACATGAAAAAAGATAATCAAGCAGATTACTGAGAATATGTAATGCTCACAATTAATGATAAAATGTGCTATTTTGTGGCCAAAATAGTTAAATCATTTCAATTGCATTTTAGAATCAAACAATATGTTTGAAAAAACAGAGGAAGATTAGAGTTATTCTTGAAGATTAGAGTGGACACTGATCGAATTCTTTTCATTGACACCTCTTAATTACTATTAGGTATTACCCTCTATTTTTTTCGAAAAAAAGATGGTTTATCTCTCATTAATAAAAGCTTTAAGATTCGATAACAATCAAGAATGTTGATCTAAACTCAAATTTTTTTCTTTCTTTTTTATTCTTCTCTCTCCCTCAAAAAAAAAAAAAGCGTTGACTATATTTCATAATTTCTTGCTTTATTTTGCTTATTATCTTAGTATCATTTTATACTACTAAAGGAAAGTAAGAAACAAGCAATAAAAATCACTAATCTACAAGTATTTTCAATGCATAGGTATTCGCAAAAGATATATATTAAAAAAAGTGCAGATACTGCCCTTCAAAATTTTTTTATCAGATCCCCGAGAAACTAAAAAAGACAACACAGAAAGGGACAAACTCAAAAAAGGGGGATGTTACCATATTGTGATCTGTTGTTAAAACTTCAATCGCCAAGGAATAAATTTCAAACTTGCAAATTTAAAAAAAAAAAAAAAAAACATAAAAAAANAAACATGTAGATGTTTGCCCGAGGGTGGCTACGAGTTATACATTTCTAGTTGGTCCCTTTCTGTGATGTTTTTTTTTTAATTTCTCGAGGGCCGCTGCCCGGAAATTGCGAGATTATTCTGACACAGATCACAATACGGAAATCTTCCCTCAAAAACTATAGCTCGTAGCCACCTTCGAGCAAACATCTACATGCTTTTTTTTAAAAAATTGCAAGATTTGGCACCTTGGAAATTGTAGTTGGCATGACAGATCACGATACAGAAATAGCCCTAGAACAGAACACACATTTTAGTTCCTAAATTATTATATAATGTTATCAACTAATAAGGAATGAAGAACACTGTTTAATTCTCAATAAAAAAAATTTACTTAATTATATTGATAATAGAAGGTGACATACCTGATTCACAATACAATATTTGCTTAACTATATCAACAGTTGGGAAAGAATGGAGTACATTTCCACGGGCATCTAAATCATGAATATTGACGGCATGTTGCGTAGTGGAAACTAACAACTTATCTTGCGCACCACAAAATGCTACTGGTTCATTTTCAGAAAGAAAAACGTCTTGAGAAACAAAATGATGACAGGAAACCACTCGTACCATTTTATATTTTAATTTTGAGAATATTTCGAACGTTCAACAAGTCATAAATAGTATTGATTACCATATGAAACACCAAACCTTTTGACAATTTTTAAAAATCGATGATGAAACAGCTGCACAGTAATTTATTTTACAGAATAAATAGACCTTTTTATTTTAGTTATTGTAATCATGAATAAGGTATCATTTTTATGGATGAGGCAAACTGACTATAATATTTTGCAATTCGTACTTTTAGATTTTGCAATATTTACCGAAAAACATAAAATTTATAATACTATTACAGCCAAGATATGACTCGATAGCTTTGGTACACTACAAGAATTTCTTTGCTTAAACAAAAAAAATTCATTAATATAAATGATTATGAAGAAGTTATTGGTTTGAGCAAGAACTTGAGAGAAAACACGGAAACAGAAAGTAGATTATGTCACTAATGGGTCTGAAATATAAAAACGCAAGGACCGTTCGCACTAAAAAAAAATTTCTCTCATACAAAAATAAAGCGTGAAAGTAAACGGCACTTTAAATTTTCTACAGTGTGGTGTCATTCACGTTGCACCTATTTCGGTCGTTTAACTATGGACAATGGACACTCTGATTAGTGCAAGATCTAGGTATGCAAGGAGTTCGAAAGAATACAAGAAAATACAATTCGATAATTAGTTTCATTTTATTTCTTAATCGTCGTTGAACAGCCGACCAGATTTTGGGGTTTATGTCTACCAATGTTCAACACCGTAGTCTTGCAATTTTGAACCCATTCCAGAAGACAAGGGATCTTCTACATCAGTACACTGAGGTATTGATTTGTTATGGGAACTTGGAGGACTTTGTAACCCCGACAGATTTAACATGACCCAGTCACCATTTTATACACGGGTATTTTCGGGCGGCAGGATTCAAACTCCCATTCTAATGGAAGATAGTGGTTGCTGTTTAATATTTTACATGCGCTAATTTAATTTGATTTGAAAACATTGATTTTTTTTAAAATATGTATTCTATAGAATGATGTCCGTTAAGTTTAATTGGTTTGATGTCGTCAGAAGAGAAAAAAAACTTTTAATTTAATTAATAAGCTGAGTTTTAAATATGTTTACTAAAAACATTAAGTTACTTAGATGAAACAACAAAATCAATTGTTACAAAACGAATTTTTCTATTTAATACAATATGATCTGGCGAGCAGCTATTTAAAAGATCGAACATTCCGTTTGTTTATTTGTGGCTTGATGTCAGGCTCGCAGAAAATGCCGTTCACTGGTTAAATTTAGTAGCTTTCCCCATTAACGTGTGGAAAGTCATAGAGGAAGGAAGTACGTTAGTTTCTCTCTTGATTTTCATATAGATTAGAATTTTTTATGTTGGAAAACTATATGGAACTGAAAACTGCATTAAACATAGTTCTAAAGAAAAGTATCACGGAAATTTTAAAAAATATTTTTATTGAATAAAAAGGGAAAATATCGTAGTACATTCCTATACAGCTGAAAAGAGGAGGAGAGGGAAGGGCTAAAGGCATGAAACCGGTCTCTCCCAAAATGGCGTATTCGAGTGTTGCGATCGCCAATGTTCAACTCCGCAGTCTTGTAATTTGAGCCCAATCCAGCAGACAAGGAAATTCCAGGATCAAGTATTGGGAGAAATTTTTGTCTACGTGGAGGATTTGAGTTACAAGGAGTGGAAAACCACGAAAGCTTCCCATGGATAGGCTGACAAAAAGGAGACTCTAACACATGATCGACTGAGGATATTTTACGTCAGCATAGTTTTCGGTGCAAGCCTGGTGGGGAATCAGCACTGGGATTCGAACCAGCTTCACCTCATTGGGGGGCTATCCCTTGAGCCACCACTACACCAATTATTAGTTAGTAGTAAAACTTGCAGTAAAAAAATGTTGTTCGATGTACCGTTTGCTGAAATGCAACTACAGAGTTGAAATTTGACGCGCTGACAGGATCATTTCAAATTACAGCTTTAATTAAATTTCTTTCCTTTTTTTTCGAAATTCCTATTTCTTCGAAAGTGCTTTTTTTTCTTCCTTTAAATAATAATTATTTATCCATTGTTGTAAAGAAGTTTAACTTCTTCCAATTTTCATTTTATAAGAATTTTCGCGCTTTACTTGATGTCAAAAATAACACAAAATAAAAGAAGATCTAAAGCAGGGTTTCTTAACCTGTGGTTCATGAACCCCTAAGGGGTCCATGAGTTATATTTTGGGGGTCCGCTGACTACTCCTAATTTTTAAAACGTTTGGAAGCCTACCCATTGCTTGTAAAGCGAGTTATGGCAGCTATAATTCCNAAACTATTTCCAATGAGAACTATTATATGATATAAAGTTGATGTTTGATATTTAAAGCAAGTAAAATTACTTTTCATTTATTACTGCTTATTGTGTTGTATATTATGCATTCCTAAAGACAATTTTCCTTTAAGTACTTTCAATTATTTATCAAATTCAGCTATTTTTTTTCATTAAGTTATGCTTGCATAAAAATATGCTAACTACATATTTTATTAACAAAATTATCTTTTTTCTATCAACTTTTAAGAAGAGCAAGAGGTAAAACACGTTATACCCATAGCTTTCTCTGAGGAGAAAATGAACAAATTTTCGCACAGACAGGAACTGTTTTTCCAGAGCATAGTCCATCTTTACTGAGTAATAAGTCTGATGAAATCGGAGGTACCAATTTTCCATGTTATTGATTTGCCTAAATTTAATCATCTTCAAAATGTAACAGATAGTAATCCAATCCTAATTTTTGTAAAAATAGGACATAAACAGCTCTTTCCTTCAGCCTTCAATAATGAGTAATCAGGTGCAACCACGGGGGTTGATGAGTAAAGTGAGCAAGGGACGAGGCCTTCTAGTTCTTTTTTAATAATTGTTAAATTAAATAACATGTATAATTTAAATATAATTAAAAAAAACATTTTTCAGTATTAAGAAACAAAAATTTAAAACTGTATTCAGCTGGAATAGAACCCACGACTGCTCAGTTGTTTCGTATCAGATTTCAGACTGCCCCAAATGTACACAACTGCCTTAATTTTTTTTTAATTAACTAAGTCATTTAAATACTTGACATTCTTGATTTTGTCAATATTTTCAGGATATATTCTTTATGTAAAACTATTAGATTCGTGTTTTTTTTTCTTCAAATTTGCGATTTAAAAAAAAAAAAATTGGGGTGTCAAAATAGAACCTCTGAGATTTTGCGAACGACACACCTCTGTTAGCATGCTGTAAAATAAGCGAACCACGAAACGAATGAACCATGGACCTCACTAAAACTAATTATGGTCGCAGAACCTTCTATAAAATAGAACCTCTGAGATTTTGCGAACGACACACCTCTGTTAGCATGCTGTAAAATAAGCGAACCACGAAACGAATGAACCATGGACCTCACTAAAACTAATTATGGTCACAACTATCAGAATATGGCAACAGTTACGGTATTTATGGGAACAGCAAAAAACACGGTAATTTCCTTCCATAGCACTTTGGTTATGACTTCTCAGAAAATTAAATAATGAAATTATAGTTTTTTTACCATGCTGATCCGTAATTTTTTTTCCTCAATGCCCATCTGGAGAACGAGAACGACCTTCCGTCATACAAGCATCTGAGACAGAATTGTTGGCCACTCTTTCAGTGACACTAAATTAGGTGGGCCAACATTGCTCCCACAGTAAGGACAGAGAAGGAAAGAACACCCATGCCTTGCCCAGGATTCAAACTAGGAACCTTTTTCATTCAAGGCCAGTTCCCTGACTCCTACACAAGCTGGTGTCATGACAAAACAAATTTTATCATGACATCTCAGAGCAGCTGTTCTGTGTATTTTTTATAACCAGGTATGTGTACTTTTTATAACTTTTAGTTAGATAGCATTTTTTATAATCTCTAATTATATTTAGATCCTACCTATAATTCAAATCTCATTTAACCTTTCAGTTTTCTTATTGATATTATTTCAAGTACAAAACCAATCAAATGATATTTTTCAAAAGAAAATATATTTTTAATAACGATATATCTTAACGATATTATCTTATAATGTAATAATTGATAGTAACACTTATTTAAATATTCAAGCAAACAATCAGTGAAAAAATTCTTTTTCAACAGGGATTTTTTTTTAGGAAATTTTCTAATGTGTACAAAAAACAGAATTTTTATCATATTCAGTATAAGAGAATACACATCACATTTTTAATTAATTTCTTAAGTAAACATCTCTCTTCATCGAACATTAATGCTGACCCAAAGGTGTCAATTTCACCATGGTTGCTGTGAACCATCTATTTGTATTGAAGTAAAGTATGTTATGCTTTAACAGTTATTTCACCTTCTTTATTAAGAAACTATTGGACTACATTGGATTTCTAAAACAATTTTTTGAATAAATGGTTTTAAGATAAAATAAAATTTTGAATAAATACATTTCTAAGTTTTACTAAATTAATGGATTCAGACAAAAGCTGTTGAAGGTCATAACAATAACAATGTACACAGTAAAATTTTACATGACCAGAAATATTGACAATAAATATTAAAATATTTTTTTTTTTATTGCATAAGCTTAAAGTCGAACTTTAGATTGTCGAGTACTAGTTTGTCTGGGAAGTAAAGACTGCCCGTGCACAGTGCTGACCACACTGAAATAATCAAGCTGTTGGTCACAAAATTGTGGAGCCTTAACCTCCCACAATGTGTCGTTGCGACACCTTACCTTCACCTAAAGTTTACACCTTACCTTCAGTATTCTATTATAATTTTTTAAGGAAAAAAAAGTTTAAAACTTTCTGCAAAAATTTAATTTATTTGATAAAGGAAAGGAGCATTTGAGATGAAATTAAAAGATAATCAACAGAAACATTTTTGTTCGAAATAGGAAGTAAATAATATACACACTTTTTAAACAAAAACAATTTTTTATTAGAATAGATAATTTCTTTTTACGATTTACAGAAGCCTGTATTTCTTGTATACACAAATAGTTACAAGGCACAATAGATGCACACAAAAACAAAAGAATCTAGACAAAAGCATTATTAAAAAAAATCTATAAAATATTCTTTTTGGTCCTATAAAAATACACATTGTATAGTGAAATAACATTTATTCATTATAACAACGTAACAGTTTGTTCAAGCTAAGTAATTTTTTTTTTTAAATTTGAAGGCACAAATTTTAAGTGAGCAAATTGTCATAAAACTTAATTTTAATAAAAGGCAACCATTAATAATTGAAAAATGAAATTTTATACACTGTAAAATAACAAAGCATTAAATTTAATCTTATTTTTTTTACACAGGGTGCGTAGCCAAATCTTTGAAGCAAAAATAAGCACTTTTTAAAAACTTTTCAAGCACTTTACAAAAATTTTCAAGCACTCAAAAAATTCATATTCAATCAATGATATTATTGAAAAACAAAAACTTTTTATAAACAGTTTTAGCGTTAAAAAAAACCC
>NC_092213.1:75002609-75057797 GCF_043381705.1 Parasteatoda tepidariorum | reverse complement strand
GGTTTCTCCAATAGGACTTCCCAAAAATTTTAGTTTTTGGAACATGGTCGGAAATTTTCAAAATTGGGGAAAAAAAGCGGATTTCCGCTTTTTCGTGGAAGTCTTTCATCCCTGCAACACATAATTTTTAAATAAGTCTAATACGAAGATCGATGATTGATATTAAAATCGCGTGAATAAGAATCGAGATTTTGTCAGAATCTGGAGCAGTTCCTAATATTTAAAATTCCTAAAATCAGTCAAACATACATAAAATCCTAAAATCAAACAGTACGTGTCATCATCTGAAAGGCGGGAAAGTCATTCTCTCACACTTACGTGCGTCAAAAAGTTAAACACAGAAATGCTGGAAATAGGGCTGTTTTCCCGAGTTTTCGATACTTTTCAAGGTCATTTTGAATTTTTCAAGGATTTAATATCATTTTCAAGTACTTCTAGGGGCCCTTGAAAATCAAAATGAAATTCAAGTACTTTTCAAGGTTTTTTCAAGGCCGCGGGAACACTGCAAACAATAAAATAAAGTAACTTAAATAACTAATTCACTATTTTAGAGGCAGCAGCTACATTTTTCTGAAAATGGTGAGGGTCAGACTAAAAATATAAATGGCAGACGGGGCAGGGAATCTACTTTCATCATTATTTTTATGACTTTAAATTTAAACAGTGTGCATAACCAGATTTTTCAACAAAAAATAAGCCCCTTTTAAGCACTCAAAAAATATTTTTAAACACTTTCAAAAAAGAAAAAAAAAAACATAATTTGGATCTGTGCAGTAATAAATTTTTCCTTCTTTTATTGTTTAAAGTTCTTAATTTCTGAACATAAAATCAATAAAATTCAAAAACATTTTTACAAACTTCACAGTGAAAATCATGTATTTTTTTGTAATATAAAACGGCAATCGACACAGTAAAGAAAAAATCTCTTCTAAGATAGAAAGTTGAGCACTTTTTACAAATCCCGAATAAAAAAAGCACCTTTAAGGGCTTTTAAATAATGCAAAATAATGAATCAAAAATAACATTACAAAATGCTAAATGAGATAAGAACAATACGTAATCTAAGTCATAATTGCTTTTTTGTTAACAATTCATGAAATATAAAAATGCTCATTTCGCAGAATATGTTTGGAACTGCTTATAATATTCCATTTTAAAAAAATGTAGTGGGTAATAACAGATTGAGGAGTTAAATTTTTATTTTTACACAATACTAAATTTTTCAGAAAGTTCTTATTTCTTAGGATTTTTTGCAATGATTCCTTTATTTCAAATACAAATTATTTTCATGAATTAAGTTCTTGCGCATTTCTTTTTTAAAATTATTTCCTAACGCTTCTTTTCTCTTTCTTTCTTTAAATTGTATACTGTTTGTCTATACACAACACTTTGAAGTTCTTTGTTAGATTATTATTCCTTATGTCAAATTTTTTTAAATTTTTAATATCAATATTTTATTTCTCTGGGGAATGACCTTGGAACGAGGTCCTCGACGGCGAGGTCAACCCAAGGGAATGACCTCGCAATTCATAATTCCACAATTTCAATATTATTTTGTTTTATCAAAATTAATGTGGTGAAAATTTTGAAACAAATTTAATAAAGATTAAACTACATTTTAGAACAAGTTGATGACAGCCCCTTAGCTTAGTAAAATAAACATCGACAATTGCAATTACTTTGAATTATTACTATACTAACTAAGAAGAAAGAGCTGGGTGGGTACTATCCATCTGAAATCCCAGAGAAGTAAAGAGAGTTAGCCAGAGAAGTAAAGGTGGCTGTATCGTTTTGTTACTTTTTTTTTTAATAAGTCTGTAAGATTGTATTAATAATCATAAATTATATCTCAAGCAAATACAACACAAGGGAATTTTATGTATGAACATATTTCAAAGAACTTACTGATTATGAACTAAAACTTTTCTCATTTCAGGATGAATATTTTTCACTATTTTGGAAAAGTCATACAATTTTTTCATTTGCTTCAAGAATTCAAAGCACTCATAGTCTTCCACCTGTTAGAACACAAAAGATTAACTTGATCATTCCGAAATTTAACAAATTAAAAAAAAAAAAACAATTTTCACAAAAATCAACAGAGGCAATTTGATGGTGACTGATGTTAAATAAACTTTTTTATTATTATTATCAGGGTAAGTAGCCAGATTTTTCAACAAAAAATAAGCACCTTTTAAGCACTNAAAAAAAAAAAAAAAAAAAAAAAAAAAAAAAAAAAAAAAAAAAAAAAAAAAAAAAAATTATTAGGATCTATGCAGCAATAATAAATTTTTTTTCTCTAATGTTTAAAGTTCTTAATTTATAAACATAAAATCAATAAAATTCAAAAAATTTTCAAATACTTTAGATAATCATGATAAAATAACTAGTTTTTGATAAATATTGCAGAGAAAATTGTGAAAATCAAACATTCTTTGTAATTTAGAATGACAATCGATATGGCAAAGAAAAGATATCTTTTTATAAAAGATTGAAAATTAAGCACTTTTTTCAAACCTCGAATAAAAAAAAGCACCTTTAAGGGTTTTTAAAAAATTTAAATAAAAAATAAGCACCTTTAAGAATTTTTTAAAGACACTAAGCACCCTGATTTCAACAAAATACTTATTTTAAACTACGAAATTTGTCAGTGGAGGGATACTATTAAATATTTTCTCTCTCTTTTTATTGATATGTTGTTCTTTGAAACAGGGATCATTATAATTATGTTATTATTATAATCAAAAATCATATAATTGTGCTATTCTTTTACATAATGTTTAGAAATTATTAGATTTGAAGTTACTCATAGGTATCTTAGATCTAGTAATAACTCATAAATAAATCTTAGGTTCTTATCAAATCAACAAAAGCCAAAAACCATGACCCTGCACAAAATTTCAATATTTTAAAGAACCTTTTGGAAAATTTTTAACTCAGAAAACTACCCTTTCAAATAATCTAACTTTACTAAAATAATAACTCAATTCTCATGAGTGCGGTGTCAAGGTTTGAACAAGTTGTTTATTTTAACATTGCCAGTCAAAGGTAATTCAGCTTTTTTAACCGACTAATAACAAAAATCAATACAAGTTTTATTATTATTATTTTTTTAAAAATAGTTTAAGGGGAATTTATAGAAATAAGGATGAATAAATATGTTTCCCTAACATTGCTAACAACAATAAAATAAATCTTAATTCTTTTCACAGGTATTTTTGTTCATTTAAACAAAGTTATAAATTCATTACATTACACACATATTTTGCAAGCAGTGGGAATACTAACACAAATTTTGATTTAAAAGAATACTTTAAAACTGATGAAAATTATGTACTGTACTTCGGGCTTAATTTAAAGCACATGAAAACTGATTACTTTATTCTAATATATTATTTCTCATTTTATTTGCTTACATTATACAATGAAAACAATTATAAATTTGATTCCTTCCCATAATATCATAGAAAAAAAATTCAAGGAACACTAACATTTATAATATGCACTTTAAGATTTCTTTTTAATGTTTTGTATGCAGATGAATGTTTCTGGGGACGATCAATTCGTTTCATCAGTTAAAACCAGGGTTTATGACCCACCCACACAAAAAAAAAACTCAAAGTGGGTTTTCTTTAAAATAAAAAAACTGGATTCAAATCGGTTTTTTATAAATACAATTGTAGCAACCACATAACTTTTTAAACTTGCGGAAAAACTNGGTTTATGACCCACCCACACAAAAAAAAAAAAAAAACTCAAAGTGGGTTTTCTTTAAAATAAAAAAACTGGATTCAAATGGGTTTTTTATAAATACAATCAAAATAGATTAATAAGGAATAATACAGGGGTAGCAGCAAAGTTTTTTAAAATTTTAGGGTAATTTTAGGAACTTTTTTCAAAACATTTTATGTAAATTTTAGGGGTAATATATGATTTTGCTAGGATAAAAACAGATCACACGGTAGTTTATTACATAACAGAAGGTTATTACAATTCATCCACACATATCATAAATAATTGCAAGCCATAAAATAAAGTTCTGAAATTTATTAAGTCAAGAATGAAATCTCTAAAGTGTAAAAATGAAATTTCAACTTTACATATTACCTATCAGAAATTAAGTGCATAATTCAGGAACAGGCAAAAGTGAGAATAAATCAAGAGAAAAAATAAATTAACACCAACTTGGATTTTTATTTAATTTTTACCTTCTTAATCAAAACTTTATTATTACCCTTTACCTTACTTTATGAAGAAAAACTATTGTGTGATATTATTATATTTCAAATCAGCAATTGATATTAGAAGTTAGAGAAAAACAAATTAATCATGATCATTTTTCTAATATATTCTTGATATGATTTGTGAGATTCTTTTACTGCCCTCAATAGTGTTGTGGTAATCTTCAACACTTCTCCATAATTTCGAATGGTATCTTTGATTAGTCTAAGAGACATAATAGTATTCTCATGGTGACTCACATTAAGCATTGCTTTATTTATCGAAAACCTTTCTCAGGATCAGAATTCCCATGTGGCAAAATTAAAACAGTTTTAATTAATGTAGTTAAATTCTTATATTTTAGATTATTGCTTTTTTATTTATATTTAGCCTATAACACTAATTTTTTAGGAACACCAACAAAATTTTATCAGATTTTTAGGAATTTTAGGGTTTGCACATAGTTTTAGGAATTTTATGAATTTTAGGGGGAATGCGACCCCTGATAATATTAAAAAAAAGAAAGAAAAGGATTTAAGGGATTTCATATTTATCTTAAATATGATTCTGGAATTTTCAAATCTACACTAACTATAGTTTAAAGAGTAATTTCTAAAACTACTAGAAAATTTTCTAAATAAACAGTAGTGCTGTAGTTAGTTGGCCTGCAAAAAGCTTACGTTATAACTAAAAAAATAAAAGTTTAATAATAAACACAGCATATTTCTCTGATCCAATATATTATGATTTTATTTTTAGTCAAGAAGTAATCTAAGAGTCTTTCATTAATACCAGCATGGAAAGATGGTACTACTTTAAAATTAAAAACTTTTTATTTTAATTCATAACTTAAATAGTATTTCTGTACATGCTTTCTTTTTATTAAAATTGTTCTTTTCTGAATTAAAAATTAAATCCTACAAGTGTTTAACTAGATAATATCTTAAAAAACCCACACAGGTTGAGTTTCTTTTTAAAAATCCAGGTTTTTTTTAAACCCTGGTAAAAACTAATCCTAAAATGACTGAACAAAATGTTTGCAGGATTTCATACTATTTAACAGAAAATAATTTATTGCATAATTGCTCAATGTTTTTCACAAATTTACAAAGCAGGACTCAGACAAGATTTATCAGATCAAGTCTTGCTACGTATAGCAAAAATAAACCACAGAATCAGAAAGAAAAAAAAAAGAAAAACACTAATGGTGCACATTTCATATATTACAGTCCCACATTATAAGCAGAAACCCTGTGGCAAATTTTTTTCGAACTATCTGCGACAAAACTCTCCAGTAATAGTAACTTTCTGCAATATATTTTTAATAATAAAAAACACACATGTAACTAATTTAAAATAACAAAAGCACTGTCTACAAAAGAAAAAAACTATAATTTTTTTAATTGAAAATGTAATAATTTTTTATTCTAATATTATGAGTGATATTCTTGCATTTTGTTGTGGGGGGGATGCAAAAATAATTTCCTTTTTTGCATTTTGTAAATAATCATAACAATAAAAATCACGAAACCGTAGTAGTAAATACCGAAAAAAAGATCGATGACGAAATCACGCGAATCAGACTCCTCAAATGTATGTTTCATTTTTAAATTAGGTAGTTGTTAAAAATAATATCGTATAAAACATATCAGATTTAAAAACTATGGAGAAATCAATAGCAATAACTACCAAATACAGGATAGAACCACTGCCAAAAAATGTAAATACCCAAATGCATGATTCGAATTTTTTACATCGTTTGAAGTATATCAGGTTACTTAAAAACCATGTGAAAATCAACCTCAATAACTGCCAAAAATACAATCTAAACATCACAAAGATACTATTGGCGTCAATTGAGAAAGCCAAAAAGTGATGATCTAAATATTACTTGTAAATTTCAGTAGAAAAGAAAACTACAATCGTTTACTTTTCAAAAGAAAACTCTTTCTGCTACAAAGTTGCGGTGTCACTGCGATTTTGCCCCCGGGAGTAGAAAATAATCTCCATATTTAACAGCCTGATAGATACAAAAAACACTTAGAAAAATTAAAAAATCCTTACAACTAAACGATAAGGTCCTTCTCCATATTGAGAATGTCTCGATTTCTTAGAGACAGGTAACATAACATTCTTGGTAAATTCCATTGTTTCAGAAAGAGACACTGTAAAACAACAAGAATACTAATAAGATTCCAAAGCCTTTTGAAATTACACAGGGTGGAAATAAATACATTATACTAAATAAGTATCAACTTACCAAACTCAGGTTCTTTGCGTTTCTTGGATGAGCCAATTTCAAGAGCTGAAGCCTGTTGTTCATCAGACTTGCGATCCCGACCAGGACAAGCGCATATTTTAACATCGACTTTCCGCCTTCCCAATACTTGGTTCCTGAAACAGCAACGATTGTTACTTTAATGAGCAACAACAATTGAATAAGGAGTTTTCAAATAACTACTTAATATGAAAAATAATGGCAAGAAAGAAAAAGGTATTTAGAGTATAATCATGCTGAAAATAAATACACAAATATTAAATAAAATAAAATAAAAGGAACATTTTTTAAACAAATTATGCAAAATTACAATCATTATTTTCAATAATTCAATTATCATATGCTAAAAAATATTTGGATATAGTGAACCATCTTTTATACTGAGCATATTACTGAATCTGTAGAAAGTCCACTTCAGCAGGGCTCGATTGCAAAACTTCAGGAAAGTCAGATGTTTTAACCAGGTGTATGTTAAAATGGCTTATTTTGGTTTACCTTCTTTAGGAAACACCGATTATTTATTTATTATTATGAGAAGCACATATTATTTATTTATTAATTTTGAGAGCTTTGCTTCGAAATGTAAGAAATTTGTCAAAAAATAAGTTTTAAATAAATTAGAATTAAATTCTAAAGCTTAAAAAAAATAATTATATTTTTCTGAGAAAAGAAACCTCTTAGTTGGGATATTTAGGTGCAGATAGAATAGTATACAAAGCAAAACCTTCAAATTTAACACAGCATGTCTTGTGAGCAATAAAAAAAGAACAAGACTAATCCAAATTTTAAAGGTAAAATTCTAAAAAAAAAAAAAAAAATTATAGAACTTTTTCATGTAAGTTGTGTGTTGTTTTAATTGCATTATAAAAATTTACTTATAATTAATACAGGGGTGATTGCGAGTCCAACTCAAAAATTCTGAAAATTTCTTGAGTAAAATCATTAATGACGCATTTCAAAAAATTTATGTCTTTATAAATTTAAATCTTTGATACTATCAAAACTAAATAAATTATATACAGCATAATTTAAGTGAATAATTATGTACAAGTTTACTTTTATCTCTAAACACATTTCAGGGGTCTGTTTAGAAGAAATTTGGGTCCGTTAACGGACCCTTCACAAAATAATTTATCTTTTAATCGCACCCTTCACAAATTTGTGTATCTTCATTATTGTCCTGTTAATCGAATAAACCCTTCCCAGGGGGGCAAAAAGAAAGATGAACGTAAATGAACTAAGTTAATAAAATTCTAATTTATTAAAACTACTAACATTGTCGGTTATTATACCATCGTCAACAGCTACTATTGAAAGGTTATTTTCGAAAATTAATCTTGTTTGCACTGAGTTGCGAACGAGGATGGAACAAGAGACACTCATAAGACATTTATTGTAAATGGATCAGAAAAATTGACTGATGCTGAGAGCTATTATAGATATTTTCAAATCTACTGGCAATCGACGTATATTGCTCTAATATTTTGATAATTATGTTTCTCTGTTTTAATTCTAAGGCTAGGTTTGATCTCATTTCATTTATATTATGTACCTTACTCTTCGAAGTCAAAAAAATTTATAAATTCAAAATGTAGTATTCTAAGAAAATATAACAAATATCGTGTGTACATTCGTATTGATATTAAATGATAATTTTTTTTGTAAATAAATAATTGAGCAATATATATTTATTCATAAAATTAATTGATAAAATATTATGTAAATAAAAATTAAGTTAGGTAAATTAAACAAAAAAATATTATGAATTTAAGAATTGTTTAAGTTTACTTAATGCGTAACAAATTAGAAGTGATACACAACTAAGTTGTGTCATTTAAAATAAGTCAATAGAAATTATTAAAAATGTGAGCGATTTTATTTCCATTATTCGTCCGAAATGAATATTCTACGTTCAGCAGTACAGGCTAAATACCAAATATTTGCATGTTGCATCTCCAACTTAGTAGCGGCTATAGCTGTTTATTTTTGAAAATTAATTTTTTTTAAAAATGTTAATATACAGTGTTGAGCATTATCTTGTATCTATTTACAATTTAAAAACTCCTTGAAATGGTTTTTTGCAATAATAGGACCTTATTTGCACAAATTCACAAAAGCAAAAGAATGTAACTTAATGCTTATTTTATATTCAGAAATTACGAGTAATTTTTTTTACAATTTTACAAAAACAGGACCTTTCACAAAATGTCTGGACAGACCCTTGCATTTATTATTCTACCAGAAAAAATATTTACAAATGAAAGATGCCAAGGATAAATTATAGTTCTAATATTTTTAAATGAAATATACAAAAAATTTTATACATAAATGTGATCGACGATTTCATGAAACTTCCGGAAATGCGGTTAGGGAAAAATCCGGAAATCCAGATTTTTTCTGGAGCACAATCACCTCTGTTAATATGCATTAAGAATTCAAAATAAATGCAAAAAAATTCTTTTTCCTAATTTTTTTTTTTCATTGTACCATGCTGTTTAGTTATTTTTAACTTCATTCATATCAATCAAGATATAAAATTTTTTAATTAATAAATTCATGGTTAAAAATAAACATAATTTTACTTAATGCTTCTATTATATTATTTTAATAAATATAAAAAAAATGTCAATTTGAATTGTACATGATACAAGTTCAACATGATAGTTCCTAAACATTTAGTAGGTTTTATATCGAACAACTAAAACATGTAATTAATGGGATAATTCAATAAATAATAAAGTAATTAATTCAACAAATACCCTTTCTCTAAAGTGAAGACAAGCATCAAAGGTCTTCTGTTTGGGCCAAAAGGACAAGAGCCAAAGCAGGTAAACTTATATATGTAGGTGGAGAATAATTGGCCAGCTACAAAGAAAACAAAATATAATTTTTTTATGAAAAGAAAGAAAAATGAAATGAGAAGTTTATTTTAAACAGAATATTTACCAGGAGGATTTTCAAAAGGAACAAGAACACTATGGCGCCTGGTAGATGGATCAATATCATAGCTAACATTTGAGCTTTCACATCTTACTAGATGTTCTGCTTCAAAAATATCTATGAAAAAAAAAAATATTAGGATTAATGTTCAAAATTCAAAAAAAAAATATTTTTAAAATAAATAAAATTATATTACTAAATCTTTCAGGAAATAAATTGTAATTTATTTTCGTCCTTAAAGTAGAAAACTTGTTTAAAAATTTAAAACGGTAAAATGTACTAAAATTATAAATATTCAGCTAATAAGGAAAATTGAGGCAGAGAGTACATTAAAAAAAAAAAACGCTTTGCGCAGTTTTGTAACATAAAACACTTAATTGAATATATAACTAATATTACAGACTAGGAAAACTAATAAACTATACAAAATTTAGGAAAGATCCCCAGTTTAGATCAAAAGATATAAGCTAAGGGTATCTCCCCAGTACAAGTTTATTTGATACATAAAATTTCAACAAAAAAAACCTTTACTAATGAATTTTATATGAAAGTTTTTCAGTTCTAGCAAAACCATAACAATGACAAAACAAATAATTACATATAC
Source organism: Parasteatoda tepidariorum (assembly GCF_043381705.1). NCBI lineage: Eukaryota > Metazoa > Arthropoda > Arachnida > Araneae > Theridiidae > Parasteatoda > Parasteatoda tepidariorum. The sequence continues at coordinate 75,047,754 of NC_092213.1, read as the reverse complement.
AGGGTGTGTAGCCAGAATTTATAAAAAAAAAAAAAAAAAATTAGCACTTTTCAAGCACTCAAAAAATATTTTTAATCACTTTCGAAAGAAAAAAAAAATTAATTAGAATCAGTGCAGTAAGAAAAATTATTTTTTTCTACCATTTAAAGTTCTTCATTTATAAACATAAAAACAATAAAATTCAAAAACTTTACAAAATCATGATAAAATAACTAGTTTATGATAAATATTGCAGAGAAAATGGCTCATCATGCTTTTTTTGTAATTCATAACGACAATCGAAAAGAAAAATCTCTTTTTAAAATATAGAAAATTAGCATTTTTTACACACCCCGATTAAAAAAAAAGGACCTTTAAGGGCTTTTAAAAAATGCAAATCAGAAATAAGCACCTTTAAGCACTTTTAAAAAACTCTACGCACCCTGATATAGATTAATTTATAACAAGTATAAATTACAGTCTACATACTTTTTGACTTTTCTTCTAGAGAGTGATTAACACAACGCACAACAACTTCAGATGCAGACTCTGGAGAACTATATAAAGCTATGGCTCTGATTTTAACATTCTCTGGCATCAGAGTATTAGTAGAGAAATTGATGGGGCAGGGAGCATCCTTGCCAACATACAGTTTGTCCAAAGATTTGGAATACTAAATAAGAGAAACACAGTTTATTTAAAAACCATGATCATAATAGAAAAATACAGCACAAAACTTTAAAATATTTACCGTCCATGAAACGCCTTTTGTACTCTTCTCTTGTTGGCTGAATGACACATTGAAATTATAATCACCAGGCCAGTTTTGGCTGAAAAGAAGGGATCATTTAGTAATAACATCTATATTCTAAGTGTCATATAAGATAACTGTGTATGCATGTGTAACTAGCTGTGGGGAAACTTTGATACTTACAGAAGATGGCCATTAACTCTCAGAAAAGCTTTTTTCCAGACTGATTTTATTGAATTGGAACTAGTGTTACAGATTTAAAGAAATTCTCACTTATGCCTTATGTTCACAGATAAAATGTACATTCAGGGGTCTGTCTAGGTTTTTCTGAGAGGTGCATATTTTGTGAAAATTCAGACATAATTTGTGAAAAAGTAAAAATTATAATTAAAAATCAACAAAAAAAGATGGATTTATCGTTTCTTAAGGGATAAAAAAATAAAATTTTAAGAAAAAGTATTTTGTGAAACTACCGTTTTTCCTAAAGTTGGAATTTGTGAAGGTACCGCTAAACGGTAGTAAATTCGGCCTGGACAGACCCTTGACATTACAGGGTTGCCACAGAAAAAAAATTAACAAAATAGTTACCTAACAAGAACAAATTTTTTTTAACAATATGACTAAAATTTTGTTAAATGATTTAATTGTCATATACCATGCCAAGATCAATTTTATCAAGTTGGTGGCAAGTATAATAATTTTAATATATATATATATATATATATTTTTCATATATATTTGCAGAAAATTAAACACTTTTAATAAATTCATTCAAAAAAAATACTTTTTCATTAAAAGGAACATAAATTTTCCCTTGTCAATTGATTTAGCAAATATATGCATACACATACATATTGTGAAACGTGATTACTCAAATTAGAAGTTCACGCACAACAAAATCGCATTAAAAATTGGGTTTTTCGAGACTTCTAAGTCACCCTATTACAGTTAGGAAATTCAATGAGAAGGTGCCAACCACAATTTAAACTGCTTAGTGAGAAAGACACAAAGAGTTATTTTTTAGTTTTACTTGCAACATTGATTCAATCTGACAATTCCTTAAAATTCAGAGATTAAAGTAAATAGTGGAGCAATGTACAAGTTTTAATTTTTCAAATTTGAAGAAGGCACCTATGAGTATTTGCTAATGAATAACAACATTAGAAAGGCTTGCCACTAGCAACATAATAAAAAAATGCCAAGTAAAACATTTTAAATGAGTGTTGATGATTTATTATAGATCTTCCTAATTGGTAGCCTCCATAGCAAAGATATTAAATATTTCTTCATACACAAAAAAAGGGCAATCAAAGTTTTATCTTCAACCTTGTGGGCAAAAATATTATGTGGGTCAATTTTAATTTTAAAAATTAAATAAATAAAATTATAGATAAATATAAATCTTACATTTATTTCTATGTTTATAATGTATGAAGTTTAACCATTAGTCACTACAACTTAATGTTTTTAAATAATTAAAATAGGAAGTCTAACAATGATTCAAAAGCAGGTTTTTTTACAACAAATATTTTTTTTTTTATGCTGGTTTTTTTTTGATATTTTAAATACATGTATATAAAATATTTTGTAAGAATTTTTTCATTTTTTTTAAACCAATAAATCTTAAGTCGTTTTTAATTAAAAAAATATTAAAACAAAGCTTGCGCTTGCTTGAACTATAAGACATTGGCTTTATTTTAGCTTATTTCCTTTAATTATTTTTGATTTATTTACGATTTCTGATTGTAGTTTTCATTAAAAAAGAATTTTTGAACATAAGTTATATCGGGAACAGATGATATAAAAGTTTGCACATCGGCTAGCNGTAGTCATCATGATATTTTGTGAAGGGTCCGTTTTTAAGTTAAAATATTTTGTGAAGGGTCCGTTTTTCTGGAAAGATATTTTGTGAAGGGTCCGTTTTTCTGAAAAGATATTTTGTGAAGGATCCGTTAACGGACCCAAATTTCTTCTAAACAGACCCCTGTACATGTATATAAAATACTTTGTAAGAATTTTTTCATTATTTTTAAACCTATAAATCTTAAGTCGTTTTTAATTCAAAAAATATTAAAACAAAGCTTGTGCTTGCTTGAACTATAAGACATTGGTTTTATTTTAGTTTATTTCTTTAAATTATTTTTGATTTATTTACGATTTCTGATTGTGTAGTTTTCATTCAAAAATAATTTTTGAACAAAAGTTATCAAGATGTCTAACAGACGATATAAAAGTTTGCACATCGGCCAGTCCTAGGCCTAAGAGAGGGTAAAGAACAACAACACTGAAAATACATGTAAACTGAAATCATGGGGAAAAAATGTGAGGAACTATTTTGTACAAAAAGAGAACAATATTATTTACATACTTAATTTTTTTTTACTATAATTGTTAATTATATGTATAATTGATGCACAATAATTGTTAAAGCATTACATGAATTACAATTATTGATATTAAAATAATAAATTAAAACAAAATAAAGTAGAAATGTCATGAAAAAAACAAGACATTTAACATGGCATTCTCTTTCTCTAATAATAACAGTAGAACAAATATTTTTTATTCAGAACAATGTTCTTAGAATGAAAATAAATCACTAAAATTCATAAGAAAAAAAGAAAGAAAAAGGGCAGATACCTGGCTGGTAAGGATGATGGTGCAAGAGGAACTGAAGAAGCAACTTGAGGAACATTGTTTGTTTCGATTAATTCCTAGAAAAACAGTGAGAATGTAACTAAAAACACTATTTATGTGACAGAAATAACTTATTGTAAATATGTTAACAAGGTGCGTTGTCAAATCTTTCCACAAAAACTAATCACTTTTTAAGCACTAAATGAATTTTTTAAAGCAGTATATACATTGACAAAATGCAAAATAGTTTTCAAAATCTTTTCATGATCATTATAAAATAACTAGTTTCTGATAAAGAACTCTTTTCTTGATTACATTAGCAACCATAAAAAAATAGAGAGATTTTTCGGCTCCATTTCAGGGGTGGAAAATGACACCTGAAATTGAAAATATCTCGCAAAATGCAGCAGAGTAGCACACGAGAGTGCAAGAATCTCACCGAACCCAGCTCAGTATAAGTACATGCAGACCCGCAAGTTTAATCAAACATGTAAAATGATTGGCGCTTTCACACGCTAGGGAATGGCGGTACGCCGAAATGCATTGTGTTTGAAATGCATTGTAAAAATTTTGCATAGCACGTGAAAACCATGTTTTTGCATAACACATGTTAAAAATAGACATGGTAAAAAAAAAAATAATCTCATTTTCGAAAAGGGAAAATTAAGCATCCTAAAGATGCACCAAAAAAAGCATCTATTTGGTGGCTTTTAAAAAACTAAATAAAAAAGAAGCACCTTTAAGTACTTTTAAAAAACGCTCAGCACCATGGTTAAGGCAGTTAAGAAAAGTTCTCATAACATTTAATGTCTAATCATTTACACCGTAGGTTTTTAACCTTTTTTTAGCTCACTGACCCTTTTGAAAAACGTTAACCCTTTATAAAAGTACTTTTAATATTCTTGCTGTGATTCACTTATAAATTATTGAAATTATTATTGACTAATGAATTTATATTTTAACTTTTTTAAGACAATTTTTATTAAAGTAGCCCTCATGCGAAAATTATAGGTATTTGCATGGAAATAAATTCAATGTAACACTCTCCAATTTAAATTAAATAATCAACTAAATATTATAGCTTATAAATTATTTCACCTAAATGTAATTTTAAGTTAACTTCAAATCTTAAATATATGTGAAAACGGGCAGTAACAAAAAAACAAAGTCATTAAAAAAAATAAGGTTAAAGAATATGCTTACCACAGGAACAACTTCTCTGTTATTATAATTATTCTGGACAGATAAGTTATTGAAGTGGTCGTTGTCCAACTAAAATAAATTAAAATAAATTTATGGGCAATATAGAGTAAAGAAAAAACTCTTGATAAAATAAATATCCGAGTTGCATTTCAAAGTAAAATATTTTTACGGTTAATTATGGATGTAAAAACAAATTTAACGACTTAATTTATTTGGATCGGGGACAAAAACTTACCAATGTTTCAGTTAAAATAGTGGATATTATCAGGGCTCAAAATTGTATGTGGTCTTCTAGACCATCAACTTATAAGAGACATGTAAACATAGGAGTGATTAAATTTGGTGAATTTCTAACCCTTAAAAAATATATATAAATGAGTCCATTAAAAAAATAATAAAAACACTAATAGAATGATTATCGTCAATAAATTCCTGGATTAAAAAATAACCATTTCGATTAAGATAACAGATATATATATCCACACAAACATATATATACATACATATCTTATTTAGTTAAAATACAGTAAAATATGAACTCATTCTTAATAACAAAAAAAAAGTTCTTTAAACTATAAACAAGAATTATAAATTGCAACAAATTCAAAAGTTATACTTTTACAATAACAAATTCTATAATTAATGCCTGAAGATAAAGGAAAATTCTTAGAAATCTTTTCATCAATAAAAAATAAAAGTTATTTTAATTAGCCAGTAGGAACCAGTTTGTACCAAGAATCACAAAAGCTTTACAATACAATGCATTTATTGCTAGCATTCCACGCTCTCTTGCACATAAATAATTACAAACAGGTTATAAGGTTTATGAACTCAACAAGTTTTAACTTGTACATACCTTGACTATATTTATGGACAAATTGAATACAGTTTCAATATAGTAAAAAAAGATAAAGCAATAATTATAATTCCTTAATATTTTTATTTATTTCTTCATGATGGGCGAATTTTGTTAAAATATAAATAACAGGGTGAGTAGCCATAATTTTCAACAAGAAATAAGCACTTTTTTAACACTTATTAAAATAAAAAAAAAATCATAATTAGGATCTGCGTAGAAAATTACTTTTTTCTGTCGTTTAAAGTTCTTAATTTATAAACATAAAATCAATAAAATTAAAAAAAACATTTTCAAAAACTTTACAGAATCATGATAAAATAACTATTTTCTGATAAATATTGCAGAGAAAATTGTGAAAATCAAAGAAAAAATCTCTTTTTTAAAGATAGAAAATTAAGCACTTTTTTCAAACACTGAATGAAAAAAGCCCCTTAAGTACTTTTTAAAAATGCTAAGCACCCTGAATAAGTACACTTAAAAGTTTTAAAACTGATGAAAAAGACTGTTCTTAAAATTGTGATATTAAATTTTATAATATTTACTTAATAATAAAATATAATACTATAAATTCGAAAAATTCAAACAACTAAGCCAGAATATTAGTTGTCTTTAAAACAGATCATGATTGTTAACTCAAGGGCAACAAAAATGTTGTACAAAACTTATAAAGGTAATTGCTTTAAAATTAAAATTTGGATATTAAATGTCTAAGTAATTCGATTCAATTTATAAAATAAAAAGATCCTTAAAAGTTAACTTTTAACAATTTAAACTAATTTTAACTTATCATAACTATCAAAAAATTGTTATAATAACTATTATCCTAACAAATTATAAAATGGATGAAATTAATTCGAATTATTTAAACATATTTAATTTTATATAAATTTGTTTCTAAGGTAATTATCATAATTTCAGTCATGCATGAGCATGCGGCTCTAATGCACGCCATGCAAGTGGCCTTTTTGTCAAAATATTAGTGCACCACTAATTTTGAAAACTTATTTCAAACTTAAAATTGATAAATCATTACAAAACACGTCGCAGAAAATAAAAATATAGCTAATAAAATAAAAAAATTGGGAATGATAAATTTGTAAAAAACGTAAACAAAACATTTGATTACAAAAAAAAAGCAATTAAAATATAATAAGATGAAACAAAATTTAAACTAACGGCGGGAAAAACAATCTAAATAAGCATAGAAGCAATTAAATAAAATCTAACTAAACAAAACTAGCCAAAAAAATTCCTACATTTTACGCTTTAAGAGAGAAAAGAAAAAGGTGAGTAAAAAGTTAACAAAGTAATTAAGATTTAAAGATAAGGCAATGATGATTTAAAATAAATTAATTTCAATATTAAAATAAAATGTATTTATAAAAAAAGAAAGTAACTAACCACCACTGCTGGAGGCAAATTCGGCATTTTGATCTTGGACCGTTGATTTTTCTTAGCGTCGAAAAGCATCTCGGAAAAATTACGAATTTAATCCGCACGCGAAAAATCGAAACACACAATGCTGATCCTAAACAGCGCGACCACGTTTTAAAAGCACACCTATCCTTTCGGCTCAAACAAGTTCGTTCTTGACGAAACAAGGCAGGAGCAAACGTGTAGCGGAGAGGTAATGAAAAACAAAATAACGATCCGATGTTATCATTGGGGGAAGATAGTATTCTCGGAAGCTGCAGATGGTTTCGCTTTACTTTTAACGATTTCGCAATCGCTAACTAGTACGACTATACGAGTTGAAACAAGAAAAGAAAACCACAAAAGAATTCCGGGGGTTTGCTTTTTAAACGTGGGTAAACGAAACTTCGCAGTTTTGGAAGCAATATCTGAAGAGTGATTAGTAATAGCGAGGAAAAATCCAGTTGGTACATGTCAGGCAGTTTTATCGCGAATAACATAACGCACTGTAAGTCAGCAAAAGAAAAGAGAAAGAGAAAAAAAAAAAAAAAAAAANAAAAAAAAAAAAAAAAAAAAAAAAAAAAAAAAAAAAAAAAAAAAAAAAAAAAAACTATGCACATACACATAAAATAAAAGCGAAGTTTTTTAAAAATATCAAGTGGAAATAAAATAAAACACTTACTGAAAGAAAAGTTAAAAGATCAACAAGAATATTATAATTAATAATGTTTAAATTTAAAAAGTTTCAGCATAATTTAGAATTCTAAAACCCTAATTTTTAATATCTTAAAAATTATTAACATTAGTTTTTTTTTTTAATCCTTTCTAAGTTAGTTTTTAAAACTCTTATAAATTTCAACATTAACTATATTATTTCAACATAAAATGAATTTTTTTTTTTCAATGAAAATTTGTATGCTTATTCACATATAAATTTGGATTTTAATTAAAGTTACTTGTAAGAAAAAAAGCGAGCACCGAATTATATGGATTATTTTAAATATACTTGAACAGTATATAGTAAAACTGTAGAATAGTTTTTTATACAAATGGTAGTCAAATTTTGAATTAATTTTAAACAGAACTATTTCAAGAGCTATGGGACTATTTAGAGTAAAAATTCATCTTATTATATATTTCTTTGATAAATTTCTTTTTTTTGCTTAAAAAATAAATTATAATAATAAAAAAACTTTTGTAATATCTTTTTCGCTTTTAAAATCTATTAAATTTTTAACCCATTATTATTATTTTTTCTTCTATGTCTGCATGTATTTTTTTTTATTTTTGCAGCAATAATTAAGATGGAATAATTTAATTCTATAACACTGTAAAATGTTTTACTTTATAGTTATTAAAAATTTTTATTTTAAAAAAAATTTCCTTTTATTTTAATTAAAATCATGATTTCTTATTTAAATTCCTCTTGATATTTCAATAGGTTTTAGACATTACTAACTTTTTCTTGACATTTTTTTTCCTTGTGACTAATATTTTCCAGAAGAAAAATGAGTCTTATTTTAATACTTCATAAGATAACTTACCACAGACCTTAAAAATTATTTGTTCTCACTAATCTACTAAAATGTTTACAATGCTGACATTAAATAATATGCTGAAACAAGATAAAATATCCTAAACCTATTGACCAGCATTATAAACGTAAAAATAGAACATTCAACATAGAAAAATAAAACATTCTCTTTGTTCGCCAAGCTTTTTTTTAAAGTGGAACAAATTATTTCTCAAAGTAAAATAAAAAAAATTAAACATAGCTTAATGAATTTTATTATAAAGAATGTAAAATTCAAAAATATTAGAAAACTAAAATTTTTTTTTTTTATAATTATTTTTTTACCCTAAAAACAAAAATTAGTAGGAAAATTTTTTGTTGATAGCAATAAAAGTTCTTGAAATGTAACAAGGTTGGGGGAAAAAAAAAAAAAAAAAAAAAAAAAAACAGAATTAGTATATTCTTTAACAAGTTCTTAAAACACTTGTAAATGATCCAATCAAGCAAATGCACTAGAATTTCAAAATATTACTTACAGCTAAAATTAGTTATTTAATGTTTATTTTACACTTTTTGAAATAGAAAATATTTAACATAATTAAATTGTTTTTTTTTGTNAAAATATACTTTACTTTTTTTTTTTTTTTTAAATGAAAAATTTGATTTTAACTTGTCCAATTTTTCAACTTACGTGATAATTGTTGCAAAATATACTAAATATTTTTACACATAGGGAATTTTAGTCATCAAAATCAAATAAACTAATATTTTTCAGTTATGATTTCACATTAAATTAAACTTGAAATGTTATGTATTATGTTTACTCATAATTTTGAATAGTAATAACCATTTAATTCATCAAAGATAGTTAACTGAATTTTAGAACTGAGGCTTGCCTTATTATGTATTAGTGACTTATTTAAATTTTTAAGCAAGCAATAATCTACACAAAAATTCGATTTCAACAGATTTTTTAAGGAAACTTTCTCAATTTAGAGGGAATTTACTAAGTGTACAATACAAAAACTATAGGAATATTTATTAAACCAGTAGACTAGGAGAAACAGGCAAAATCCAGTAGAGTTGGCAGCCATGCTTTTAATTTAAACCATAATATAATCTGATAAGTAAAAAGTAATGAATTAATTTGGGGTACCTTCTCTCAAAATCATTAATCAATATAAAGGAGTTATTTAATGATTTTTTGAAAAAAATATAAGGCAATAATAAAATATGAGTCAATAATAAAATGATGACAAATCACAAAGATACTATAGATAAGATAAAGTTTATCTCTATGAATTGCTAACAACCAATTATTTTTAAAGATCTTTCAAAAGATTGTCAGTTCAAATTTTGAAATCTAAGTAAGTTAAAACATGTTTTTATTTTATGTAGAAAATTTTATTTATTGTTTCTTGTATAAAATTTGTAATCTTTGCAAAACATAATGGCATATAAATATAACATTTGTAACAGTGTAAAGAAATTCTATTTGTAGTATTGAATGAAACCAATTTTATACATAATTTGTAAAAAAAATAATTACTAATTATGCATGAGTCTGAAATTTGTTTAAAATTTTTTCTGATCAATGGTCTCCTAATTTAGCACCTAAGAAAAAATACTCTCACTTGTTAACTAAAATTTTAGTATTAAATCAAGTATGAAAATTAAATATAGAAAAAAAACTGGACTTCATTATTACTTTTTCTTAGCTGTGAATTATGGTTTTTGCAGATTGGGCTCTATTCAAACAGCCTGTTGGTAGTCTTTAGAAAAAAGTAAATACATTTAACCCTTTCGCGACGAGTTTTTTTTTCTTTTTCACAACAACAATTTTGGGTAGCGCCATCTATGTTCTGTGAATGAGAATACCTTCAAAAATATTGGCAGGACTGATGGGAAAGTCTCCTATTAGACAGGGAAAGGTTTCTGTCCCGTTAGGTGCGAAAGGGTTAAATAAAGGACGGATATATTATTTACCTTCCTTTGAAAAGTTTTGATCAAGTTATTTGAGGAGAATGAATATCATATTTATCAACTAGCATGAAAAAAAATCTGAAGACAAACTAAAACAAGTTTAACTAACTAATTTAAAATTAAAGTATTTATATTGAAATTAATATAAGAGATCTGCATAACAATGGGAAAAAAATGATAGATTCTATATTATTAAAGCTACCCAATATAGAAATTACGAATATTTTGTCACTGGTTCTGAGAACCAATAACTAGATTACACACATTTTACATTTAATTCAAACGAAAAAAACTAAATCACCATATTTATGTTTTAAACATGATTGTCTGGAACCACCTACGAGTATTTCATGGTGGTTCAAGTCGGATTTTAGTGGCCAGGGATCAATATATCACTGTCATTTTTTTATCAGAGTTAATTTAAATATTTTAAACTAAAAGAAATTTTTAGCTAAATTTGCTAACAGCAGTTAAAAATGCACTTTGTTAGAAAGATAGCAATAAAAAAAATATTTTTAAAAAAATGTGAACATTATTTGCATTTCAACTGCAATATGAATGATGCAATACTGTTTAGAAATCAAGACAAGGCAAATTTTTAACTAGACAAAATATAAACCGATATTTCAGATGGCAAATCACATTCTTTTTTATAGTTAAACTTTACTAGCCACAATATTTCTTTGCAAACTGAAAATGAACATTCCAACAACAGGGGTTCTAGGACTCTGAGTTAAAGGCATTAACCCCTTAACAATCGGTTAATTTTCAAGAAAACGGTCATGAAAGTGTTTATTTTGCCCAAATACACGTATTTGATTAGTGCTGGTATCTAGTTTAAAATAAACTATTTACAATTACCTTAAAAATATCCTGGTACTGCTATATGGTGTGTAAAATGAGAAATAAAATGTTTTCCGGGCAAACAAAATGGATTAGTTTTATTCTTATTGGATCATTATTACTGAACACTCCAGTCCATTAATATCACGGAAGCAAGAAATAACGAGCGGAAATTCACCACGTCATATTCACGGGAGCGAGAAGGGGTTAAAAAATTAAACAATTTCCCGATTTTCTTACAGCTCAGGAATAGCCACCTTATTCACCATATTTGAATGCAGGGAATTTTCCCATTTGGGCTATACTAGAGAATAAGGTTTAAATTTTAACTAAGCTAGCTGAAGAATAAATAACACTTTTCTGATTAGATATTCTAATTCTGAAGAAAAATTAACATATCTCAATATCTTTAAGAAGGTTTGGTGTTAATACTTTTCAGCTCACAGCATTTACTAATATAAGTACTAAAACTGGCATGCCTACAATCATCCATAATCATTAACTATTTCATTTCAATTTTGTCAAAAGACGGCTTCACTTTATATGAACATCATATTTACAAACTTTAAATGCATAGTATAACTAAGCTTTATTCAGGTGTGAATGTGAGCCCATCTCAAAATTCCTGAAAATTTCTTGAGTAAATTTAATTAATGACACATTTAAAAAAATTAATGTCTTCATAAATTTAAATCATTGATATTTTCAAAACATGAAAATTTTATATAAATTGTAAGTAGATAGGAATAATCTAATATATATAATTCTCTTATGTGCCACCCAAATTTTGGCTGTATTTCTTTTCCGCCGGTGGCAACGTTTGCTTTGTTTTGTTTACATTACTATTTCTCTTATACGACGAATCGACCAATGATTGCCGCTACAAATGTCACATGCCAAATCTAGCTGCGGTGGCTCAACATATAGCGCTTTTAAAAACGGAAACTGAAATAACCAGAGAGCATCAGCTGCGGCAATCTCATACTATTAAGCTAGGCAGAAGTGAGTAGTCCTTGTCGATAGATCTCTATTTTAGTATTTTGTGGAAAGCGCATTTTTACATAAATTTATATATTACGAATTTCTTTGATGATTTTTGATTTACATTACGAATTATACTATAGCACATTTCTAATAGGTTTAACGAATTACATGTCATTTATTTGAATTCAAATTTATTTTAATGACTTAGTATTTACTAAAAAGATGTAAAATTTTTTTAAAAAAAGTTTTTATATGGATTTGAATGATTGTTTCGAATTCTTAGAATTTTGTGTATTTGCAATGTAGGTAAGTTAGTAGCGAGCGAAGCGAGCTTGGTTTGCGTAGCAATTTTCGGGGGTTGGCGAGCAGGGGGCGCAGCCCCACTAGTTATGTATAAATTTACTTTTATCTCTAATCACATCTATTATTCTAACAGAAAAAATATTTAGAAATGAAAGAGATGCCAAGCATAAATTCTAGTTCTATTATTTTGAAATAAAATATAGAAGAATTTTTATACATAAATGTGATCAATGATTTCCGGAAACTTCTGGACCTTGGATTTCCAGAAACTTCTGAATTACGGTTAGAGAAAAATAGATTTTTTCCGGAGCAAATCATCTCTGTTTATTAAAAAAATAGATCAATAAAATCACAGACATAACACAATAAGTTGTTAACTTTTAGAATTTCAAAAGTCAACAAAAAAATTAGAATTAATTGTAAATGAGACAAGAGTTATTATAATTAGAACTGCTTGATATTATTTTTTAGTTGAACCATAATAGTATGCAACTAAAATCTGATATGATATTTGAAAATGACATAATTCCCTTCAGGTCAAGATCTTCATAGTTGAGCATTTTACTAAAATCATTAACCAGGCATGGTTTATCCATCTAAATTATCGTTAACTTTTAAATTCCTTTAACAAGGGAAGATTTCTGTAGCACAATGCAAAAAAAAAATTACCAAGTCTCAGCTACTTCAGAGCAGCCGCCTGCAAGAAACTTTAAAAAAAAAAAATATCACAAAAAGAGACCAATTTGTAGCCACTCTTAATTAGACCTCTATATTTAAAGAAATAAAAAAATTGCAAATTTTGGCAACTGTCGGGAAAAAGCTAACATTTTGCATTAAAACTATTACTAAAATTTTTTGCCCTTTCTTTATTATTAACTATGACAATATTTTAAAATACTATTCTAGTATGTACACATTCGAAAAGCTATTGAAAAAGTAAAACTGAATTACAATAACTGAAAGTTTCTGAAGTTTTTTTAAAAATGAATTTTAGATAAAACTATATTATTTTAGAAACCATTTTTCTTTAGTTCCAAAAATAAAGTCACTAAAATTATTATTTTACTAAAGAGATATTAATAGCTAAAAGCTATTAATAAAATCTTATTTAAGAATTAGAATTTTTTTGAGAAAATTATTACCTAACTCTTTTATTTTCTTAAAACATTTAGTTTTTAGTTTTAATCACAATTTAATTAATAATTTTTTTTCTTCTCACTATAGAAATCCCAAGCTCAACAAAACTATTTATATCAACTAGAGATCGATAAGCGAATATTCATTAAAAAAAAAGCTGATTAAATTCAAAACAAGATAAATTGGAAAAAAAAAATCGTGTAAAAAAATNAATTCAAAACAAGATAAATTGAAAAAAAAAATTCGTGTAAAAAAAACGCAAAAAAAAAAAAAACAGATAACTTCGTATGTTATCTATTTTTGCAACGGCTCACAATATAGTTATAATTATAGAAGTACACTCATTTATGATAAACAAGAAAATGTAAATTTTTTAGATGATAAAAAGAATGCCCAAATTATCTATAGATGAGCAGGCACGATAAAGCGTGGAATGCTATTATCTGTTAAGTTACACTACATTTTCTTTAATTAGGGTCTCTCATTTTCGTTTTGTTGAAAATTTAAAAACCGAAATTATAAACATTGAATAACATATGAAAATAAATATATGTTTCGATTTGAAATTTGATGACGATAAATTTATTTTGTAAATATAATGTTAGGAGATAATTCTGTGAAGCGAACTTACCGCCCTATTCACAGCTACTTCAGCCAACTGTTCTAACACAAAGGTTGGCCGAATTTCAGGATATATTTCATGCACAAATTCCTCTATAGGTTCATTTTTAATTAATGTCAAATTTACACTAGGTTCTGCATTATCTTTCAATCGTTTTTTAATCGGCTCACCTAAAAGTTCACTTTTTAAATCTCTTTCAAAATCTTCAGGCTTAAAATGCGCAGAACAGATGCGCGACCTTGAGCAGTCGAAATCCTCGTCTAGGCCGCAGTTTAAAAGCCATTTTTTACGAAGTTCTTCATTTGATTTGGGCGGAAAACGATGAAAAGTATAAATTGAGCGATGTTTGTCATATGTATTTTTACAATTACGATAGGCACAACTCGGCATATTTCAAAAAAATAATAGCTATTCGAATTTATTGAAAATTTTCAAATGTTTAAAACATGTACAGACTCGCGTAGACAAGATTAGGCAGATCACAGCAAAACAACTTATTATTCTTTATCGTCACAAGTACATACGTCATTTTGCGCCTGCGCACATAGTTGTTTTGTTGAAAACTTTTTCTTTTCAATTTTTATCTATTACTTCATAGAATTGAAAAAAAAATTGTGGATTAAAAAGCATTGTTAATTACGATCTATTTTAAAAAATAAAACGCAAACAATTAACAGAAATTACAAATGATTCGATATTGAAAACTTTCGTTTCAAAACAAAATTCATTGAATCGGGGATCTTGATATTTCATTACTTGTGCTGCCATCTATGTGGTGATAAATTCTATAATAATATCTGTTCTTTTTTTTTTATGTGGTTCAGCATGAATTTTTCCCGCAATAAATACTATAATTAAAACCTTTTTCTTTTCCAAATACATTAATTGTTTTTGCTTTGAAATAATACATATTATTTAAAATTAAAAGAAAGCAAAGAGTGAAATACAAAATTTTAATTACTAAGATTAAGTTGAATCCCGCAAAAAAAAAAAAAGTATTAAACCATTCGTAATTGCGCTTAATTAAATAAAAATTTTTAACTTAATTCTTAAAAATTCTCAAGCTAATGTTGGTCTTATCAATAAAATTGATTTTAAATCTGAATATCTTTGTAATAATAATTATTATCCAAAAGAAAAAGAAAAAAAACTTGCTTAAATTGAATTCACTAATACTTAATTAAAGTTAGCTTAAGCCAATCAAATCTAATTCAAATTAAGCAAAATTTATTTAGTTAAAATATCTATGAGACAAAGCATTTATTTTCCTTTAAATGAAGTTACAGTTTTTCACAGCATTTTAAGCCCTGTGGGACTAAAACATTTATTTTTAGCTTATTGTGCAATTCCCAAATATTTATTTTTTTTAATTTGATCAATAAATGCTTGCTTCCTCTAACAATTTAAATTTCACGATTTTATTAGTAACAATAGAGTTTGTAGGAAATCAAAACCATACCCAATTACAATGTAAGTTTTAATTTAGTTTTTTATTTCATTTAGTCTAGATACACAAATAACATGGCTTACCAATCAAGCAATTTTTCTACAAAATTGCAAGAAAACAAACTTGTTTCGAGTAATAAATAACTCCTCAATAAAATAAAATGAAAGAAAGTATGCATTAATTACAAAACATACAACTGATAAACAACGAACAACAATAATTTTAATGGAATTTTATAAAAATGACATTCAAAAGCTGATGAATCCAAAAGTTTTAGAGCCACTACTTTTAACAAATAAGAGAAGTGAAAAATCTATTTTATAGTTTATCTATTTAATTAGAAATGAGACAATTTTTGGAAACAGCTTTATTATTTTATGAACGTTTTGGTCGATTAAAGGTCTTAATTAAAAATTGCATGCACACACAATATCTGGACACTTTCTTTCCTTCTAAAATTCTGTTTTTCTCTATTAAAATGAAAAGATTTTAATGAAACTTTACTGAAATGTTTTGAAGATTGAACTTATTGTTTCTACTAACAATTCTCTATAAAAGTAAGAATAGTTTCAAAAAAAATTTTTTTTTAAATACCAGAATTTTTTTTTAAAATTACTAATAAACAATATTTATAAATTTTATTTTCAGAATAACAAGCTGTTTAAACATCTGTTCAGCAAACATGGTTCTATTTTTTTAAAAAGAAAAAGAAACATTAACTTATACTATTTTGTAGACAATATTAGCCATATCCAATAAAATAAAAAAAATACTTACTTGCCTACTTTTAAAGCGAAAACTTAATTTTAAAAAAAAATTATGAAAATAAATATAAAAGGTAAGGATATTTCCATACAGAAAAATCAAACAATTTTTTTTAAAAATAAAGTGAAAAATTTAGTTTAAAAAATATTAATGAAAATACATATAAAAGTTAAGATATTTTCAGACATAAAAGTCGACCTTTATTTAAAAAATTAAATACCTATAATTTTAAGTAAATACAAACAACATAGTTAAGAAAGGTTCATTGTGTCATGAAAAATAAAGGGGCATCCTTAAATTGAAAGAAAAAAATTATTAAAATGAGAGAAAAATCAAAAATTGAGGGGGGAAAAAATCCAAACATGGTACTANTTTTTTTTTTTTTTTTTTTTGCTATTCTCTCGCTCGTGGTTTCAGCTATCAGCGGAGGAAAGTCCTATTTTTTTTTCTTTATCTTCGTACTGTCGCGTATTCCTCTAATTTCTCATTTCAAATCCAAGTTTTGTAATAATTATTGTGTTAAAAATAGAAATTTTAAAAAACCGGGTAGGAAGCTATAACAATAGCTACGGAATTGAGCTCGAAAAAAAACATTTATTTATGATGAAATCGGTGCAAAATCTAACTAACGTGGTGGAAAATCAAAAGGAACTCATATGTGCGATTCAAGTTTCATACGTCCTGATTGTTGTGATTTAAAAATATTGAGATTTTGGAAATTATTAAGAAACCCATGAGTTTAACTAGAAAAAAAAAATATTTATGTTGATGAAATTGGCGAAAACAGAACCAGTGCGTCAAATAGTTGTAATTCGAAATTAAATAAATTTGAAATTTGTCTGAGCGAAAGTATATAACAAATGTAATAGAACTTCAAAGGAAAAAAAATAATAATAAATTAGAAACACTCATTGCAGAAAAACCACAATGATATATGACGAAGACTTCTCAAAAGCGGGACTCATGACTCGTAAAATTTTCGATTTAGAAGTATGGGGATTTTAAAATTCGAGACGAAATCAGCGAAAATTGAACGGGTGCATTAAAAATCTATAATCCAAATGCGGTATTCGAAATTAATTTCCGATAATACCCGATTAAAAATATTTCATTTTAAATCTGTTGTTGAACAGCCGACCCAATTTTTCGGGTTTACAATTACTAATGTTCAACTCTTTAGCCTTGTAATTTCGAACCCAATCCAGAAGACAAGGAAACTCCTGGATCAAGTATGGGAGAAATTTGCCTTCGTGGAGGACTTCTCGATGGAACCAACCAGCGTTTGCATTACATGAAGAGGAAGATAATGAGAACCTCCCACGGTTAGCCTGACAGCAAGGGGACTCTAATCCCTGAACTGTCTACCACTGAGAATCAGCACGGTGGTCGGGGCAAGCCGGACGCGGAATTCTTATCGACCAGCCATCGCCGGAATTCGAACCCGGTTCACCTCATTGGAAGGCGAAAGCTCTATCCCGTGAGCCATCGCGGCTCCTATTAGATGTATTNACTAGGCCTGGGCAATATACCGTAATACCGTCATTTACCGGTATTTCTTTGATACCGCGGTAATGATATTCGGAAGTATATTCTTCGGCAATACCGAGTTATTGAACTTCGGTATGCCTGCACCTCTCGGTACTCACCGCTAGCCAATATCTTCGGCCGACCGGCGGCGAGGAAGTGGCGGTATGATATGGTATCTAGGAGGTATTGGTATGGCACGTGATTGATTTAGGGGTGAAGAACTCAAAGTCTTGCGCGTAATATTTACGGTACCTCCTCTCGGCAGCTAGAAATTTCTCCTACAATATATTGTGGTATCATTTGACTTTAAAGCGCATGCGTCATATCCGTGGTATTGGCGATATCGGATTTCAAACACCCACGCGTTATATCAACCCTCCATGGTATTTACTGATTTTGGTTTCATTTTGAGAATAGCGTGCTTCTGATTATAAAAATATCCGAGATTGTCGGATCTCCTTGTGATGTTTATAATTGTGTTGATATTTATAATTGTTGATGTTTATAATTGTGTTGATGTTTATAACTGTTTTGATGTTTATAATTGTGTTGATGTTTATATTAGTAATTGATGTTTATATTAATAAAATTTTTCTGTTTTAAAATAATGATGCTTTATAATTAGTTGATTCCATGGGATAATTATGCTGCGAGCTAATATAGGATAAGTACCCCATTTTTTTTAAATGATGCTCTTTAAACACATTAATTCTTAATTGCAAAATAGTCTTAGCATTTATAATATACATAACAATTTAATTACCGCGGTATATCATAATATCGTGATATGAAGCTCACAATATACCACAATATCGAAATTCTGACATTGCCCAGCCCTACTGTCTACCACTGAGGATCAGCACGGTGGTCGGGGCAAGCCGGACGCGGAATTCGTACCGACCAGCCATCGCCAGAATTCGAACCCGGTTCACCTCATTGGAAGGCGAAAGCTCCATCCTGTGAGCCATCGCGGCTCCTATTAGATGTATTGGTATTTCTGAAAACCATGTAGAAATCTGTAGAAGCAATAATTGCTGAAAACCTACATGAATTATGATAAAATCGGTACAAAATCAAGCCTGTCAAAAGATGATCAATTAAATGAGCGATTTGAAATTTTCGTGACGTATTAATTTCGAAAATTGAAAAACGCATTCGATTTTATTATATTTCAGCAAAATAATATCCACAGCAATCGCGTAATTTTTGGCAAGGCTCGTGATTTTTGCACTTTTTTGAGTTCCTTGTACTCAGAAGTATTGACGAACTTGCGTTCCAATTTACAAATTTGCGTCGGAGATTACCATTTTAATGCGTGCTTCGAAATTTCCTTGGTTTGTTAATTTCGTACTAAAAAGAAATTTGAGAAACGCGTTTGATTTATCAAAATAATGAAAAACATGTTTTTATTCCAAAACAATTACGTTAAAAAAGAAACATACGTTTGTGATTTTGGAATTTTGCTTCGAATTTCTTCAGATCTCGCGGACTCGATAGAGTTAGGACGAAATTGCATCCCATTTATATATGTATTACTTTGAAATTACGTATAGGTTTTTATTATTTTGAAATTTCTTTCAAAAATTTTATATTTTATTATGTAGTTATAAGCATTTAATTCATTTGTAATGAGCATTTCAAATTAAATATTTGATTTTTAGGCATGGATCGACTCAACAAAATTTCAAATTTGGAAGGGGGGGGAAACGAAACATGAGAAAGATGCTAATATTTTTAAGAGCTGCCAGAAATTTTCGTTGCCTATCAACATTTTTCAAATTCTTTGAGTCTGAATCCTATTATTCCTAAGTTACGCTAAAACTAAAACCAGGAACTTAAAAAAGAAAAAAAAGTTGAATTAAACCAAATAAATTATTAAAAAAATTAATAGTTTTAAAATAAATTACATAAATATATTAAGTATTATCTTTAATTGTAAAAGTGATGTAGCTCAATTTTCCTTTCTTTTTTTGTATTGCATTTGATTAAATGTTGCATTTCAAAAGTGAAGCAATTACAATAATTGCATTCTTAGATTGCATACCCGTGTAAGTTGACTACTTGTAGGACAATTTGACTGTCCACTAAGACAAGTGGTCAACTTGTAAACCGGAAATTTAATTGTTATTGTCAGTTTGGCAACTGATCATTAAGGTGATCACTATACAAAGGTAGTCAGCTTAACAGCTTTCACTGTACTTGTTTTTGTCTTTCAACACATAAATTTGCAAAATATTAATAGTTTTTAAAATTTAATAAGATTTTTATACTAGAAAGAAATTGTATCCCTATTGAACAGAGAGTACATGTTTTTTTCTTTTTTTTCCTTTTTCAGCAAATACGTTTCTTTAAATATAACTCCCCTAGAGCAAAAGAAAGCCTATTCAAATTAAAAGTACAACAGAACTGTTTCCTATTTCAAAAAAGCGAAAGGTTTGTTCAATCTTATCTCAGAATGATGTATGTCAATCTAACATATGATGCCAATTTATTCTCTTTCAGCTGTAATAGTAAAATAATCAAACTTATAAAAAACTTAATATTTTTCGGAAATTTATACAAAATGTATCAACAATTTCCACAGAAAATAAAATTATTGTTCATTTTAAAAGTAGAACTTCTTTCATGGCTAAGGAAGTTAGATTCATCTTAAAGGGCATTTCACCTTTTGAGTAATTAAAAGCCTTTTTTTTTCAAATAAAATTTGACTGCTTATGTAAATTACGACAATGGTACTGCCATAGATTATGACATGTGACTATTAAGTAGTTTTCCTCTGTAAAAAATCCCAAATTAGTTTACAGGCAGAAAGAGCAACATAACCATTTAGTGAAAATAAACTAAATAACAAAAAATGAGACAAAGCGAATAAGTGGAAATAGAATATAAGCTAAGATAGGGAAAACTACATTTTAATGGCTTTAAGTTCAAAATTTTTCAAAATTTTACTTACTTAAAATACAATATAAAAACATTTTAAAAACCATGAATATTTGCTGACAATACACTTTACCAATACTACATAGCTCACATATTCCTTTAAGTATTTAGTAAATTTAATATAGGAAACTATTCTACCAAAGAAAGGAATACACCAGAGAATTATCTTAAACTTTTTGTGAATTCTCCAGTCTGATTGATAATATGGTCACATGAAGACTATAATTAAAGTGAGAATAAAGCTGAATAAATCATCATATTTCTGAAATATTACTACAATAATTTGTTGGCTCTGTTTATGACTTTTGCAGTATTGTACAAACTTTAAATAGCAACTTGACATACGACAGGAATCAGTAAGCAAAAAATAATCGTTTTGCATAATACAGAACATTGCTCGCTATAAGATTAAGTGATATTGCTCATAAAGTATTTATCCCCTTTATAACCTTTCAGCCACTGCCATATTTTTATTTCAATTTCACTCAGCTTTAACCTTTTCATGTGGGCTGCATAAGACATTGCGGTCTGCTGAGGGGCTTTTTCTGCCACTGGGGTGGGAAGTATGAAAGGGAACCACTGATTGCAAAAACCAAGTAAGTGATGAGCGTGAAGAAATTTTATCCTCCCCCTGTTTATCTAAACTTTTTTTACAAACTCTAAGACCAACATAGTAAAGGTTAATAGGATGGACACTAAGAGTATGTTTCCCATGCTTTTGCATAACTCATTAAGCGAAAGGAATTTGTTCTGGTTGCTAAATTAGATCTGTCAAAGTGTCCTGCTCTTTCGAGCTACCCAATTTTTAAGTCTACATTTGATTTAGCACTTAAAAAAAGTAAAATAAATAAATTAATAAAAAAAAACATTCCACATTTCGATTATTTATAAACATCCTGCCATTTCTGTTATAATAATTTATACACGCTTTTGCATTCATCTGCAAGACACTTTTTCTATTTTGCTATTTCAAGTTTATTAAAAGGAAATTCCAATTGAAAATAATTTTTTAAAGTTCATAAATACGTATATTTACACTAAATGCTAAAGTAAATAAGTGATAAAAAATTGTTTTTTTCCTTTCTGCTGTTATATTTACAACAATTTTAACAAAAACAAAATTTTAAAAAAAATATTTAAATTCTTATAATTATTGCTATCTTTGATACTATTTGATATATTCCAATAAAAATATTTATAATTTTAGTAAATTTCTTAAGCAATTCACATTTAATTTCTATCAAAAGTCTTAACCACATGTTTATTTTAAACGGAAATTTTTTTTAAATGTAGCTTGTTGTTGTTTTATAATAATTAAAAATTATAACATAAGGGATCTAAGTTATCACTGATACAAGAAAAGAACAAATGTAATTCTTTGCTCATTAAGAAAATAACAACGATTTTCTTTTATTTTTTTTTTAGCGTACCTGTATTTCATGTTTTTAACCAAAATGAAAATAAAGCATAATATAAAAGTTAAATCCTTTGAGGAAAATAAATATATATAAATAATCATAAAATAAATAGTTAATAAAAATAAATAAAATTTTTTATCCCGTTAGAAAACTGGATTTTTTTATCTATTTCCTTCATTAAAAGAAAATGTAACCGAAATGTTATTGTAACCAAATTGTGAAGATTGTCAAAATATAAATTAGGAAATATATAACTCAATGTATATGATAATAGTTATGTACCATTTCTTTCATTCTTTACTATTCTTTAACAGCTTTTTAACAAAATAGTTCTTCAACTTTCGTTGTCTTTCAATATGATTTTTCAAATATGTAATGTATATTTACCTTATACATAATTAATGTCCTTCAGTTGCAAATGATTCATATGGTTGTGTTTTTAATAAATTTCATGAAAATAACAGACTTTATTGAAATTATATATATATATTAGATAAAAAAAATTATAATTTGTGAATTTTTTTAAATACCTTCATTCAAAATTTTAATATATTACATTCATTCACTTATCATTTTCACTAAGCAGTAGACTTATAACTTATTCATGTAACAGAGTTATGAAGTTTCAAAGTTCATAAATATTAGTTTCAATCTTATAAAGCAATAAACCAACGAGATATTATTTACAAGACTTTATAAAAGCTTTAACTCAGTCAAACTATTCCATAGCACGAAAAAAAAAAAACACTAAAATAGCCACAAAAAATTATGGTTACATAAAAAAGTAAAATAAATAACTATAAAATGACATTTATGACTTGAATTACAAAAGTTTAGAAAATACATCATTTATGCAAACATACGAATAGATATAAAATCAAGGCATTTTTCCTCGACAATATATTTATTTTTTTAGAACCGTGTATTTTTTTATAACAAGAACAGAAAACAAATCCTAAAAATAATATTTGTTTTCAGCATTTAAAATAGTTTAATTTTATATTTATTTCAATTTAAAATAATTTACTTGCTTTTTTACGAAGATTATTTGACATTATTTATCTATAATTAAAAATGCTATTCATTAAAATTAAACTATAACAAATAATTTGTATCTTTAAAATATACATATTTTTTACTTATTTTTGATTACCAGTAAATATTTGGTTGATAGAGCCCAAAGAAGGAACCTGGATACTAACCCTAAAAGAAAACCCTGGATACTTACATGGACTTCTTAACGCATGCAAGAGGCTAATGAACCTCAATCTATTCTGATAATGATCGATAGAAAAGAGATAAAATAAATATCACACTCAAAATTGCATGCGTCTTCTCTTACTTTTCAAAATATCAACATTGACAAAAATGTGTAGCAGATCCGGTTTGGTGACAGGTTGCAACATAAGGGGTTAATTGATCAGTGTTAATCAGTCAGTTAGGATTTATCAATTTAAAAATACTAAATTTTAACAAAATATTTACTTAACTTACATGTATTAACTTACATGTACAAGAAAATTTCAAAAAAAGATTAAAAAAATAATAATGCTAATAATACTAATGTTATATTAAAAATTAACACCACTTTTAAACAGGGTCTGTGGCCAAATCTTTCAACAAAAAATAAGCACCTTTTAAGCACTCAAAAAATATTTTTAAGCACTATATACATAAACAAAATGCAAAATAATTTTCTAAGACTCTACATGATCATGATAAAATAGCTAGTTTTTGACGAGAAACTCTTTTTTTTTTTTTTATTACATTAGTCATTAAAAAAATGTTTAGGAGATTTTTTGGTTCTATTTCAAAAGGTGGAAAATGAAGTGTGAAATTGAGAATAACTTGCAAAATGCAGCAGAGTTTCAGACGAGATTGCAATAATCTGCACGTATACTTCATTAAACCTGTAAAATGATTGGCGCTTTCATACGCTGTGGACCGATGGTACACTGAAATAGATATTTAAACTAAAAACTGAATTCTTAAAAAAAATTAACAGAAACTTTTTTTCATTTTTTTGAAATAAAAGTAACTAAAGATATATAGGATTAAAAAAATAAATAAATAAAGTTTCTTATATGTCTTGATTACACTCTTAAACAATTAGAAAAACCAACAAAATACACTTAAATATTTAAAAAACACTGCATTTAAATTATTAGTTATTTTAATTAAAAACAATCAAATTGAAAGGACTAAAGGCTGTTTAAAATTTCATTTGATAAAAAATTATTGGGGTATTACATACTTACTCTCCAGAAAAAATTGTTCTTTTTTTAAAAAAAAAAGGTGGTGAAAACTAACAAATATTTTATAATGATGTATAAATTATTTGAATGCAAAATACTGCTATTAAATTGTATAACTTATAATGAAATGAATATTTTAAAAAAATAATGAAGAGTTCTTTTCATAAATATATTGATATCAGAATGAAATAATGCACTGTGATCCCAAAGTAGCAGATGTACAACTGAAAATAATCTTCAATAAATAAAATATTTGGGAAAAAAAGGGGCATTATATTTTTCCTTTTGATGCTGATCCATGCACAATACCATGGAGTGATGACGTATGCATTAAATCGATATTTCGCAATATATCCTAACAAGATTTGAACTAAACAAGATTTATTCAATTTTAAGCAAATGTATTATTTATTTATTTCAATTACTTTATTGATTTATTTCAATTTTAAGCAAATGTATAATAATACACTGTGGCAGAATTTGTTCTAGCTATCGGCAACAAAATCCTCTATCATTATCTTTCTGCAAGATACTTTTGATAAAAACAAACATATATGTTACAAATTTAAAATAAAAAAAGTGATGTGTTTTAAAAAAAAAAAACTATTTAATTATTTTTAATAAAACATGTAATAATTCCTTATTCTAATATTATGGGTGATATTCTTGCATTTTGTGGAGGGGTGGCACACAAATTATTTCCTTCTTCGCATTTTGTAAATAATTACCACAATAAAAAATATAATTAAAAATCATGAAGTAGTAGCAATTGCCTGAAAAAAGATCGACGACAAAATCATGTGAGTTGGGCTCCTCAAATGCGGGTTTCATTTCGAAATGACGTTGTTGTAATAAATAATATTGCATAAAAAATATCAGATTTAAAAACAATGGAGAAATCAATAGCAATAACTGCCAAAAATTCAATAGAATTATTGCCTTTAAGAGCAAATACTCAAATGCACAATTCGAATTTTCCATATTGTCTGAAATATATCTGGATATTTAAAATTCATGGGAAAACCAATATCAGTAACTGCTGAAAATACAATCGATTTACAATACTATCGTCGTAAATTGAGTGTGACAAAAAGTAATTATCAAAACGCATGATTCAAATATTACGTGTAAATTTCGGTAGAAAAGATAAATTTTTTTTCCCCTTTCCAAAATAAAAAACTTTCCGCAAGAAATCTGTCACGTTCTGTGACAATGTTGCCGTGGTTCTGCCACAGGGATGTAATACGTTTTGTAATTACAGAGTTATCTGCAATCCAAAAACCCTGTAGAACAAATTGGAGTACTTTTTTTCTAGAGAATTAAAATTTGCAATTAAGATAGTGTAATTTTTGTTTAAGATAGTGTAGGTATTCTCCAACTTACCACCTGGGAATGAGACAAGGAGACTGAGTTTGCATTTACGAAGACATCTGTTGAAAACGCTTCACCCTGCAATATTAAAATTTTCTGATTAGTATTTCTAGAAATATATGACCATTTTAATTCTTTTAGGTCACCCTACATATTTATAATGCTAAACATAAGTACATCTTGTGCATTATTAGTTTTTTTTCTTCATATATGCACTACAGCTCCCTATAAGCAAAGGCTGTTTCAGAAAGCTTCCCCCAGTGAATCTTATCAAACGCTATAGTTTGCCAAAGATTGATCTTTAATGTAGACTAAAAATTCAATTTCAAATATTAAAGTTTTATAGAAAACTTTTAGAAGTAGATTGGAATTTGTTATTAGACAAATGTGAACGTATATTTCTTCAAAAGTATTGTAATAGTAACACTTGCATCTGATTCTGAATATTACAATAAGATATCTATAAAGAAAAATAAATAAAAAAAATTTCCATATAAAAACTTACTAAAATTCCTGATGTATTTTGAAGAACATTATCATTGAATCTGAAAAAGAAATAAAAATATTTTATCAAACATTTATTAAAACATAGATATCAACTTACCATATATCTCTGTGGGTAAACCCCAAAAATTTGATAAAAATAAGGAGGTTGACTTATACACCAGTATCAAAGGTGGTTGCTGATCATGAAATATTGATGCATTATAAGATAGATATGAATAAATGTGTATCAATTTTTTATCAAAAACTTTTTCTAATACCCGCATTAAAGACTTCAAATTATTAGCCAGTAAATTAGCCAAAGGCAAATCTTATTTCTTATGATTGATTTTTTAATAAAGACTTCAAATCAAAATACAAATCTACTATAAATTGAATTATTTTATAAAATGAAACTCAAATCAAGAGTTTTTTTGCTGTTGCAGAGGAATGAAAGAACAATGAATGAAAGAAAGGATGAAAAATGTAGATATTTAATAACCTTTGAGGGAAAGAAATACGAAAAGGTTGGATTAATTTTAGACTAGAGCAGTAATATAAGGATAAAACTTGGCAACATCATGTTATTGTATATGCTATTGACACATTATTGTCCCGAGGAAACATATTTTCTGCAAAAATATATAAATGATAATATGTATCTTGCTACCACATAATCTGTTTTATTGACACAAACTGTAGGAAAAATCTGTCACATGATATCATGTACTTCGACAGCAAATAAGGTAATCTGTATTTTATGACAGTTTGTCTCACGCTTATATAATATAATTCTAATTAGTTATGCAACGTATCTAACGGAAATTACTGTAATTGAAAAAAAAAAAAATACAGGATTTATTCAGAAAAAATTCCCTTTGACCTTTTTTATTTCAGGATCGAAGAAAATATATAGTTTTCTTTTCTGTATGAGAAAATCATAACAAAGGTGGTGAATGCTTAGCGCAAACCCAGTACATAGAATGCATTTCCTCATTTTCTTTACATAAAGGATTTTTTCAAGTTTTTTTTTTTTTTGGAACAATAAATTAAATTATGTTCTGAAAAAAATTATGAATGGATAATTTATTCAAGAGTATTTCAAAAAATATATGGAAATCAAAAATGAAAAATTTTAAAACATATCATAAGACTACAGCTTTAACATGCTGACTCTCACAGAAAATTGTCATCACTCCCATTTAAATAATTCAAAATTCCACACTTTTCAAAAGATTTTTTAGGGTCAAATGCATCATATTCAAAACAAATAAGGGTATTTTTAACTTTAAAACATTTTAAGTTTTAGTCTTTTAGGAAAAATTTGCTATCTTGTAATCAAAAATAGGGGTCAACTTACGCATCAGCATATACAGAATATATAATAAAAATATAACAAATCCTAAATAAATTAGGTACAAGAGAAGTCATCATTTGATCTAAAAAAAAAGAGGCTTTGTAGTCAATAAATGGGATTAGAAATCCCTATTTCATTAATGCATTTCACTATTATTGTCAAACTGCTCAACAAAAAAGATTTGCTAACAAGACAAGAAGATTTGCAAGAAGAACAAACTGCTAGATTCATGACAGAATTGTAAAAAGGATTTTTTAAAAATAATAGCCCAACAGAGAGTTCCCATTAATAAAAAAAAAAATTTAACAACTCTAAATTTTACTAAAAAAATAAAATCTTAGTCACATTTCATTTAAACACATTTTTTCTCACTTAGAAAGAATAGTTCTTTTATTCATTGAGAAAATCTAAAAAAGAACTTAATTTTCGAAATTTTGTTTATTGACTTGATATTGCTTATTGATTTTCTTTAGCTATATAGTAATGAAATTATAATGAATTATTGAATGATTGCAATACATGCTGAAACTATTTATTGGTAACTTCCCAGGTCATTTTTATGACTTGTTGCAAGTTTGGGATTAAAAAAGAACTGCAATATACTCCACCTTTTACAGGATGCAGCAGGACATAATTTAAAAAAAAAAAAAAAATTTAAGAGGTCCATAATTATTTCTTATACAAAAAGAATATTATACAACAGTACAATACCTTTTTAAATTATATTTAGCAGCTACATTAATAAACTAAAAAATGAGAATTTATTTCATTTTAGCAATGGGGAAATACATATAAGTAAAACATTTTCTAAAATACAGGGATGAGAGTGGTCAGAAAGTAAAAAAGAGGAAATTCAAGAATGAATATATATATGAATATATATATATATTCATTCTTGGATTTCCTTTCTATATATATACAAAAATTTGACAAAAAAAAGTGAGATTTTAAAACTTCTAAACCATGTGATTATAAATCCTGATGATTAATTTTAAAATTGTATGAATATGAATCACATGCATGATTTTAAATTGAGAGGATATGAATCCCTATATGAGGCTTTTAATTCACGTGAATATGAAGCTCTATATAGAATTTAAAAAATGCGAAAATACAAATCATGATTTTTCGATCACGTAAATAGAGAATAACGATGCACAATATTTGAATCACATGCATGATTTTAAATTGAGAGGATATGAATCCCTATATGAGGCTTTTAATTCACGTGAATATGAAGCTCTATATAGAATTTAAAAAATGCGAAAATACAAATCATGATTTTTTGATCACGTAAATAGAGAATAACAATGCATAATATTTAAATCGCGTGAATGCGAATCCCAATGTCTAATTTTTAAAGCACGTATGAATACGAAAATCGATGTTTGATATTACAACCGCAAAAACGAATCACGACATTGGATTTTAAGCTAGTGTGAATACGAATAGCTACATAAGGTTTTAAAAGCACGTAAATATAAAACGCGATATTGGATTTTAAAATGTCGTAAATAAGAATCATAATGTACGATATTTAAATACCGTAAATTAGAATCACAATGCGCAACTTTTAAATCAAGTGAATACGAAAATCAACGATTGATAGTAAAATCGCGTGAAAAAGAATCGAGATATTTGCAAAATCTAGACTTGGGATTTCTAAAAGGCTTGTTGGTATTGTTTTTGTTCAGATATAATAAATAAAAATTTACAAGATTAATTGAATGAGCAAATATATATTTTCTCCGCAAATCTAATAATAATTTTTTTTTCGTTTGCTTTCACGCCAGAAAACAGGAAGCAGCAACGTCTGAAATGCAAAAATACGAGCTATCCAGCGGACGGATAAAAATACGGAAAATCTTATTTTCCGTAATTAAAAGTCGAGAAAATAACTAAAATCGGTAAAAATGCGGAAGGGTTAGCAGCTAGGACATAGTTTTAATTTTATGTTCATCTCTGAAAATCGTAAATAAATATAAATTCCTCATAAAATATTTTAACTTGTTCAAAAAAAATTATCCGAGGAAATTAGCGGAAAAAATGGAGAAATCTGAAAAAAAGTGGAAATCCACGAATCCGCGGAAGAATCACATCCCTGAAAATAGACTATTAAAAACACTTTACATTACATAAACAAAAAAAGTCAGTAATGTTATAAATTTATAGAAAAAAAATAAAAAGGTTGGGTCACCTTCTACAAATTAATTAACTCAAAAAATCAACTACAAATTTAAAATTTGTTATTTTAGTTTTCATGACTTCCTAAACAAATAAAAGATAACACTAACTTCAGAATGTAGCATTAACTTCAGGCATCAGTAGAAAATTTTAAACTTGAAGATAAAAATTTACACATAAATATATATACAGTTAAAATCAAGACTTAACAAAGTTAAATCAGGGATTTAAATAAATCTATTGTGCAATATAAAAAGTATTTGCTTCAACAATTGAAATATATATATAACTTTAAAAGTGATGAGATTTTTTTTTTAATGCTTAAGAATATAATAAATTAATTATTCCATTGAATATAAGTTTGTGCTTAGATTGAATCTAGTATCTGTTAGTAAACTGTTTTAATTATGATTATAAGAACAATATAAAAATAAAATATGCATCAGTATTTTTATAAAGGTCAGAGAATATGTCCACATTTTTAAATTATCAAGTATGTGATTTAAAATACAGTTATTATCATTAGTTTAACAATAACTTAATTTTGAATAATAATTTTACAACTTAATTTTGAATAATAATTTTACTTAAGTAGTACGATATACTAGACCAAGCATGCACAATCTAATTGTAAAAAATTATTATAATTAAAATTTTTAAATAATACATATCTGTAATAATTATTACTAAAAAATTTTATTTTATAATTTTACTTTATTTTCTAGCAAACATTAGATATTCATAGTAAATATATAAAAATTTCACTAATTGTAGTTATTGATCATTATTAACAAATTATTATATTATTAACAATATATTTCACGTTTTGGGAGTGGAAATTTAAGTATCCATCAAAAATGCATTCAAAAAAGTACTTTATATTTAGATTTTTTAAAATTATAATTCTGTATTTTGGCCGCTGAAGGCCCTCATAATATTCTCATAATTGTTTTGTTTATTGTTTTAAATATTAATAAATATATTTTTGCAGCTGTTTTACTTTGTTGATATAAATCAAAAGCAGTAATGCACATGACACAAGTTATTTACTAATATTGAAGCATTCAATTAATCACATTTCTTTTCAATCGTCTTTTTGATATTTTTATTATTTTGCATTTTCCAATGTGTAACAATTATGTTTTGAACATAATTAACAAATGATTATTCTTACTTTTCTCAGAGAATCTAACCTTTTTATACTCTTTAAAGGTAAACAATATAAACTCATTTATTATATTGAAATTAAAGCAAGATCATTGCACATACGGCTCATTCCATTAATCCTATCTTCTTTTTTCAATTAATAAATAATGTCTAAAATATCACACTAACATATCTTACACCTACTTAAATAAATGCGGCTTTGATAACTGTATTTGTAATGGGTTAAAGAAAAAACTTGGACATTTTTTTTAAACGAGACCATATGATATTTCTTTTAAAGACAAACTACAAATAAAAAAAAGAAGTACAATTATCTTTATTCAAGTTTAATAAATGCAAATTTCATAGGAAAAGAATAATTAATATCATTTTTAAATTCAAAATTACTTTGTTCAGGGGAAATTGTGAGCTCAACTAAAAAAATCCTGAAATTTTTTTGAGTCAAATCATTAATGGCACATTTCAAAAAATTAATGTCTTTATAAATTTAAATCAATGATATTTCTAAAACATGAAATTCTAAATAAATTAAATGCAGCATAATTTAAATGAATAATGTGTAAGTTTACTTTTATCTCTAATAACATTTATTATTCTATCAGAAAAAATATTAACAAATATTAATAAAATATACAAGAATTTTTATACATAAATGTGATCGATGATTTTTTGAAATTTCTGGACCTTGGATTTCCGGAAACTTCTGGATCACGGTTAGAGAAAAATCCGCAGATCTGGATTTTACCCGTAGAGCAATCATCTCTGTTTAAAACAGAAAATCATAACAGTTCCTAGTTCATTACAAAATAATTATTACGAATCTTCAAAAAAACACTTAGTAGGACATTTGGTAATTTAAAAAGAAGAAAAAAATTACTTACAGATCCAATTCATTTATATATGCACTGCCATTCAACTCATTCAATGTCTAAGAAATTAAATTACAAAATTAGATTCCAGAAAATTATAATATCTAACAGCAATTAAAACTATACACTAAAAAAATAAAAAGTAAAAAGGGCGTTAATAATCAGGTTAAGAAGGAATCATGTTCCCACTTAAAAACATAAATGCTAAAGAATTAGAATTTAGATGATAGATATAACTAGGTATTTCAGAAAAAAAATTTATAAAAGTTAAAAGAAATTTTTTTTAAATAATTTATTACAAGGACGATGAAGGAAATATCATTCATGAAAAGTTCTTCAAACTACAAGAATTTTGATGCATTCCAATTATTATAGCAATCATAATAATTATTATGATTGTGAGATGCATATGATTGCATCCAATATTACACGTGGACATATGCATCTAACAAAAATGGGACAGTTCAATCTTTTCAATTTATCTTGTGTTAAGAAATAATTAAATAGTAAACAAATTATTTAATCATATTAACTTACAATGCCATATTCTATTGGATCTGGTGACTGATTCTCAATAAACCTGTAAAAAAAATAAATAATATACATATATATAGATAGATATTACAAAAATACTTGCATAAATTTAATTTTTATAATTGCAATATAATTTTATATGATTGCAAAAATATTTACTTTTTACAATTGCAAAATAAATATATATATTTTTTTATAGCTGCTAAAACATGTGCAGTGGTTGCCTTATACTCCGGTGCAATTCGGTTGGTTGACAAATTAAGTTTTACGATTAAGATTATGAAGTTTTATAATTTTAGAGCAGTTAATAGATTGGACCTCTTAATGTTAATTTTACTTTTTACACAGTTCCTCATATCTTGAAAACTTTTGACTTGAATTGAAAAATTTTTGTACACAATTATAAAACTAGTTCATTCAAAAGACAATTCAGTGCAAAAAAATAGTTTTTAATAATAATCGAAAAATTTTAAATTGAAAGGTATATATAGCTTAAAATCATTTTAAAGGGGTGTAATTTTATATGGCAAAATACAAAATTTGAATGAAATCAGCCAATAATTCCGGAGTAATCAAATTTTAAAAAAGTCATTTTCAAAATTGGATTTCCACTGAACTATTGGACCGATTTCATTCAAATTTTGATTGTGCAATAAAAAATTACATTATTAAACAATTGTGGTTCCGTTTTCCTTCACGTAATATGGCCAGTATTAATGAGTAAACACTTATTTTGCTTTATACATGTAACCTGGAGATGTCTTTAAATTGAAAGAAGCACTGACATATGAATATGTAACTGGCATATGAATAAGATATAACAATATACTTTACTGTTTAACTGCAGTTTAAAAAAATGACATAATTAATCTTTTCCCTTTCAAATCCATGCCAGGTTTTAGAATTATATTATTTTCAACTTATGTAATAATTTCGACCATGCGTTGCCTAGATGCTCTAACCTGTAAAGTCGTAAACTGTATTCACTATAATTAAGATTATTTTATTAATAAATTCTGAAGTCAGTCTTAAAGCACTACACCTCATTTCGATTCGATTAATTTTCCTTTTACGATTAATAGTTATCTAATGGTAAGTGAAAATTCTATTTCTAACGTTGTTTTTACTATTCTATTTGTTAAAAAGTTATATTAATGAAAGTTATAATAATTGTTAATTAACTTAAATTTTACATAATTTTAAAATATAAGTCCAACAGTCTGTTTAATGGTTTTACAAAATAGATACCTCAAATGAAAACATTAAATAATTATTAACAATTATTATTTTTTACATAAAATTATTTCTGGATAAATGTATTTTATACTTGTGTGCAAAATTTTTTTTGAATTACTTAACATAGTTCTCAAAATATGCTGAACTGATCTGTTGAAAAAAGAAGGTATGTTTAATCAGAGAAAATACTCTCTTTTGTCTGGTAGCTGGAGTTATTTTAAGTATTGTAACAAGTTTAAGTAGTTCCCACAATACACTCTTTACTTTATTTAAGTTTCCTATATTCAATTATATAATTTAAAATACTTACGAAACAAATGTATTAGAAAATTCATCTTGTAAATTTGATGCAGGATTCATTTCCTTCGACTGCTGCCTTTCAGCCATTCCCTAAAAATAGATAAATAATTAATATCATTCTTTTTACACGTTAAAAAAATTTACTTACTTTGGTCTAACTGAAAATAAGGAAGAGTTAATCACTGCACAGTTATACAGTATAGAGATGCACACAATATTTAAAAAACATTGATTTTGTTTCAGCGAGAAACAACCAATTTTCTTTTTTTTTTTTTAAAGTGAAGATGAAAAGTGAAGTTGCCAATGTATATTATCTTATGTAAGCCAAGTCAATAATAAAATATTGATGGCATTTTAGATAAAAGTTATAACTTTAATCAATAAAAATATAAGAATATTTCAAGGTCTTGGACAGTATAATTAGCCACATTTTCAAAAGATAGTTTTTAAGAACATTTTGGATAAAAAAAAAACATCAATTTCCCAGAAGGTACAATGATGTTCTTGTAACAAGGTGTAAAGGAAATGAGATGTTAAATTAATCTCTTTTTCCGTATAATAATTTTCAAAAAGATCAGTGATAGAGAAGTTAGGAAAAAGTGATATGTTGAGTATTTTTGGAATTTGCAGTTTATTACAAGCCTTTATGAAAATCTTATTAAAACAAATTCTAATCAGACGATTTTTATCCTATTCCACATAATAGAGGTCAGTAAGAAAAAAAAACGCTACTGGACTTGAAAATTTGTGGAAGAAACTTTATTGTAGATAAAACATTTGTCAAGTAACTGAAAAATAATTCACTCAAGTAGATGAAAAAAGTTACTGTTTATGTAATAGCTGTTTGCCATTGCTAAACAACTGCCCATGTCTCATATTTACATTTATAAACTGTTCCGATGACAATAATTGTCACCAATATGTCTTTTGATAGGAATTATCTTGTCGCCAAACAGTATTATACTGCTTTATGAAAACTATTTTGAAAATTTTTAATACTTTTTTTTGTTGTCTTTAAAATGTTTATTGTGCTACTTATTAATCAATGATTTCCAGCATATATATTTTATCTATTTTTTTTTCTCTTTTTGAAAGAATTAAGCCTGTATATATACATAAACATTGAAAATGAAAAGAGATATTGATCTATGTTAAGCTCTTAAATTATCAAATTTAATTAAAGTAAGATTTTTAATAAATAATGTCACAAATATTTTCAAATAAACTTACAGATTTAGAAAATAACATAACAGAAATAAATAAGCACATGAATAAATTAACTTAATGAGAAAACACATTAAGTGCTTTTTCTTTTTATATGTGTTTCAAACAGCAACTAAATAAATAAAAACCAGTTCCTGCATAAATAACATACTTTCAGATTTCAAGATACCTACATTACTTATACAATAAGCTGAAAATTATTTTACGAGAAAAAGTCATGATTTTTTTTTCTTCCAATGAAAAGAAATTTCATGCTCTGAGTAATTCATAAAAATTTAAATTCATAACTAAATGATAATTAATTTCTGATTTATAATGAAACCTTATTTGTTGGCCCTTAGAAGGGCCTTTTTTTAAAAAAAAGTCACAGAAAAAAGAAGTTTGAACAGTACAAAGCGTAAAAAGTACCAAGACCGTGCAAAGTACACAACAAAAACTGAAGTACTTTAAAATTCTATGATTTTGTTGCTCAGTGACATGAAATGTACCCGTTTTTTGCTTTATACTCTGTTTGAAACAATGTGCAGTGAATTGAAGCAACCATAATGCAGTGTTTTTATATTTACCTATCACATCTTCGTGCCATCCAAATTGCATAACTCCAAACTGGTCTGTAACAGTGAGAGATTGCATTTAGTTCTGTGAAAGAGAAAATGTGAAATTGCCAAGATAACTAGTCCAGTTAAAGAGCTCAAACAAAATGGACTTTACTATTCCTTTAACTACAATTAAAACTTATTAAAGAAGCTAAAAATGTACTTGCATGTTATTACTTAGAAAAATTATTTATAAGCAAAGTATAATTATTATGTTAGAAAAATTACACAGGAAAAAATAATTTAACCAAGGTCCATATTAATTTATAATTAAATTTTTCAAGAAAAAAATTATTAACTTATATTTATTCAAATAATAAAAAGAAAACAAAACAAATGCATTAAAAACTAAAGCAAATATTTCTCCACTTTATAGTCTTTTTGCTTATTCAACTATTTTTTAAACTTCCTACAAAAAATTATTGATCATAAATTATCTATTAATGATTTTAGAACAATTTTGAGTTCAAAACAGACTTTTAACAATGTCATTAATATTAGTAGCTGAACACAACTTTGGCCCCCCTTATTGTCATTTCACCTAATAATTAAATTTTTTACTTTTACTTGAAGCCTCAAAATTCGACATTTTGTTCAAGAACATGTAACAAATATTGAATTTGGTTAAACAGAGCTGTAAGCTAGAAAACATCGCCTGATATTATCCTTTAAATAATTGGAAATAATATCTAATGCTAAACCTATGCAAAAAGTTTATTTTTTAAACTGCTCTCCTGAGCAGATTAAAAGAAATTTTTTAATGATTTTCAAGACCAGGGTTATAACAGCCCCTTGCAGCCCCAGTCAAAATTGAAAGTTGTTTGTACAAACAATTCTAGAGTTATAATTAAAAAGACACAACAAAATGGTGATACAATGAGAGAGAAACAAGTCCTCAAAACAATGAACAATTTTAACTACAATTTGAAAGACAAAGAAACTGCTCATTTGTACATGAATTTCCACTGCAATTTGTTGTAAAAATAATAAGAGTGACTTTCTCTATTTTAAGATTCTTTTAAAGATACTCAGTATCTAAGGAATACCCTAAAAATTTTATTGCAGATAAAAATAAAACAATTGAATAAAAGAAATTAACATCAAAATTAGAAATAAAGAAATAAATTTGAACCCTATGAATGATTCTGCATAACTAAAAATTAATCGAATGATAATGCAAGATTTTTTTAAAAGATTTGCCTGAAGTTGCTTAGTAATTAAGGTTTAACCTAAAAATTTTGAAGCTATAGCAAAAATGCAGAAATTTAGTAAAAGAAATAGTAATTAATATCATAATAAATTGTAAATTATGAATAATTTTGTAAAACTAAAAGTTTTAAATATTGTATAAAGAATTGTATTTTCTAAAATATTTAATCTGTCATTAAACAGTAAAATATAATTCCCAATTACAATAAATATAAAAATTATAAATAAAAGTTTAATACTCTAAAGAAATTATGAGAAGCAACGCATGCAAATTAAATAATTTTGTTTTAACAAAATTAAAAAAACTATTTCAAAAGGTCATTTAAAATATAAATAAAATAAACCTAATGGTCAATTTGAAAATAGGACATTAAATGCATTTTTAATAAATAATTGAAATAATAACTTGCAAGTACCAATTACAGAATTTTTTAACTTTATGTATTGTAACATAAAATCCAAAAAAAATTAAATAAATACTTTACTTTTTACCATGTTTATATATGTATCTGATGGTTGCTTTAATAAACTGAGGCAACTGACACAACCATTAAGATTATTCTTTCTTATATGATTAAAAGTCTCTTAAGAAGCAATTCCTCATTTCTCAAAGCTAGGCATATCATAGCTCAACAGTTTTAAATGCAATATCTTCATAATTTCTTTGATTTTCTTCCTTTTATCTTATAGTAAATGCTACAAGATGGCTGAGAAGAAATTCAATAACTTCTTGTCTTTCATTTCCTTAATTTAATTCTTGATTTGTAATTGTTTAGTTCAACGAAAAAGAATATCCAAAGCAAATAGAAAACTATTTCGAAAGGAGAAAGTAAAGCAATAGTTGATGGTTTAATTTTTCTTCTTCTTTATTCAGCAGTGAAAAGCTCTGATTTTCCAAATGACTTCCCTTCCTTTAAAAATATACTATGTTAAATGCCTCGAAAATAAATCCTCAAATGTAAATAACATTTGACGAGCATAACTGGTTAAAATATTATTCTTTATAAAGATTTGTTGATTTTCCCATTTAATAATTAAGACTATTTAACTTAGTTACTGCATTTCAAACAATAAAAAAATAATGACATCAGATATTTGAAATGGCATTGATAATTTAATGAGTTCATTTATCTTGTTTTTCAAATAAGAAATAATTTAGAAGATACTGGATAATGAGTCATTTGATGAACTGCTTAGTTGATCATTTAGAGATTTAATTGCTCATGAGTATAAATTTAGTAGAAAATACAGAAACTATGCATAACATAGCATACTATTTTGCAGATAGTCTAAATATACATATTGAGAGGCATAAATTATACATATATCAAAATGCAATGTTTTATATTTATAGACAAATGCATCAATTTTTAAAATACTTGGAATATAGTGCGTATTCTGTTCCTTAAAACTTTTTACTTAACAATTGAAACATTTAAATCAGCCAGTTTTTGCTTTTTCAGTTTATCTACTTGTTTTATGATTTTATTCGATTTTTATTAATCAGCAATGGGAAGCTTTGAAATTGAAAAACAAATTTTACTATAGAAGAACAAAATTCGAATCACATTAGGAAAATTCTACACTTGAAAACTGCCTCTATCCATTTCTGGATTTTTATAACTTGTTAGAACTGCTGTGATATATTTTTTCCAATTGATTATTTAGTTGATTAAAATAAAACAACCACCAGCATGTTACTTCTCATAGCAAAAATAGCTATCATAACATTTGTAGAAGCAAGCAAGCAAACTGTAGTGCTCTATTACTTTTGCTAAAAACAATCTGATAACAAAAGACAATAAAAAAGAATCTATATAAAAAATTTATATTTTCTTTTTCAAACTTTTTTCAAAAATCTTCCCATACAAAATATCAAATTCTTCGTTTTTAGATTTTCTTGAACAAATGGAACTTGTTTTATAGTTCTTATGCAGTAAAAAATAACTCCAGTAAATTGTCAAAATCTGTAAATTGTAAAATGACATATCTTGATTTCTGCATTACTTTTATGTTTATATCTTTGTAATGAATCAATGGACATCAATAACAAGTTTTTCTTTCTTTGTCAAGCATGCATTTATAAATAATTCTAATTATAAAATGATTTTTACTGCACATTCTATACTCCTTTATTTTATTTATATGCTTTACTATCTTTCTTTTCCATTTATACTTCTTATCTTTTTAGTTACATATTTTATATACATTTCACTATCTTTGATCTAGTTACTAAGAAGTAATGTTTCATATTTTACTTAAATTAGATCCACTTATTCAAATGAAAATATTTGCTAAACCAGTATTAACTTTATTTAGACAGAGGCTTATCTTTTCCTAATCTTCAACTTCTTTCAGAGAAGACAATTTAATAACAGAAATAAAAACTTTTTTTCACTTTATATTTGATGGATTTGATATTTTAAAAGTATTAAACAAATCAAATAGTGCTGTAGCATGTTTATATCACTATATGCCTGAAGTGAAACATATTTTTTAGTAATAAGAATAGTAAAATTTCTTATAGACAAGCTGTAGAAAATAATCAGCATTGCTTCAATCTTTTCAAAACCTTAATATTTCTAGAATCGTATTCATTCATATCATTCAATCGTATCATTTTATTCTTCAAATTGATGTAAGAAAACAAAATAGTTAAAGTAGTGTTAATTGAAAGAGATTAGCTGTAAAAAAACTGAATAAATCATAAATATTAACATTCCTAAATAAATGTATCGATAAATAACATACCTAAAATATACACAGATAAATATATAGACCATTTTTATTTTTAACTGTAAATTACAACAGCTTCTATTTACGTATATAAAAAAAGCATTTTTTTTAAAAAAAGAATCAATATGGGAAAAGATTCGCCAAAATAATTTAGATATATGAATGTTGGATGATACATAAAAATCTAAATCTAGACGAAAATGTTAAGTTATATTAAAACTATATTCAAAGAATAATATTATACAGAAAATTGATAAAATTAGCAAGCATATTAATTAACTTAAATAAAAAGAAAGTAATAAATAAGAAAAAATAGAAAAGTAATAAATAATAAAAAAATAAATAATAAAAAAATTATAAATTTGCGTAAAATATAGAGCATTTAAATATTTCAAAATAATATATGCAGAAAAAATGTAACTCAAAATGAAGGCTGATTATAAGATAAATGATTGGTTCAATGATCAAATTAATTTACTTTTTAAAAATGTTAAAAAATATAAATAATCAATTTTCAATTATATTTTGTTTAATTTGCCAAATATTTTCGTACTTATTTACTTCAATTTTGCACTGCTTTATTTCATCAGTTTAGACAATTTTTTGAAAGGAATAGAAATTAAAATATTAGTTTTTAAAAGAAAAAATTTATTAAATTACTTCATAAATGAATTTTTTTTAATTTGCCAAATAGTTTCTTATTTATTTACTTATAATCATTCAACAAACCCACTTTTGAAAGAAGAAAAAGTTCATTTTGTCTCTGATAAAACCCACCACTATGAGACGAAATCAAATTTTTTTTTCAACGAAAAAAAAAAGCTACATTTCTGTACTGCTTTATTTCATCAGTTTAGAGAAATTTTTTGAAAGGAATTTAGATAAAATAATAGTTTTTCAAAGAAAACAAACACATTAATTAAATTACTTCATAAATAAAATGTTTAAAAATTTTGTTACACCAAAGTG
This sequence comes from Parasteatoda tepidariorum, assembly GCF_043381705.1. Classification (NCBI taxonomy): domain Eukaryota; kingdom Metazoa; phylum Arthropoda; class Arachnida; order Araneae; family Theridiidae; genus Parasteatoda; species Parasteatoda tepidariorum. The sequence continues at coordinate 75,006,940 of NC_092213.1, read as the reverse complement.
AATGAAAAGAATTAAATTTACAGAGGAAATAAGATCAAAAAGGAATTAAGAAATTATCATCTACAGAAATTTCAACCTACTTTGAAATCAGCCTTGAATTTTGTAAAGTAGAAGAAAATTACCAATTAAAGTTCATTCAAAAACAGTTTTAATTAAAAAAAACATCAAAAGCTTAAAATACGTAAAAATTTTAAGAATATAACGACTTACTTATGTCATACTCCAAACTAAACAACCTGGTTATTCTTTTCATTTATAAAATAGTCTTGCAATTGGACAAAAAACATTTGAAAAGAGAATAGATATATTTATAACTACTAATTTACCTAAAAACATTAACAGGAATAAAACAGTGAAACTGAGGTGACGAAAACCTGAAACATGAATGAAAAAAATAAAATCCATCAAAGTATCAATAAGTACTTTGCATTAAGTATCAGCAAATTAATACAAAGCATCAATTTTAATGAAAATTTATGCAAGAGAAAATTTAAGCAACAATAAGACAATGCTAATTTATGAAACCCAGTTGCAAGTTGCAGAAGTAAAAAATAAAACTAATGGAGTGTTATAATTTTTTTTTTCATACTCCAAACATTATGGCTGATATTTCAATCAAATCAAATTTTATACCAAGAGTTCTCTTTAGCATTAAATATCTTAATGTAAGATAAAATTCTCACAGAACCTAGAAAATTTTCAAAATATAAATATTTATTCAAATTTCCAGCTTGAACAGCTTATTACTTACTAAAAGAATGTTCAAAATTAGACTTAAACTGTTAAAAGAATTCAAGCAAATATTAAAAATGAAACACGGTATTGTTTATCAAAACCAGTCAGACCGACCGAAAATCTTTCTAAAACACTGTCACTAACAAAATGGCCATCTTTAATCAAATAAATTTAAACCAGAAACCAAAAAATAACAAAATATAGCAAAGTATTCAACCTTTGGGCCTAACAAATTATTTTAGAATTACTATAATAATTTTTTTTTAACATAACAAGAACTCAAATTGCTAACAAAAACATAAATGGAACAAAATGAGCACATATTTCAACCTGATTTTTTTTTAAAAAAAACAACTCTAAAAAATAAAAAATTGCTTGAAAGAAATCAAGGGACCAATAAATAGTACATTGTTGCACAAAATTACAATTAACAATGCAGCAGCAAATGTATAAAATGAGACAATGAAAAATAAATCCAGTTTTGTCTTGTAGGCTTATAAATTCATTTGTTAAAAATCAAACTTCAATTCCTTTCATAAGTTAAAAGCAACAGATATCCAAAGTGATGAAATGCTAAATGGCTTAAGGATATTGAAAATTAAAGCAGTAAACTCCAAATGATTTACTAATCTAGACAACAAAAAACCTAAAATTTAATTAGCAATATACCTGATAAAAAAAAGTCACTATTTAATTTTGTGTATTTGAAAACTATACTTAAAAATACACATTTTTTTAAAAATCTCCAAGTTAACAGTAAAATTTTTACACTATAAAATATTTTGTTAGTATGTAAAGCAGTTTGTAAACTAGAGAGCAAATAAATCAGAGTTTACTGCTATACAAACCTTATAATATGAAGATCCAGGACTTCTAATTTAACACTTAAAATAATAACTTAAAAATTAATTCTCTAAATATAAAATAATAATGAATTTTCCTGAGCTAAACTGCTATATTTAGAAATAAAACTAACATTTCAATGTTAGAGCTCTATGCCAATATTAAAGCTCTATGTCAGTGAACACTATTAGAAATATCCAAAAATAAACAAGTACAAGAAATGATTGTGTAAAGAAAAAATATGTTTTTCTAGAATTATAATTTTATATTAAATATCAAAATAAACTTCTCTTTATAACTCACTTTACTGCCTACTGCAGCATATACACCAACGGCCACTAAAATTTCATAGTAATTACAAAAGATTTTAACCACTGGTTATCTTAGTATTTAAATATCACTTTATGTTGTAATAATATCTTAAGGAAGATTTTGGTATCTCCGTATAAATAAGTTTCGGTGACTTTCGAGCAGTAATCTCCGAGTGGTTAAAAAAAAATTCCACGAAAGCATTCAGAAGGGTATAATTTGTAATCACCCCCAGAAAAATCTTTACATTTCTTTTTTTATTTTACAAGTGAAAAATCTCTTTTGGCACCTGGGAGATTGTAGTTGGCATAAATAGAAACTGATATGAAAATATTTCAATACCTTTTTTTTAATTTACTAAATTTACCTTAAAACAATTTAATCAGTACTAAATGTAAATAACTCAAATTATATAAAAGGCTAAATAATCAGATAATTCTGACACTAGACTAGAAATTTTTTTTTAAATATCTGCCTTATTTTATGACCAGTGGACAAAAATATCTTTCAAAAATCATATATATTGATGAGTATACAATAGCCTCTTTGTAAATATATATAAATTTAATGAGAAATTTTCTTTTTAATTTCTGTTTTATTTTATGACCAGTGGACAAAAATATCTTTCAAAAATCATATATATTGTTGGGTATACAATAGCCTCTTTGTAAATATATATATAAATTAAATGAGAAATTTTTTTTCTAATTTCTGTTTTATTTTATGACTAGTGGAGAAAAATATCCTTCAAAAATCACATATATTGATGGGTATACAATAGCCTCGTTGTAAATATATATATATTAAATGAGAAATTTTTTTTTTTTTTAATTATTTTTTTTTTTAAATTTCTGTTTTATTTTTTATGACCAGTGGAAAAAAATATCTTTCAAAAATCATATATATTGATGGGTATACAATACCCTCTTTGTAAATATATAAAAATTAAATGAGAACTTTTCTTTTTAATTTCTGTTTTATTTTATGACCAGTGAACAAAAATCTCTTTCAAAAATCATATATATTGATGGGTATACAATAGCCTCTTTGTAAATATATAAAAAATTAAATGAGAAATTTTCTTTTCAATTTCTGTTTTATTTTATGACTAGTGGACAAAAATCTCTTTCAAAAATCATATATATTGAAGGGTATACAATAGCCTCTTTGTAAATATATAAAAATTAAATGAGAAATTTTCTTTTTAATTTCTGCTTTATTTTATGACCAGTGGACAAAAATCTCTTTCAAAAATCATATATATTGATGGGTATATAATAGCCTCTTTGTAAATATATATGAAATAAAATTATATGCTTAATTACTTTTTATCAGCATTGAGCAAATGAGAATCTGAAAAAAATTTGATAGAAATATTCTAATAAAACTACTCTAAATACAAAGAAAGCTGTGCTTCAGCTTTAAAGCTTATGAGATAAACATTTTGACCTACTAATCTACAAACAAACCTACTACTTTAGAAATGCCAAGAAAATTATCTCCATAAAGTAATTAACTCCTACTAATCCATTGCAAAACTTGTAGATCACCCAGTTATAATACTCATAACTCGAAACAGCTATTCCTCCAACAACATTTCATACCAACAACCAATGCCATTCATTGCTAACGTAAATGTCCATGTCAACTATCTCTGAAAGAAAAATCTATAAAAAAAAAATTTCTCATGAATATTCGCAATTTTAAAAATGAGATATTGGTTTGGTAGTAAGTAAAATTATGCCTTACTTACTTTTAGCTTTAATGATAAATTTCAAGTTAATTTGAGTCATTAAAACAAAATATTTATTTAAATCTAATGAAAAATCTTAATTCATTGATTTCTTAAATTCTTATAAAGTTATAATCTCGATTAAGTTAAAATTTTAAAGTAAAGGGCTGTTCAAATATAATATAAGCATCAAAGGTTACCTGATATTACCTAATTGATGTACATAACCTGATTGATGCACATAACCTTTATTACCTGATTGATGTACATAGCCTTTCTTCTTTAAAATTTTATTTTACTTGTGTCATACTTATTTTATTTAAATAATTTTCTTTTTTTTTACATATTTATAAGTTAATCAAACGTTTAACTAGTTTTGTTAAGCTTTAGATCTTCAATTATCTGAGCTTTGGTCAAATTAGCGAGTGAAAGAAGGAGAGAACAAAAATTTCATTAATTCAATTTCAAATTTTTATAAAATCTTTTTTTAATATTTATATACAGTGAATTCGCGATAACTCGAATCTGATAGGACTGACGAAAAACTTTGACATATCGGAAGTTCGACTTACCGTTAGTTTCGGTTTTGGACTTTCAAAATATTGTCGGATTATTTAATTAATGCTTATTAATTACAAATCTTCTAAATGCTTACAATATTTAAGATCATTTTTCTGACAAGCCATTTACGATAAGACTGTTTGAAGCACTT
>NC_092213.1:75001173-75002073 GCF_043381705.1 Parasteatoda tepidariorum | reverse complement strand
AGCCACATATAGGAGAAGGTCATAAAAAAATCGAGTTATAGTAATATTCGAGTTATCGTACTTCGAGTTATAGCGAATTGACTGTATAACCGTAGCTGAACAGCCGACCCAATTTTATGGGTTTATGACTACTACTGTTCTTCTCCGTAGCCTTGTAATTTTGAACCCAATCCAGATGACAAGGGAACTCCTGGATCAAGTATCGGGAGAAATTTGCCTTCGTGGAGGACTTTTTGATGGAGCTAACTCGAATTTGCAACGCATGGAGAAGAAGACCACGAGAACCCCCCACGGTTAGCCTGGCAGCAAGGGAACTTTAATCCATGATCTGTCTATCACTGAGGATATTTCACGTCAGCACTGTGGTTGGTGCAAGCCGGAAGCGGAATTCATACCGACTGGGATTCGAATCCAGCTCGTCGCATTGGAACGCAAACGCTCTATCCCCTGAGCCATCACGGCTCTTTATAAAATCTTTCACAAATTCACATTACTTATAAGTTAAATATGTAAAAACTCATCTAGGAGACAAATTCTGTATCGGTACCTGCACAAAAATAACCGCCAAGCTACTGCAACAACTGGGCAATGGCTTACAAGAAACTTTTAAAAAAAATGGTCAATTTTGAAAAATTCACAGCCATTTCCAAACATAGCACAAGTTCTTTATATTTTTGCAAATACTAAAATGTAGTAGAAGTTTACAGGTTTTGATACAGAAATATCCCCACATCTAATTACTAATTATTATTAAAAGTTATGAGTTCATCAAGATTTAGGTATCATATAAAAGTTGAAACAATTCAAATTAACATCCTTATTTTGCTAAGTAAAGTTTTTTAATTATAATCAAAAGTTATGAGTTTATCAAGATTTAGGTATCATCTAAAAGTTAAAACA